>NC_061121.1:202436870-202686409 GCF_002878395.1 Capsicum annuum
GAGCTTTACGAGCTGAATTTGACATGCAATTTTTACGGGGTCTTACACTTTATGGAGTATATCGGCTAGTATGACGCTATGAAGTGAATAGACCAATAAAACACATAAAAACAAGCAAACCAAAAATCAGAACAAAATAATGTCCAGTCCAATTTATTACAAACCAAAAATAAAAATGCTGAAAATAACCTAAACTACACTAATTGCCCTAGTTATGATTTATCCGATGCCTTGGGACTTGATCACGATCCTCCTTTGCGTACAAGATACTTCGGGGCATTCCTCAATGAATGAATACAATTTTCCTCGGGGCATTCCCCGACCAAATGAATACAGTTGATCCAAATACGATAAGACAAACCATTCAACAAATATTTCAAACTTTCAATAGTCCACAAATTCTAAACTTTCCTACCCAACCTAAGATTTGCCTATCGATTCTCGGCCTAACACATGATACTATTGAGTTCAATAATATTAATATTCATTTCAAATCCAACAAAAATCAATGAATCCAAACCCAACAATATTCACTTTATCAACTTTCAATTCCCAGTCCACTTATTCCCAATTGGGTTTAAATCATACAACCATTCAATTCAAACAATTAAACCATCAATATTGACAATCACTTACGAGAATCCAAACACATCAAAATCAATGAAAACAAAATTCACACACCAATAAATTTATCACACAATGTGTCCAACAATTAAGATGAATCGAGAATGAGATGATGAATGAACCTTAATATTGATTTTCAATCACAATGATATTTGAGAATGGAACTGTAACCAACACCTCAGACAAAATACTCACCGACTTCCAAATGCAATTCAATCAATCCAAAAACCAAGGTAGACTAACCCGGAACCTCGAATTAGCTCAACAAAGAAACATGAACTGACCATAGCTATTTCCATCACCTTTTGAGTATTGAGCTGTAATGGTTTTTTGTCGGCAGGAATGGGTTTCGATGGATTTTAGTCATCAATAGAGGTGACGGAGAGAATAGGTTTTGATGGTGGTTTGGCTGGTAGAGATGATTCATTTTTTGGTGGTGATTTAGTGGGGGTTTGGTCGACGGGGAGCTCGTCAATTATTGTTGGATTTTTGGTGCTTCGGTGGTGGATGAACCAGCTGGTTTAGGCGTGTCTCGCTAGAGCTGGTGGTGTTTATGTCATCCTCTGGTGAGAATTTTGCCGAAAAACTGTCTTCTCCATTTCTCTCACTATTTTCCTCATCTTTTCTCACTATTTATCTCTCTCGCCTATGAATTTTCTATTTATGTGCGTGTATGCTATGAATATATGAGTGGAGATTTTGGTCAGTGTATGTGTAGGTGTGGATGTGAGTGCTGTGTATGTGATGGAGAAAAAAATAAAAGAGAATAATGTGGGTCCCTCAATGGAAATTGTATGTATATGGAAATTGTAAGGCAACCTTTTTTTCTCTTTGGGAAAAGAAACGTGAATGGATTTTAAAGGATGGGGAAGGAGGGGGGAGGGGGACGTGGGGTAGGTGATGAGGTAGGGATAGTGGGTTATGTTGGGTAAGGTAAGAAGTTGTTATTTTTGTTAGGGTGAGGTGTCAAAAAATGATTATGAATTTGTTTATTTGGATTTTAGTGGATGGATTATCACATGATTGAGGGTGCATGGTAAGACGGAGTAAATAGGTAAAAATACACTCTCGGGAGGGACAAAATTATGTGTCTACATCATGCCCCTCTTTGGATGTAAGCACAAAGTATTTTCAGATGAAGAAGTAGACAACGAGACCGAATTTTGACCCGACCATTATTCAAAGGGAGGAAACACAAGGAAGGAATGCAATCGATTCTTGATTTTGGACATCCTACTTACCTAAATTTTGAGGGGATCAAGTCACAGGTATTTTAAAGGGTTAGAAGGAGAAGGATCATACCGAGTTGGAGAGTTGAGTGAGGCCCTATCGAGGTTCCGATCCGCGGCTCTGTTATTATATTAAAAATAAAAATTATAATTTGAAAGATAACAAGATTACAAAAGTCCTATCTATGCAACTTCTCTGCACTCTTGACTTGAGTTGCTGATGCTTTCAAAATTGATAAAGGATTTGATCTTCTTTGGGTTGAACTTGAGAATAAATTCTTTCTCCTTACAAAATTTGACATTAGAGATGAACTCACAAATTGACCATGCTCTGTCGGTGGTACTTCTGAACCTTGATCCTGTCTTGCTATTTTTTAATCTTTTGATTTTCAATTTCATCACCCTATTCCTCGGACGGGCTCCCGACTTGTAATTTTCTCACTTTATTGACTTTCAATTGCTTCACCTTGTTGCTTGACTTTCAATCTCTTAACCTTGTTGCTTGACTTTCAATTTTATCACTCTGTTCTTCAGGAGGGCCCCGACTTTTAATTTCATCACCCTATTCTTTGGGCGGGCTCCCGAGTTTTAATTTCTTCACTCTATTCTTCGGAAGAGCCCCTGACTTGCAATTTCATCACCCTGTTCTTCAGGAGGGCTCCTGACTTATAATTTTCTCACTCTTTTCTCTGGGCGAGCTCTCGACTTTTAATTTCATCACCCTATTCTTCGGGCAGGCTCCCAAATTGTAATTTCTTCACTCTATTCTCCAGGCGAGCTCCCCATTTGCAATTTTATCAGGCGGGCTCCTGAGTTATAATTTCTTCACTCTGTTCTCTGGGCGAGCTCCTGACTTTCAATTTCATCACCCTATTCTTCAGGCAGGCTCCTGACTTGCAATTTTTTCTCCAGGTGGGTTCCTGAAATCAAAATCGAAATTAGAACAAAAATTATTCCTAACAAAGATTATAATAAAGAAAGATTCCATATTTCAGAAAAATAAAGTCATACTTTCTAAGGGTCCTTTTATGACCCCACAAAATTCTAAGCTTAACTCAGCCCTTTAGAGCATGAAAAGAGGTCCCAAACATAGAAATTTCAGCTAAGTGTTTACACTTAGAATCTATTTTAGCCTTCATAAGTTGGCGATTCTATTTTCATGACCCTTATGACCTTTAAATATCAATTTTTAGGTTGATCCATGATCAAGAATGTCAGTAGGTGTTCCTAGACAAGTTTTGGATTTTTTGAACCTCGTTTGAATCAAGTTTGGGAGTCCAATCCTGTCGATCGATATGATCTCGACGTGCTGCATAGCCTATCATATCGATAAATATTTTTTCCAGCTCCCAGTGTCATATTCTAGTGAGCCGACGCGCATAACGTCAATCCCATCGACGTGGTGGGTCGGGCTACGCGTCACTGGACACTTTTTCAGTTAGTTGAAGCCCGCATCGAGAGGGGTAATTAGGTCTTTTCCCACTTTATATCAGCCCCCAAAACACGAGATTTATCCACTTTAGAGGCTAAATTCATTCACTATTCTCAAAATTACTCAAGAACAAAACCCTAGGGCTTCCAATTCAAGATTTAAGCTTTAAGAACGCACCATCAATCTTTACTAATTCAAGCACCAAGGTATATGAAGTATTCATCTAAGGATTTCTTTCCACCCTTGGAGTTCAAGAAACTCTTTTAAAACTTCAAGTTAATTGGGTTTCTAATCAATGGTTTATTATAAATTTCATGTGAAATTATTTAACATGTGTGTAGTCTCATGTGAATTCATGTTAAAACCCTTGATTTTGTAAATTGGGACTTGAAAATTATGACGCCTACATGTTGTTTAGAATCATGTACATGTCTTTTGTTTCCCATGTGCTTGATAAGTTGCTCATGTGAGTTAAATGGGATAATCATGCCATGCTAGTATATGTGTAAGCTTATATCCCACAAGTTTTTGATAATATATCTCTATGAATGAGTCATGAACAAGTGTGTGTTGTTGTGCTTTTCGAGTTTATGCTATGCTTTACCTTTCATGTTATCGAATCCTGGGGTATTTAATACTCGAAAAACCTAGCTATTTATCGAGAGCTACAGTAGTTACAGAACAGTCTCAGTGGTGTCAGAAATAGTCGTACTCAGTAATCAGTCACAATCTCAGTTTAGTAATCAGTTCAGAACTCAGTCAGTTAACAGAACCCAGTAATACTTCTTCAGTTAGCAAAACCCAGTGAACTTAGTTTAATTCAGTTAGTCAACACAATCATAATAGTTTCGTCCAGACTAGAACAGTCTAGAGTTTAGTTCAGTGCCTATTCAGTTAGGAGTAGGATTCAACACCGAGTGAACAAAGGGATGGGGACTCACCTACCAGTAAAGGGTGTGATCCTTAGAAGTAGTCCCTGTGTTCCAAAACTATGTAGCCAGCGTAGGTTGAGACATCAACCTGCTAGTTGAGGGTTGATGAGGTGTCTTACCTGTCTGTTGAGGGTACCACCACTCTCATTCATAGCACCTGCCAGATGAGGGTGACTCAGCATTTGTGTTTACCAATGGAACGGTACTGACACCCTTCCAATTGGGTTACAGGTTGGACCTTAAATCAGTTCAGAGAAGAGGCATATCGATTAGATGATTACCTCCCATAGTTTCAGTTTTAGTCTTATTATAGAACTCAGTTCAGTTCTACAAAATCAGAACTATCAGATACAGTCACTCAGCTCAGTATGAAACTCAGCACAGTTCCACGGAATTAGGATTGTCAGAAATAGTCACTCAGTTATCAATAATATAGTATCGTTAAACTCAGATATCAGTCTTTCAGTTATTAGAACTCAATATCCAGTGTTACCACGATCTTAGATTCAATATATGTAGATATGTGCACAGTATTGCATAGTCAATGTTTCCTCAATTTCAGTTATACATGTATATGTGCACAGTATTTCATAATCAATGTTTCATCAATTTCAGTTATACATGTATTTTTATTCAGTTATATTCATGTTACTCAGTCAGTTATTTGTTCATGCATATCAGCCTATCTCTCTTAGCATACCAATACATTTAATGTACTGGCATATACCTTTCTTTTATGCTATGATGTTTTATATCATAGGTTCAGACGTACGGGCTCTTGACTGCACTTAGCAGCCCAATCTATCAGCAACAAAATTAGTGGTGAGTCCTTATAGTTTGAGGAAATAGTTATTTTATCATTTTATTATTTCAGTGTTCAGTTTAGTTAAGTAGTCGGAGTTAGTTGGGGACTTTTCCCATTAACTCCATATTCAGATAGTTATAGGCTTTCAGACTAGCACAGTCAGCTTTTTTTCAGTTTTCCAGATGTTATTATCAGTATATACACTTATTATTTCAGTATTTTTGAGATCCTTATGGCATTTTAGTTTTCTTCCACATATGTTTTCATTATTATTATTCAGTGCTCACAGCAGGTACCAATCATGTGTTAGCTTGTGGTCCTTTGGGGTCGCTAGCACCGTGTAGCATTCGGGGTACATACTCGAGGCGTTACAAACTTGTTATCAGAGCCTAAGGTTCAACAGAGTCCTAGAAAGTCTAAAAGTCGCATCTAGTAGAGTCTTGTGCATGGGTGTGTAGCGCACCACACTTATGGACAAGAGGCTATGAGGCATTTTTTGGAAAAGTTTCCCTTCTTTTAGTATTCATATCGTGCGAGTGAGCATGAGCTCAAGTTGAACTCTTTATCTAATTCAAGTTTCCTTTCCGTTATAGAATATGCCTCCAAAAAGGACTAAAAGAAGAGGAACGAGAGACCAGCTAGCACCTCAGCCCGTCCAGCCAGATCCCCTAGATGAGCATGTCTCTTATGCTGAATTCAGAGCCATTTTAACCACCATAGCCAATTCAATTACAACTCAGAATAAACAACCATTTGCTATTCAGGCCAACCCTGTGGCCAATACTTCTGCAGCTAGGATTTGAGACTTCACCCAAATGAATCCTTCAGCATTTTTAGGTTCTAAGTCAGATGAGGACCCATAGGAATTCCTTGATCAGGTGCAGAAGGTCACAAATATTATGGGTATGACTGTTAGTGAGAGTGCTGAGTTGGTTGTATTTCAGTAGTAGGATGTGGCTCACTTATGGTTCAAGCAGTAGAAGGTAGAGAGGGCCGCAGATACAGGGCCCATGGAATGGGAGGAGTTTACCACTGCTTTTCTGGATAGGTTCTTTCCATTAGAGTTAGGGGAAGCTAAGGTTCTGAAGCTCATTAATATGAAGCAGGGCAATATGATAGTGAAAAAGTATTCTCTCAAGTTTACTCAGTTAGCCAGATATTCCCCTCATGTGGTGGCATATAGTAGATCTAAGATGAGTAAGTTTGTGTCATAAGTGTCTAGCAGTGTGGTCAAAGAGTATAGGACCACAATACTAATTAAGGAGATGGACATATCCAGGCTCATGGTCCTTGCCCAGTAAATAGAAGAGACTAAGAATAAAGAGAAGGAGAGGGAGAACAAGAGAGCGAGAACAAGTAGCTTCAACTTCGCTCAGACTAAGTCAGAGGGTGGAAATTGCTCTCAGTTCTGCCTAAAATCCTCAGTTCCAGCTTCATCCTCAGCCAGTTCTCCAGCACTAAAATTCAGAGATGGCCACAAAGACAGGGCTTTAGACCCTAAGCCTCAGGGTACTGTTAGCAGTGCCCGAACAAATCCTTTTTGCCAGAAATGTGGCAGAAACCATCAAGGTGTCTGCAGAGCTGGCAGTGATGTATGTTTTGGATTTGGAAAGCTAGGCCACAAGGGCAGATATTGTCCTCAGTTAGGTTCCCAATGTTAGTATAATCGTCCCTCAGCTCAATCCGAACGCCCGAATCAGCAGGGGATGTCGCTTCCAATGCCATCAGTGGGCAACGCCCAAACAGACTCTATGCACTCCAGTCCTAGAAGGATCAAGAAATTTCTCCTGATGTTGTCACTGGTACGGTAAAAATTTATCAATTACATGTTTATGCTTTGCTAGATCCAGGAGCTTCCTTGTCTTTTGTAACTCCTTATATAGCTGTTGAATTTGGATTCAGTCCTGAAATCCTAGCAGAGTTTTTCTCAGTCTCTATCCCAGTGGGTAAATCTATCATAGCTCGGCGGGTATATAGGAACTGTCCGGTTATGGTATCTCAGAAAGTTACTTCAGCAGACTTAGTAGAATTAGAGATGACAGATTTTAATGTCATTCTTAGCATAGATTGGCTTCATTCATGCTATGCTTCAGTTGACTGCAGAAATCTAATTGTCCATTTTTAGTTTTCGAATAAACCTATCCTAGAGTAGAGTGGTAGTACTTTAGCACTTAGGGGTCAACTTATTTCCTACCTTAGGGTAAGGAAAATAATATCTAAAGGATGTGTCTACCATCTCGTCCGAGTCCAAGACTCTAGTTCAGAGACACCTACTCTTGAGTCAGTATCAGTAGCATGTGAATTTTCAAATGTGTTTCCCAAAGATTTTCTTGGAGTTCCTCCCGAGAGGGAAATTGACTTCAGAATTAACCTTCTTCCAAATACCCAGCCCATCTCTATTCCTCCATACAGAATGGCTCCAGCAGAACTCAAAGAGTTAAAAGAACAGTTGAAAAATCTCCTAGATAAGGGATTCATCAGGCCCAGCATATCCCCTTGGGGTGCACCAGTTCTATTCGTGCATAAGAAAGACGGTTCTCTCAGAATGTATATAGACTACCGTCAATTAAACAAAGTCACGGTTAAGAACAAGTATCCACTTCCCAGAATTAATGATTTGTTTAACCAACTTAAGGGGGCCAGTTACTTTTCTAAAATAGACCTCAGATCAGGCTATCATCAGCTTCGAGTCAGAGAAGAGTACATATAAGGACATAAATAGTAATACAATTCATGAGTTAGGATGTATTGGACCTCATTCCTATCATCTTTTCATAGTGTGCCTAGATAATGAGATATTAATTGAGTCATCTGAGCGTATGAAAGAGTGTAGGAAGGTGAACAACATGTTTATATTCTTGAATTTAGTGTGCCAAAATCAGAAAATAGCATGCCTCACTTTAGGGTTAAGCGGTTTAACATGCACCACCCATTACTTGGTTCCTCATTTTGTACCATCACCCTATAAGCGAAGCAAAAAGTTGGGTGTGATGTTGAGGATGAAATTCATATCCTCAAGGTGGAGAAAAAAGTTGATGGGTCGTGTCACGACGTTAAATTAGGCGCTTGTTGGGAGTTTTTATTTTTCATTTTTATTTTAGTATCACTTGTTTTTTGTTGTTTTTGTTTTTACAGATTTAGGAAAAGTCTGAGTACCTAAATCAGCTAAGGTGCACGTTTGAGATTAAGTGTGGGGTGCATGTCACCTATGATGAACATTTATGAAACATGCTTCTAATTAGGACCTAGAGGGTCTCAGGGAGTATCTTTAATCCTTGTGTTTTGCTTTATTTATTATTTTGGAGACAAAATATAATTTCAAGTATGGGGTGCGATCTTTCGATATTTGTTTAGGGTGAAGTATGCTATAGAGTTTTCTTTTATTTTTAGTTTCTTGCTTAAAAACAAACAAAATTTTTTAAAAAAACTAAAAGACAAAAAAAAAGTTTTTTTTATTCTTAGTTTAAAATAGTTTGTGTTAGTTTTTGATTTTTATTCTTTAGTAGGGCATACTGCGTCTACCCCTTGATTTTCGTTTTTGTTTCTTTTTCGAGGAGTGTCCCTTTGAACTAAGTATCTTTTATTTTTGAGGAGTAATTTTATTTATTTTTTTGGAGAGAAAGAGAAGACCATATTTTTTTACTTATGTGATACTAACAATTTAGGCTTGGACATAAATCGTAGTTTCTAATGAGTGCTTGAATGTAAATAAAACAACAAATTTTTTGATATCTAGGTTCATAGTTATGACTCTGTATATAGTTTATTTTCTTTTATAGTTCGTTATGACCATGTCTATCTTAGAAGTGAAATTGATCCATCTTGAATGATACTTGTGCCTGTGTGGTGAGGATTTCTAGCATATTTATGTTTTGCAACTTAGTTTAAAATTTTTCCTACATGTTATTGAAGCGAAATAAAAATGTTGTTCGGTATAAAAGATGATATAAGCTTTTTTTTTTTATATGTCTTATTGAATTTTAGCTTTTTCGAATTTTATACCACTAGTTAGCTCTTTTGAGCCTGTAGCCTTTTGTTGATAACCATATTTTTGTCTGAACCCTTTTATTGAGTTCCTAGATTTTGCACCCTTTTTTCTTGAGCATTGTCACATAGACTAAGATAAATTTAATAAATCTTGAGAAAAAAAGTGATTGGGTGATAAAAAGGTAACCAAGGATACCTATAAAGTGATGAAAAGGCTCTTTCCAAAAGAAAGTAACATAAAATAAATTATTTGTGAAAAAAATAATAATTGAAGCATTCTTGCTATGGTGAGATTACTAGTGAAAAACTATTGAAGAGAACACTGAAAATAAAGAGAAGAAAATAATAGTTTATGAAGTTTAAAAAATGTAAAGTGCTTAAAGAAGTGTAAGTCACTATTTTATAGTTTTTCTACCCGTTTCCTAATCAACATTACAACCCGTTAAATTTATATTTGATTCTATTGGAACATGCTTAATCAGTAGAAATGTACATAATGGGAAAGCCTATGATACTTTGTGCATATCTATAAATTCTTTTTAAGTGTGAGAGTTATTGTTTTATGCAAAATTCTTAAATAATATCCAATCTTTGAAATTAGTGTGTGGACTATTTTTTTTTTGTGAGGGCACTTGTTTTATAATAGATAGGTGATATTATTAGCTTTTTTTTGACATGAGTAGGTGAGCAAGCTTAAATTTGATGAGTTAAAGTCCGTGTTTGAGGTTAGGAAGTAAGAGGTTTGCTATTTGCTTGTATTTCTTGCATAATGATCAGAAAGTGTACTTGATATGTGAATTGCTATATGGTCTAATTGTTTGTATCAAGCAATGTGGTAGCGTTCCTACCTTGATTTATTGAGATGAATTTTAATGATTTTTTCGTGGACGAGCAAGATTCTAAGTACGGGGTGATGATGTTAGGTCAAAATAATATGTTTTTAGTCATTATTTACCTCATATTTAGTATTATTTATTTATTTATTTATTTATTTATTTATTTATTTATTTTTAGCATTATTTTATGAATTGTGTCTAATATTTATTTAATATATAAGAATAAATTAATGTAATGATGAAGAAATTTGAAGCCAAAATAAATTAAAGACGGAAGACTATAGAAGGAAATCAAACAAATAACTTAATGAATTAAAGTTAATTAAATAGTCAAAAGTGACCTTTTGATTTATATGAAATATGCCTGCTAATGGCTTGAAGTGGCGTGACACGTCAGTAATGTGACCTTTTTCTTGCGTGTCACGGAGGAGTTTGCTCCGTGATAAATTTATTCAGTTCATTTTGGACTTAGTTATTTTATTTGGGATTTTTTTTTATACCTATAAATAATTTATAAAATCAGTTTACACACTACTGTTGACCTAGAGAGAGCTAGGAGCTACCGTGAATGCTGTAGAATTTTGATTTCATTTTTTCTTCTCCTTTATTATTTATTTTTATATTTTTCTTTGAATGATTTATTGTAATTAATCCATGTCTATAGAGTTAAACTTTCTGTTCTAAGATTGTGATAGCTAATTAAATGATGATTTAGTAACTCTTGATTTTATTTACTTGATTATCAAAATAATCAAAATAGTTATTCTTATATTTTTGCTTTTACTATTCTAAATATTCGCGATCTTTAAAATAAATCTTTGAGGCTGAAGTGAACTGACCAAGAAATCGGAGGGTTAGAACGAAGAATATAGGAAGTAAGATCTCCTTTTTAGTAAAATAATGAATTGACTTGTGGTTAAGATAGAAATATACCTAGATCACCATGCTTGGTTACAAAACGAAAAGGTAAGTAAATTCATTTGAATTATCTTCTCACATCTTCGCTCAACGATATAGTTGTAAGACTTGTTTTAATAGACGATTAGAGGATAACCAAATTTGAATCATAAAATCAATCCCATAAATCAACAACTACATAATCAAATAAGTTGATGAAGTTGATACTCGACATGATTGTTATCAAATCAACAATCCTAGATCGATTCATTCATTAATTGCGCAAAATTTGCTCTTCTCTTGTTTAATTGTTCATTAATTATTTTATTTTAGTAAATTTATAAATTTATCTTTGAGATTGATCGCTTGATTAAATGATTATAATTAGTCTAATTTGGTGAATAGGGTTCGACATTCGATTTGCAAGAGTCACTTTATTACTTGTACCACCCATACACTTGCATGTGTGTTTGAATGCAACAATGACAAATTATCTAGTATAGATATTTAATTGAAAAAGCATTCAATTAAAAAAAATTCAGACCAATAAAGACGAAATTACCTATCTAAATGAAGAATTTTTTAGACAAAAAAGATATATTACAAGCTACCAAACATAGTAGGACATAGAAATAAGAAAAGGCATACATTGAGTAGGAATGTAATTGAAGACAATGTCATGGTTGATGGATATAGGACTTGAACAAGAATTTGGAGGAATACCAACAAGAAGACAAAGAACTAAAATATATAATACAACAAGCTGCATTAAAAAATAGCTAAAGAAGTGTTAAGTGTCTTGAGGATTAATACCAAACATTACTAATACAATATATTTTGTATTATTCTTATTAACATGATTTCTTTGTTCTAATTTATGTGGTACTGTTCAAACTTCAAAGTTAAACAATTTTATTTTCATCTAAAATTTAGACATAAAATTTTATTTTTTTTAAATAACATTTACATATTTGAAAACTATGTAAAAAAATACAACAAGTCACAATAATTGACAGTTCAAACTATTTAAAAGATATATAAAAAATTATGATTGAAGAAAAACTTGATTAAATCACAACATTTAAAAGGTGCTATATAAATTGAAACAATGAAAATATATTTTTTTTTTTTACAAATATTATTAACAGATTAACATTGTACTTTGAAAAAATATTTCTACTATTCGATACATATTATTAGGCCCGCGCCTTCACGACTAGTCTTTATAAAAGAAACAAACAAGGTCATTGCACTGACTTGAACATAAAAAAAAAAAGTAGTTAATTGTTATATGTTAATGTTACTGATAGTCTGATACTATATGTTGCTTTTCCTCGCTCCATGGGGCGAGGAGGGGGGATTGAGCTTAAAAAAGAAGTAAACGGTCTTATCAATACATAGATCTATGAATGCCATTAGAAGTCTTCATAATTTCTTTTTCATTGGAGCTTGTTTACATTGATTTGAGATAATATATTTGTAGTTGGGTCAAGAGCACAAGTTATGACTTAACTTCATGTTAGTAGCTAAAGTTTGCAATTATAACTGAGCTATTGTGCGGATCGTATAATCGATAATAACTAACCACGAGTTAGACTCAACCAGTGTTGATATGTAAAACTAAACAAAGAAACTAAAACAGAGAAAACTTGAAGACAAAGCCAAAGAATTTTGTTAAATTAGAAATAGAAAGATGAAATTAGATGGTCCTGTACAAGGGGGGAGGAGAATCTATATTGTCATATACAAAGTTAGCTTATGACCAATAAGGAGTGTCATTAGAGCCTCATAGAACCGAGATCAATGGCCATACGCCACCTGATAAAGCTATTGAAGTAGGGATGCCAGCCTATTATTCCTTATCTGGTTCAGGTCTATAGAGGAACGTCTACACACCTGAACACCTTGATACATTGGTCTCCGTTTGTCTTTTAGTGCAACGTTATTAAGTCCGTTGGCTTTTGTACTCTCATACCAGAACGAGAGGGTTTTCTTCTTTTTAACTCATGTCAATACTGTTCTCGCAATAACCAACTCTACATATGATCCAATTTGACCCAACCTAAGATATCTTACACTCGTCATTCTTATTTCGCCCCACATAGAGCTGGGGGAATTAAGCTTCAAATAGAAAGGTAAGTGGTCTTATCAATACAAAGATCTATGAAACCATTTGAAGTGTTCATTATTTCTTGTTTATTAGAGCTTGTTTACCGCCAGTTTGGGATAAATTAATTGTAGTTGGATCAAAAGCACAAGTTACGACATAGCTTCGGGTCAGTATCTAAAGTTTACAAGACAACAAGTAAAAAATTGGGAATAACATAAATAATGAGCAAGCTAAAGTCAGAGAGCGAATTTGAGTCACTGAGTGGATCGTTTAATGGAGAATAGCTAACCATGATTTAGCCTCAACCGGTGTAGATAATGTAAAACTAAACAAAGAAGCTAGAATACAGAAAAATCTAAGATAGAGCTAATTAGATAACAATTTTTTACTTGTTATCTTGCAAACCTTAGCTACTACCTAAGATAAAGCTAAAGAATTCTACTACCTAGAGACAGAGATAAAATTAGATAAACCGATACAGGAGAGGAGAGGAGCATCTATTTTGTCATGTACAAGGTTGGCCTGCGACCAATAAGAGAGTGTCATCCGAGCCTCATAGAATCGAGACCAATGACTGTAATCCACCTATTAAATTCGTTGAGGTAGGGGTGGCAACCTACTATTCCTTATCTGGTTCAGGTTTGCAGAGGAACATACGTGCACCTGAAGCCCTTGACACATTGGTTTTCACTTGTCCAATGTCATTAAGGCGACTAGATTTTATACCCTCTATACTACAATGAGAAGGTGTTTTTCTTTTTGACACATCTCGATATTGTTCCCGTAATAACCCAACTATAGATACGATCCATTTTCACCCAACCTAAGATATATTACACTCATCACGCTTATTTCACCCCTCACAGGGCTGGAGGCAGGGGATGAGGGAGGGGGGATTGAGCTTTAAAACAAAGTAAAGGGTCTTATCAATACACAGATCTATGACTACTATTAGAATTTTTCATCATTTCTTGTTTATTGGAGCTTGTTTATTGCTAATTTGGAACAATTTAATTTGTAGTTGGGTCAAGAGAACAGGTTACGACATAGCTTTGTGCTAGTAGATAATGTTTACAAGACAACAAGTAAAAATTACGAATAACATAAATAATGAGCAAGATGAAGTTAGGGAGAAAATTTGAGTCTCTACGTGCATCGTATAATCAAGAATAGCTAACCATGAATTGGCCTCAACTGACCTAGATAATGTAAAACTAAACAAAGAAGCTAAAAAGGAGAAAACTTGAAGATAAATCTAAAGAATTTATTACTTAGAGACAATAAGATGAAATTAGATGGTCCTACACAAAAGAGGATGGACATCTATTTGTCATGTACAAGGATGATATGTGACCAATAAGAGAGTCTCATCCTAGCCCTATAGAATCGTGACCAATGACCGGATGCTACCTGTTGAATCCGTTGAGGTAGGAGTGCCAGCCTACTGTTCCTTATTTGATTTAGGTCTGCAGAGGAATATCCATGCACCTGAACACCTAGACAGAGATTTATTCATTGAGAAGAAAAAGAAAAAACATGAACGGAGATTGGATTGATGAGAAAATAGAGTCCTGGGTCACGAACAATAATTCTATTCATGATGAAGAAAGAAAATTTTTGGTTAGCAAACCCTTTCTTTGAATTTTTAATCATTCTATTATTCAGGAAATAAAAAATGAACATAGTATCTCATCCACCCATAAGAGATATCTCCCCTGAAATCTTCTATTATTAGTATTTCAGGTGTATTAGGTTCACCACATTGTGATTTAGGTCCACTGACATAACCAAACTAAGGGTGTGAAATGGATCGGGCCGGGTCAACCCGAAACTGGCCCATTAAATTTAGCCGGGTTGTGGGTCAGACCCAGTCCGATTTGGGGTTAAGTGGGTTGGACCGGTCTGGGTTCAACAGTAAAATATTTAAAAATAGCCCTAATCCGACTCACTTAACACAACCCAGTCAAACCCACCTAAACCTGATCAAACCCGGTTAAAAATTTGGTCAAACCCGGTCAAAAATAAAAAAAAGTTTTTTTTCAATATACACTATATATACCCACCTATATACATTTTAAATACGTTAAACAATATATATATATATACTATACTATATATATATAGTATATACTACATTAGAATTTAAAAATATATACACATATACACAATTACACATTATACGCACCATTCAATGTATATGTACTACATTAAATAAAATATACAACAATATATATACATGACAAAATATAGATGTATATAGTTATATACTAATTTATAAGACATATACACATGTATACGTTAAATATACACGTCTATAGAAGATATATACACATATATATGCACCATTCAATATATATGTACTACTTTAAATAAAATATATACTCCAATGTATATACATTACAATATATATATAGTTATATACTAATTTATAAAATATATACACATGTATACGTTAAATATACATGTCTATAGAAGATATATACACATATATACGCACCATTTAATATATATATATATATATATATATATATATATATAGACACACACACACTACAATATATATACAATTTATAAAACATATGCATATGTATACATTAAATATACACATCTATAGAAGATATATACACAAATATACAAAAAATATGCTACTTAATATAATAAATTAATAATACTTAATAGTAAATTAATAATATATTAGAAGTAAGTTTTTAATTTAAACTAGAAATTCAATTTAAATCATTAAATGAAAAAATTACAAAGTAAGGACTAAGGAGTGAATGAATCTTGAGTTTTATTGATTGCGAAATGATCCAACATTTATAATTTACATGAATGAAAAATCTATAAATCTGCATCATTTTTTCTAACTCATTCATGTTAATATTAACGGGAACTTGCATAGGATAGTCAAAGTCAACAGGGACAAAATCATGCATTGGACTTGATTCTGCTGAGTTCTCCCGTGAAGACATAATTTCTTCAAGTTTCTGCTTGTCGTTCGGCTCCGGTTCCATTCCTTGGTTTCTTCTTTCCACTCTAATCCAATCTCTGAGTCAAACTAGAACATTCATTGCATTTCTTCCCAATGAGTGTCGGTTGTCTCCAAGCTGTTGTCGTCCCTGACTAAATGCGCTCTCTGATGCAATAGTTGACATTGAAACATTCAAGATATCTCTAGCTAATCTTGAAAACAAAGGATATTGTGTTTCATTACTCCTCCACCAATCCAACGTGTTGATCCGTCGTCTGCGATTCTCTGGCGGCGATCGAAGATAATATTTAAGCTCTTCCCGATAAGTTGATGTGTAAGCTCTCTCATCAACATTGTTCCAATAAGGTAAATCATAAAAGGAATCAGGAAAACCACTATGTGCCGGCCTTTTAGAAGATGATGGCTCCTCGGGAGGATGAGGATCGACAGTTGGAGTGATATTTGTAGGTACAGCTAAATAAATTAAATCAGCATAGTGATTGTATAATTATTTTAGGTATTCATTCGCATCACCCATAGCCATCCACAAATCAGGTTGTACTTGTTCAGAATCATTGTTAGTATTTATTTCTAAGTTAGCATAAATAATAGTACT
This sequence comes from Capsicum annuum, assembly GCF_002878395.1. Classification (NCBI taxonomy): domain Eukaryota; kingdom Viridiplantae; phylum Streptophyta; class Magnoliopsida; order Solanales; family Solanaceae; genus Capsicum; species Capsicum annuum. The sequence continues at coordinate 202,453,310 of NC_061121.1, forward strand.
AAAATGGCACATAGTATTATATTCCCTGCACGAATTTAGCGTTTCACCAACCAAGTAAATAGGGAAAATCGGGAAAAAATATTTTTTAAATTTAGTAAACATGGCACCAACAACTTCTTTATAACATTCTTTATTTTTAATTCTTTGAGCAAACCAGAAATATCGGCTATATATGCCAAAATATTACAAACAGTAGGATAATAAGCACCAAAAAATTCAATCGTAGCTACATAATTTTTTTTTAAAAACTTAACAAGATCATTAATTACAACCCAATCAGAATCATGTTGCATGCAATCAGTAGAATTAGCAAATGAACCACAATATTGGTTAAAAGCTAGTGTAATAGGAACTCTATATTTATAACAAGTTTTTTAAAAAATCATACGTAGAATTCCATCTAATATCAATTTCCTCAGGCATCAATATCGGCGCAAGTCCATTTTCTTGACATTTAATTTTAAATTCTCTAATTTTTTTTCTTCGATTATTTCCTTGAATAAAACCAACATCAAGATGGATTTTTTCAATATAAAACTCAAAAAACTCAAGACCATCTTTTACAATTAAATTATATATATGACATACACACTTAATATGAAAAATTTTAGGTAACGACAGAGATAACTTAGATTTTAACTTTGTTATAGCAGTCTTGTTATTACAAGCATTATCAAAAGCAATACATAAGATTTTATTTTCGATACCATAAAATTCGACAACTTTAAAAATAGAATCAACAATAAAATCTCCAGTATGTTTACGATCTTCATCATATAAAAAAGCAAGAATACGTTTTTGCATCACAAAATTACCATCCATCCAGTGACAAGTAACGGTTAAATAATCATTTTTATTTACAGCACGACCAAGATCAGAAGTTAGGGACAATCTACATTAAATATTTTTTAACAATGTTGATAAATAAAAATAATATTGTGAATGAAGTCTAAAAATATCAGACCGACAAGTACTTCTAGGAATACCACTAAACATACGAATATAAATTGCTTGAATATAATGAATAAAGACATCAGAAGAAGGAAAATTAAAAGGCAAACAACCCACAGCTACCATTTTAGCTATTTCTTCCCGGTCCCTCAATTTATTATACTTCTTTATTACCCTGATCGGTTGCTGGATCCATTCTAATTTGCGTTGTCCCACCAACATCCCCACCACCTCGTGCAGTATTTAACTTTCTTTCGTGAGCATCACCTATATGTATCATTAACGTACCCGTACCCCTTGCTTGCCTCCGCTTTTATACTTATATATTTGTTGACAAATATTGCATTGCACCTCAGTATCTAATATACGTTCAAAAAATTACCATGTAATACTAGTTGTTTTACGAGCTCTTGCGGCACAGGGAGGACGGGGAGGGAGATTAACTGATTTAGATCTAACGTTAGCATTTCCTACTGCAGGTGTCTCACCAATATTTTCATCATCTTCGTCTAAATTAACTGCATCTACTTTATTTTCTTCTTCTATATCGTAATTTTTCTGAGCTTCTACATAATCCATATCGTGAGTACCTACGCCTATTTCTTCCTCAAAAGGTGTACCAAACGATACCAGAGGCGAAGGCACACGGGTATACCTACTACTTGAAGTACCTCTACCGCTAGTAAGTCGCTTTTTACTACCACTACCGCTTCCGGGATAAAAATTTTTAACACCTTTAGTAGCGAGGTTTCTTAATTTATCCATAATATAAATTAGACTAAAAAAAATTCAAAATACACAAATATAATAAAATTAAATATTCAACAATTAATACACTAAATAAAAATTAAACGTAAGAGATGGAACGACAATACCAAATTTTGAAAGTGTCCGAAGGTTGCGACTTTAGAAACTTTCACTCGTACTTTGTAATCGCAAAATTAAAAAATTAAAGTGAGCACTTTAGGAAATTAAATATATAGAATATTTGAGAATTGAGATTTGAGAGAATGAAAAATTATGTGAAAAATATTTTGAAGGTGTAGCGTATTTATAGAAATATTTTTTAAATGGATCGGGCCGGGTCAACCCGGCTAAATTTAATGGGCCATTAAATTTTGAAGGTGAAAAATGGATCGGGCCGGGTCAACCCGAAACTGGCCCATTGAATTTAATTCTCCAACAAATCTATCTTCATTTGGATATTTATTCTTGATTATGTTGCTAAACAATGTCTCTTTCCAAAAATCAATAGGTCATGATGACACTTGTCGCGGCGAACCTTGACAAGTAAGTCTCTCACCCAAACTGATACACACAGAAAAAAGACAAAAATGACCCTAAGGTAGGGCTTCTAGAACGAAGCCAAACCATATAGATATAATAAAAGAGAAAGAATAAAATCAACACATGCAACCATAACTCCCGTGTCAAAGGTGTAAGAACTATAAATACTATCCAGGAGTTAAATATATCAGAAAAATAACCACAAAAGAATAATATATGTCTCCGAATACTTATAAAGATATAACTAGTATAGAAAGATAGAGGTAAACTTCGGATGTATGAATGTCCAACCGCTACCTTGAGTAATCTAAAGGCGCCCAAAATCAATCAGTTCGAGGCACACTCAAACCTGAAGCTGCACCAAAAGGGTAAAGTAGAAGTGAGTACGGTCCACTTGTACTGAGTAGGTATCATAGGCCAACAGAGCAAAGTATAAAATAAAGCATACAAAATACAAACTAGGGGCACGTCACCTGCAATAAAAAAATATCCCACAACGGTTGCCCATACTGCTTGCACTAATGGTTCTAATATATCACATATATTACAACAATACACCAAGATAGAACACAAGTATGCATTATGTCACACATAAGTAGAATAAGGGAAAACATATAGATACAATATCATCAAATACAAGTAAGGAAGGTAAGACAAATACATATATGATAATTAATATGGCAATACAACACAACATAAATACATTAAATAAGTCCAATGTATATGATGATGATGATGATGATAATGCACGAGGTCGTTGCACAATCTCCGGGATTGTCACACAATCCCCATATACACCTACGGAGGTAAGCCTCTCAACGTGGGACTCATGGTGGGTTCGTCAATCCAATACAATCCACATATCTCATATCTCCTTTCCGGTACATCCCTTGAAAAGGGTTTTTATAAGGTGTTACAATATCTCCTCGCCGACATATCTCCTGGGGAGGTTTTTTTTAAAAGGTGTTGCAGTGTTACTCAAGTGTTGCCACGGTGGTACCAATGTTTCATGAATGAGTATGATATGAGGATGTAATGCTCACAACCGATCACAATGAGTATTTTCACAACCAAAAACATGATATATTTTCATTCCCAACCATAATGATATATTTCTATAACCATGTGAGTCAATATTCACTCATTATTTTCGTTTCATCCATGAATTTTTACATATCTGATATAACAACAAGTATGAATATATCACAATACACCAATGTTACCACATTAGGCATTTCAACAATGCAGTACAATTATTTATATATATATATATACACACACACTCAATGTTATCAATATCACAAGGACCCCACACGGTCACGCATATCACATAATATATCAATTTCAACAATTACATTACATATAGCCCCCCACACGGATGCAACATATAGATAGTCATTTTTCATGATAAGTTCCCACCCTTAACATGCATTTTGTATCATCATTTACTACCTAACTCAGTCTGAAAGGGTTAAGCCATAACCTACCTCAAAAGCTGAAATCGATCCGCTACACTTTAAACCCATGACCTTAGTTTTCAAGAATAATCTTGAAATCCACTAAAAATATCAAATATGAAATCTATGCGTCAAAACAAAACCAACGACACTCATATTGGCTACTTTTTATTTGGGGTTAAAACGGACCCCAAAATGAATTTTCGAAAAAGAAGAGCAAAATCATAACTTTACTCCAAAAATATATACTATATATTTTTAGGAACCTACATTTGAAAACCCAAGTCAAATCAAGTAAAAAAGGAGGTTCAAATTGAAGAAAAATCATTTTTAAGCTTTACTGGATAAAATCTTTGAAAAATTTGGGTTAAAATCAAGAATCGAAGTTGTTTTGGAGGTTAAAATGATGAAAAATTAATAATTATAAGATTAAAATATTATTCAAGTGAAAAGGAGTGAAATTAAGGTTTAAAATCAAGCCCTAAGATTTTTGGGGTTTTGAGAAATTAATTAAGAAATTACTAAAAAGGGTGAATTCTTACCTTAAATCCATAACAGAATCAAGAAATAGATGTTAATGTAACTTTCCAAGTTCCCAAAAGCTTTACTTTTAAGCTTCCACACTATTTTAGGGTTTATCTCTCAAGAGGCAAGATGAAAAAATGAGTAAAATAAGCAAAAATGAGGGGAAATATTTGCTATTTATTGCAGATTTTTCTGCTATGACAGATTTTTAAGTCCAAACAGACTTCGACGGGGTGTCGAAATTCGTTCGGAGTCCTATATATGCAAACGAACTATGTAACCACACTAAATTCAGTGCTCCGGACTTAATAAAGATATCTGATCTTTGAAAAAACATCATTTCTACAAAGTTGACCCTCGAAACCCGAAATCACAATTTTCCAAATCGAGGATCGAAATGAGATTTAAAAGCCGTAAAATTACATCAAACATGTTACCACCCTATAATCGATATTCTAGATCTGCTAAAAAAGTTGAATTTTCAATCCGATGTCGTTTCGACTAAATGTGGGGCCACACCCATATGTTTAATTTTTTAACTTTTCGGCCATTAGGTTGAAATGAGCTCGGGTGCATTGGGACCCGAACCATAGGTCTACCTAGCCTAAAATTAATATTCCAAAGATACTGGCGCAACCCGTTTAGCCATCCATTGCATGAATTAAAAAATATCCACTTAAGTCCAAAATAAGGCTCTTGAAGCAGTCAAAAGCCACAATATCACATAAATGGTATCAAAATGCATCGAGAACTATGCCAATGACCCCCACACCCCAGAAATACCATAATGCAACTACAGTAAGGGGTAAAATAATCAAATAACACAGAAAAACACGATTCATATATTTCATCAAAAAACTGGTCATTACATCATCCACCATTAAAATTCTAGTTTGTCCTCGAACTAAAGGCATAAGAAATACCTAAATCATCAAAGAACTGGGGCATAAGAACTATGCATAGCTGACTCGATCTCCCAAGTAGCCTCATATACCAGTCGATGTCGCCACTGAACCTTAACCACAGGGATAACTCTAGAGCGCAACCTCCTAACATCCCTAGCCAAAATGGAGACCGACTCCTCAACTAAGGACAATCGCTCATATAACTGAACCGACTCGCAACAAATGACGTGAAACTCATTAGGAATATAGCAGCGAAGCATAGAAATATGAAAAACTGGATGAACAACTGATAGATCAGGGGACAAAGCCAACTCATAAGACACATCTTCAACAGGTGAAAGAATCTCAATTGCACCAAGGAAGACATGATTACCAACACTAAATCTCAAGGTATGAAGTATACGATAAACATAACACTTCTGTCTACTCTGACTCACTCTAAGTCTATCCTGAATAACCTAGAATCTACCCAAAGACTCACAAAGCAAATATGTACCTCGAGGTCTAACCTATGAACATCCATCCAACCCACTGGCGAGCAACAATCCCTACCATACAACGCCTCAAACGAAGCCATATCAATACTAGAATTATAGCTATTATTATATGCAAAGTCTACTAAAGACAAATGTTGCTCCCACTGGCCACCAAAATCTATCACGCATGAGCTGAGCATAACCTCCAAAACCTGGATAGTCCGCTCTAACTGGCCATCAGTTTGGGAGTAAAATGCGGTACTAAGATCCACCCGAGTACCCAACTCATCTTGAAAAGTCTTTCAAAAGTGAGATATGAACACAAGAACACGATCTGAAATAATGGATACCAACACACCATGAAAGCGCACAATCTCACGAATGTAGATACAAGCTAACATCTCAACACAAAATAAGATCTGTACTGGAATAAAATATGCTGATTTGGTCAGTCGATCCATAATGATCCAAGCACAGTCTGAACCATAAGATGTACAAGGAAAACCAGTCACAAAGTCCATGGAGACCATTCCCACTTCCATTTGGGAACGGGCAACCTTTGAAGCAATCTATCAGGTCTCATATGCTCGGTCTTCACCAGCTGACAACATAGCTAACAAGCCACAAAATTCGCTATATCTCGCCTCATACTACCCTACCTATAGTATTGTATCAAATCACAATACATCTTAGCCATACCTGGATGGATGAAATATCTGGAATAATGGGCCTTATCCAAGATCAACCTAGTCCAATCACCTACTTTCAGCATACAAACTTAGCCCTAACCCTCAAAACTCTATCTGAATCAAGTGAGGCTTCCTTAGCCTCCCCACCCAATACCTTATCTTGAATCAACCTCAATCTAACATCGTTAAATTGATGAGCTCAAATCTTCTCCATCAAAGAAGATCTAGCCTCTACAAATTCCAAAACACGCCCAGGTGTTGAAATATTAAGCCTAACCATCTGGTTAGGTAAAGACTGAACCTCTAAGGCCAAAGGCCTTTCCTAGGTCAAAATATACCCCAAGATACCCATGCTAATCGACTTACGGCTTAAGGCATCCATAACCACATTATCCTTTCCCGGATGGTAGATAATAGTCAAGTTATAATCCTTAAGCAACTCAAGCCAACAACTCTACCTCACATTAAGATCTTGTTGGGTGAAAAAGTACTAAAGTCTATGATGATCTGAGAAAGTCTCACAACAAACTCCATAATAGTAGTGCCTCCATAACTTCAAAGCAAATGTGTAGGATCATTCATCTCATGAGGCTTCAACTGACAAGACGCATACACAATTACCTTACCCTCTTACATCAATACAACACCTAACCCAACACCTGGAGTATCACAAAAAATGGTAAAAACCACGCCCTCCCTGGGCAGAGTCAAGATAGAAGCTGAAATCAATAAATCCTTGAGTTTTTGAAAGCTCATTTCACAAGCATTAGACGTCTGAAAAGAAATCCTTTTTTGGGTTAACTTGGTCAATGAAGCTGTAATAGATGAAAAGCCCTCAACAAAATACCAATAATAACCTTCTAAGATAACAAAACTCAGAATCTCAGTGGGCGAAGTAGGTCTATCCTAATCACGAACTGCGACAATCTTGGCTGGATCAAACACAATACCTTTCTTAGTCACCACATGACCCAAAAAAGAAACAGACTCCAACCAAAACTCGTACTTAGAGAACTTAACATACAACTTCTCATCCCTTAATCTCTGAAGCATGATCCGCAAGTGCTCCTCGTGCTCAAATTCACTCTTGGAATACACCAATATGTCATCTATAAATACAATTAGAAAAGAGTCAAGATACAAATAAAACATCTGGTTCATCAATTCTATGAATACGGTAGGGGTATTAGTCAACCCGAAGGACATGACCAAGAACTCATAATGACCATATCGAGTCCAAAAAGTTGTCTTTGGAATATCTAAATCTCTAATCCTCAACTGGTGATAACTGGACCTCAAATCAATCGTCAAAAACACCATGTCATCCTGAAACTAGTCCAACAAATCACCAATGCGAGGAAGAGGATACTTATTCTTAACTGTTACATTATTCAACTGTCGATAATCAATACACATCCACATAGACCTATCATTTTTTCACAAACAAGATAGGCACAGCCCAAGGTGAAACAGTAGGTCGGATAAATCCCTTATCTAACAACCTCTGCAACTAATCCTTTAATTTCTTCAACTCTACTGGGGCCATCCTATAAGAAGGAATAGAAATGGGCTTGGTGCTTGATCAACATTAATAAAAAATCAATATTTCATTTCGAAGGCATATCAGGCAAGTCCGTAGGGAATATATCCATAAACTCACGGACAACATGTATAAAATCAAAGAAAGAAGGCAAAACAACACTGGTGTCATGAATATAAGTCAAGTAATATAAACATCCCCTTTCAACCAATTTACGAGACTAACATAAGATATAATCCTCTTAGGACTCGAATGAAGTGCACCCTTCTAAGCTATCCTTGGCATATTTGGTGAAGCTAAATTCACGGTCTTGGCATAATAATCTTCGACAACATGATAAGGAGCCATCTAATTCATACCCAAAATAGCATCAAAATTAATCATATCTAACACAAATAAGTCTACCAAAGTTCACGCCCGACAAAATCCACAACACAAGATCGGTACACCCGATCCACCACTAAAGAATCATTTACTAGGATAGATACACAAATAGGCATGTCAAGAGGATCACTAACAAAATCAAAACCTGAAGCAAAATACACAGACACATAGGAGAAAGTCAATCCGGGATCAAATAATACAAAAGTAGGTCTGAAAGAAATGAGGACGATACCTATGATTACAGTATTCAAAACCTCTGTGTTTGGTCTGGTTGGTATAACATAACACTGACCACGACCACCAGCTACGTGGGTAGCTCCACGACCACCAACTGCCTGAGTTTCCCCATGACCACCCCTACGAGCTCTACTAGGTCTTCCCTTTGCACCTCTGATAGCACCCCTACCCCTCACAAATAAAATAGGAGTACCCCGAATCACCCAACAGGGACAGTCCCAACCATATGGACAATCTCAGCACACACATAGCAACCTCTATGACTAGTCTCAATAGGAGAAGGTATAACTAGGCCCGAACGGCCACCCTAAACTGCTGAACTAGAAGATCCACCACCTGAACTCTATAAAACCGCCTGCACTGGCCTACCATGGTATCCATCAGAACCTCTAAAACCTCTACATCGAGAAGTTTGACTCTTGAACTCACCAAAACACCACGCCTTCTTGGCGCCTCCCTAAGATGTACTAAAAATTCCCCCTGTCAACTTAGCATGATCCGCTATACTCTAGAAAGAAGCCCTAAACATAACCATTTGAGATGTACACAATTAAAGAGAACCATCTAAACCCTTCACAAAAGTTTGAATCTTCTCAAACTCGGTGGAAATGCTATAATAGGAATATTTGGACAGTCCAAATGATCAAACTTGTCATGCATCCGATCCCTCAAACTAAAAGGCATGAATATCTCCATAAAAGCATCAACAAATTGATCCCGTGAAAACTCAGGAGCATCAACAGGCCTACAACCGATAAATGATCTCCACCAATCTCTCATAATATCTCTTAACTAATAGGTCGTATAAGCAACACCATCCACGCCAAAAGAGTGAAACACAACTCAGAACATAAGGTATGAAAGAACTTCACACGATAAAGAATAAAATAAGAAAGGATTCCTAAAGACATCCTAAGCCTCTCGAATATAGATATAGACACATGTGTACTAATACACGAGACTCTATTAGACATACCATTCTTACACTATTGAGACCAATAAAACCTGGCTGCTTTGATACCAATTTGTTATGATTCAAAATCGATAGGTCATGATGGAACTTGTCGCGACAAATCGTGACAAGTAAGCCTTTCACCTAAACTGATACAAATAGAAAAAAAATACCCCCAAGGTAAGGTTTCTAAAATAAAGCCGAACTACATAGATATAATAAAAGTGCAAAGAATAAAATCAACACATGCAACCATAAATTTCAAAACCTGGTGTCAAAGGTTTAAGAACTACTAATACTATCCAAGAGCCAATACATCAAAAGAATAACCACAAAGAAATAATATATGTCTCTAAATACTAATAAATACATAACTAATATAGAAAGATAGAGGTGAACTCCGGATGTATGAATGTCCAATAATTATCTTGAGTAATTTGAAGGTGCCCGAAATCAATCGGTCTTAGGTGCACCCAAGCTTGAAGTTGCACTAAAAGGGTGAATTTGGAGTGAGTATGGTCCACTTGTACTCAGTAGGTATCATAGGCTGACCGAGCAAAGTAGAAAATAAAGCATACAAAATACACACTAAGGGCAAATCACCTACAATCAGAAAATATCCCAGAATGATAGCCCACACCGCTTACACTAACAGTTCTAATATATCACATATATTACAATAATACACCAATATAGAACACAAGTATACATTATGTCACATATAAGTGTAGACACATAGTTTTATCCCTCCCAAAAGTCAATTTTTACCTATTTACCCTCACCTTACTACACGCCCCATTCACGTGATAATTTTTCCACAATAAAAATAAAATACACAACAATCACCATGATTTTTATCCTTATCTCAAAACAACAAATTCATAACAAAAAACAAAAATAACAACTCCACCCTATTAAAATTTGACAACTCACCACTCTACCTCACACCCTAAACCTACGTCCCCCTAAACCCCTCTCCCTTCATATTTTGTCTTTCCCCCCATAATAGTTGTACATTAAAGCAATACACAAGAATTAAACATAGATACAAATTCACAATTCACACAGACTCCATTTTTCATTCATAGAGAATTTATACAAACACAAACACACAACTTCATACACATATCTATCACACACTCTCTATTTTTTTCATTCACTAAAAAACTCACACGTTCTCTCTCCTAGGCTAAAAAATGCACACATACAGTGAAAAACTGGTAGAGAGGAGAAAGAGGGTAAATGGAGAGAGATAAAGAGAAAGATAGGTGAGAAAATAGAGAGTGGAAGGAGAGAGGAGGGCAACAAGAGAATAAGCCAGTGAAGGATGAATTTTCTGGTGAATTTCCACCGAAAATCACTATTGCCACCAGAAAACTTGACCTATTATCCCTTCTCATCATTACTTGAGCTCGCTGGAGCACCGGCAAAGCAATAACAACTACCCAGCTCCCTTCTATTACCAAACTTGTCAAAAAAAATCCAAAATAACTAACCGCCATAAAAAATCAGTAGCATAACTACCCCAAATGAACTCACCAGAAAAATCGACTCAATCATCCCAAAACTAACCCCTTACATCATCGACCAGCCATTAAACTATCACCGAATAACTCATAAATTTTGTTAAGGTCAAATTTTATTGGTATTCAAGAGGATAAAAATAGTGGGAATTTGAGTGTTACAATCTCGATGGAAATTTTGGTTTTAGTCAAGATTTGGCTCATTAATTTACTAAAAAATTAATGTTCCTAGTTTTGAGTTTCGGTGAAGCAACTCGATTCAGATAATTTAATGAATTAAAATAAAATTGAAGTCTAATTCTCAACTTTACTCCTTTTTATCATTTCAACGTTGCTGGTGATGTGATTTCTTGGTGTGTCTTGAATGTACTTGAGATATCACAATTGTTGTGGTTTGATTGGTCGATTTTATATTGAAATTAATTAATCATTTGGTTGAGCATGAATTTGAGGAGGGGTTGAAAATTGATGAAAAGTGAATATTGGTTTTGTGTTGATTCATTTATGTTGTTGAATGTGATAATATCATGATAGGTCGAAATTGATAGGGAAATGATAGATTGGGTAGGCAAATTAGGAATTATGGATTACTAAATATTTGGATGTTTTTTTGAATGATTTTGTTATATCAAGTTTGGATCAATTATACTCATTTGGCCGGGGAATGCTCTGAGATTATCTGTATTATTTTATTCAGGGAATACCTCGAGGGAGTTGTAGTTGAAGGCAGTGCGTGATAAAGTCTCGAAATATCGGGTGGCTATTAGTTTAGTATTAGTTTAGAAGAGGTTTTACATTTTTGCATTTTTTATTTTTTGGGACTGTATAATCGGACGTTATTTTGAACCCTCATATTTGTTTGTGTGTTTGTTTGCTTATGTATTTTTGTGTGAGGTCTATGTATTCAATGGTGTTGTACTAGCCTATATTATTCATGGAGTGACCGTGGTCGAACACAGGATTGAAGGATGCCTAAATCTTCCCCTTGGTCAACAGAATTCCTTAACCCAAATCTTTGTTCATGGACCAATTTTGAATGAGTCAAAAATTATTTTGAAAAAAGATTTCCAAAGGTGACTTGGCACACCAGATTTATGACAAGTGGCGACTCTGAGTTTTGATTGTTAAAAGTTCTTTTTCAAAATAATTTTTTTTCTTTCATTACTATAGTAAAATCCTTTTCAAACTTAAAATGAACCTTTTTGGGTAAAAAGGGGGTATGACAGCTCTAGCAACTTTGCTGGGGATATTTTTTAGAATTCAAACTTTATTTTGAGTTGTATCTACTTAGTTTCGCACTATAGGTGTATAGACATTTTGTTTGTGTTGTTTTATATATTATCATTTTATCATTGTTGATTACCTACGTGCTTCGTGTTTATAGTTTTTCTTATCTGTTACTGCTTTATATCTAGCATCATATGCATTATCCTGAGTTACTTTTTTCACAACAACTCCCAAAGTAAACATCATGTACACAAACTTTAGTTAAGTTACCCTTATTTTAGAAGGGGAAAACTTGGATGTATGGAGTAGGTGGAAACCTGTCACAACCACTATAGACCATATAATACCCCAAAAAGCATTGTTAGTGGACCCCAGCCTAGGTCAACATTTAGGTTATGCTTATCTACATCATATTGAGACCTAGCGGAATCCACTTGGTCCTTTGTAGGAGACTCGCCCCTAAAACATTCTTATATGCTAATTGTTGCATCTTTGAGGGTAACAAAATCATTTAATGGATTGATTTGAGAAAATAATGTGCTAGAATTAAAGGAAAGAGTGTAGGCAAGGAAAAGTTTGAAAGAAAAAAGAAAAAGAAAAAAAGTTGTCACAAAAGAGTTTCGTAATTTTTTGAGTTCGTTATGAATTTTGTTTTCCGCAAACCAAAAATTTCAAAAGATCTTTTACCTTTGGCACTCATTTCTTAAAAAAAAACATCAAAAATATTTTCCTTTTGTTTGCTTTAGCAGATATTCATAATTTGAAATTTTCAAAAAGTTTTTTTCAAATAGGAGATTTTTATAAAACAAAAATTTTAAAAAAATGGTAGAAGTTTTGTACATTTCATATAACAAAATACCAAAAAGATTTCTTCTTTCATAGTTGTTGGTGTCATTTTTATGTGAAATGTCAAATAGAAAACTCAAAAAAGATTTTATCAATTCTTTTTCATTGTCTGTTTTGGTCATGTCCCGCAAGTCGTGGTCCATTATTTATCTTTAATCATTCAATCTGAACAAACTACACACATGTGATTCTCCTCTCTCGGGAGTGAGATAGTCAACAACCCTTCTAGGGTTTGGTGATCTTATTAAAAAAATACAATAAGATTTTCTTATCTCTTCATTTTAGAGTAGATGTTTCATATACGTCTTTAAAAAGAAAATTCCAAAAAAGATTTTCCTTTAATAAGTTTTAGGTTTCATTTTCATATGAAATTCAAAATAAAAAATTCAAAAGGATTTTTTTTTGGTGATCATAGACTTCATTTTTAATGAGGGATTTGGAGTTGAAATATTGAGAAAAGATTTTTTACTAAACTTCTTGTGAAACTTGTTCAAAGTAAAAAATAGAGTTTTATTGACCCTTTTGTGGCCAAACTTCACGAATTACGCACATCTATTCTCCTCTCTCGGGAGAGAAATACGTAGATTCCCTTCTAGGGTTCGGTGATTCATTAAAAAAAAGATAAGAAAAATATTTTGAGAAAATTTTAAACTCTAACTCATTTATTATCTCTTGTTCAGTTAGTTCAAGGTGGTTGGTTTGTGACATTTTGGCTGGTCCTCCATATTGTACCAAGTCAAAGTGAAAGTTATGGCTAACAAGGATACTGAGGTTAATGTCACTAATCAGATAGGGAGTTCAGGGAATGAGAATTTAAGGGCTAATGAAGAGATTTGAAAATGAAGACATCAAATGATAGAAATGCAACGAGCTTGAGCTAACGGGCTGCCTCCTCCTCCAGTTCCCACTGATAATCTGGAATATCCTTGTAGCATACCTCCAGTGTCACATGCATAATTCCCTATATTTGTTGGCAGGCCACAATATGCATCAAGATTTACTTCGGGGCAACTCCATCCCAACACTTCTAATATTCCTCTCATAGATCCTCAATACATAACTACCACATACTCGGCTACACCTATAATTCCCATTTTTGTGGCTCCACCGCCACATGAAGATCCTACGTTTGAGGGCCATCCAACAGTTGTGCTTCCACACTTTGCAAGCGATCCTATATTGAATATTTCTGTTGATTAGCATTATGCTCTTAAGCTCATATTTAAGTTGATTGGTCCTCATGGCTACACTCACCTGCCTAAATTTCCTCTTAACACTGAAAAGCCTGTTAGGATAGAAGAACAAGAAAAAATGACCAGAAAGCTAAAATATTTGGAACTGGCTATGAAGAACTTCCAAGGACTTGGGGGTTACAAAAGTGTCTCATATAAAGACTTATGCATGCTTCCAAGTATTAACCTCCCTCTTGGATTTAAGATGCTGAAGTTTGAGAAGTATGATGGATATGGTGATCTCGTAGCATATTTGAGACATTATTGTAACCAATTAAGAAGTGATGGAGGAAAGAAATATTACTCATGGCTTATTTCGGTGAGAGTATTTCACGTCTAACTTCAAAATGGTTTGTTTATCATGAAATCGACAAGTGGAATAATTGGGATGACCTGGCTAATGAATTTATGTAACAATTCCAATGCAATGTAGAGTTGATTCCGGATAAGAAATCCCTAACTAATATGAGGAAGAATAGAACTAAAAGTTTTAATGAGTATGCTATTAGATGGCGTGAACGAGCTGCTAGGGTGAAACCCCAATGAAAGAAAGCAAAATAGTGAGGTGTTTATTCAAGCACGAGATAAAACATATTATCAACACTTGTTACCTACATTAGGCAAGCCAATTATTGAGGTCCTAAAACGGGGGAGATAATAGAGGATAAAATTAAGACTGGCCGCATTGTGAATTTTGCAACATTGAAAGCAACTACTCAAGCAATTCAAAATGGTTCGGGAAATGTTAAAGGAAAGAAAAATAAGAAAGATGTAGCTACTATTATTTCTGGACAATGGGCATGTCCAAGAAGACCATGATGCCATTACACTCAGTCTCAAACCTAATTTCATAACCAAGGTCTATATAATCACTCATAAAATCCTTTATACTCTATTCCCCCACCTCTATATCTATTATATAGTGCACAATCATATGTTTAACCTCTTTTTTACCCGCAATGGTACACACCAACTACTCAGACTCATCTTCCAACTCCACAAACAGACCAAAGCCCTTCAAGGCTCGATTTTCAATCCAAGCCAAACAATGAAATGAGGTAGAATCTAAGGGATAACTTTACACTAATTGAGGAATCGTATGACAGTTTATTCCAGAGATTGAGATAGTGGGGCATGATCACTTCCTTTTTTGGATACATTTTTTACTCACATTCAAGAAATTTTGATCCTCATGTACGATGTGCATTTTATTCTGATATTCAGGGTTACAATAATAAAGATTGTTGTTCTTTAAAAAGATAAATAGAAAAGATGATTCAAGCTAAATCAATTATGGTGTAGAACATTAACAGTGGGGAAAGCTATAGTCATGTTGATGTGCAAACCAGTGGCTAAGTTGTCAAGCTGCAAGTCACTCCTCTCCTTACTAGGAAGGATTTTTGATAGTTTTTTCCTATTATCCAAATTATTTCAAGGTTGTAGTTTGGGATCTATCTTGTTTTATTTCTTTGTTGTTTATGTTCAAACCCTTCTATCTTTCCTTTCAACAAAATGTAATATCTCTTTTCCTTTTTATTTTATGTTGTTTGTTTGTGTTCTTTACACTATTCCTTTTATGTTGGTTCTAGTGATATGGCATGCTTGCAGAATTTTCATTCAGATTTTAAAATCAAGTTTAATCAAGAAACATTGAATCAGAGGGCTAAAGTTTGAAAAAAAAGCATTTGAAAAAATAGGTAGAGTGTTGAGACATTTGGTGACCAAGTTGAAAACTTTTTTGAAAATTAAGGCAGTTATTTTGAGAACCACAAGAATAACTTGGTCATCAATTGAAAGGCATATCAAGAGGAACAGAAGGAAAATCAGCTCCACGAAAGCATGGGTCATTTGATTTGAGGAATGTACAACAAAGGTGGAGTTGTATATTGGACAAGTGCAGAAGAAATAGTGATGCACAAAAGCTCATGTAGAGTTTGTAATGTAAAAATATAACATTCGATACAAGTTAGACATCAGGTGAGTATTCTACCTTTAGAAAAGGGCGTGATTCTTGTTATGAATGCTTTGGAACCTTTTGTTGCATTATTTGGATACTGGAGATGGCATGCATTCTATTATGTGCGTTCATGATCATTTATTGGAATGATGATTTTTATCTCCCACTTTTATATTGCATTTCATGTTGTTGAGTTCTTAAGGATTGATATGATGAATGCATTCCATTCTGTTATCAAAACATGGTGTTATCCTTTGTTTTCCCAGTTTGATCTTTAGTTCTATTTTTATTTCATACCACTCTTTTGGAATTAAGATAGAGTCAACAAAGTTCTAAAGAAAAAGTGTCGAGCAAAAGAACAAAGTTAGAAAAGTTTCAAAAAATTCCAAAAAAAAAAGAGAAAAATGTTTCAAAAAAGGAGAAAAGAGATGAGTGCCAAGAAAAATATAGTCAGAAAAATTTTCAAAAATAAAAAAAAGTCAATAAAAGAGAAAAAAAGAAATTAGATTCAAGCAAAAGAACGAGTTGTCAGAACTACGTTTGACCTGATTCTCCTCTTTCAAGTGTGAGATACGTAGGCACCCTACTCTGGGTACGATCTAATTAAATAAATAATTTAGAATTACCTGGTCAAAAGAAACTAGGGAATGAGTTAATCTTTATTGTTTGAGTCGATTTCAAAGGTTGCCAGTCCCATCCCACTTCAAGTGTCGTTTGACCCTCATGTCATCCTTTCCTTATAACCCTATCCAAATGCCAAGTTACCGCTTTGGTCTTTTAAGGATCAACCCTAATGCCATCATCGAAAATGATATGACCAAGGAATGCTACTGACCTTAGCCAAAATTCACACTTACTAAATTTGGCGAACAGCTGATGATCTCTGAGAGTCTGAAGTACGATTCTAAGATGGTCTGCATAATCACACTCCCTGCGGGAATAGACCAGAATATCATCTATGAAGACTATGATGAATATGTCTAAGTACTGCTTGAACATACGGTTCATCAAGTCCATGAAAGCTGCTGGGGCATTGGTGAGAACAAAGGACATGATTAGGAATTCAAAGTGACCATACTGAGTTCGAAAAGCTATTTTCGGAATGTCATATTCTCTGACTCTAAGATGATGATAGCCTAATCTGAGGGCTATCTTAGAAAAATAGCTGGCACCCTGAAGTTGGTCAAACAAGTCATCGATTCTGGGAAGTGGATACTTGTTATTAACCGTGACTTTATTGAGTTGACGGTAGTCTATGCATATTCTGAGAGAACCATTTTTCTTTCACACGAATAAGACTGGTGCACCCCACGGGGAAACACTGGGTCTGATGAACCCCTTATCTAAGAGATCCTTTAACTGCTTTTTTAATTCTCTAAGTTATGCTGGTGCCATTCTGTATGGCGGAATAGATATAGGCTAATTATCTGGAAGAAGATCGATGCCGAAGTCTATTTCCCTTTCGGGAGAAATCCCTGGAAGATCTTCGAGAAAGACTTCTGAATATTAATTCACGACTGGGACTGAATCAAGACTGGGAGTTTCATAACTAATGTCCTTAACTCGAACAAGATGATAGACACATCCTTTAGATATCATTTTCCATGCCCAAAGGTAGGAAATAAGCTGACCTCTGAAAGCAGATACACTACCCTTCCACTCTAGGACAGGTTTATTTAGAAAGTGGAATTAGACTATTCTGTGTCTGTAGTCAACTGTGGTATAGCAGGAATAAAGCTAATCCATGTCGAGAATGATATCAAAATCTGCTATCTCTAATTCGACTAAGTTTGCTGAAGTGACTTTCTGAAATATCATAACCGGGTAGTTTATGTATACCCACCGGGCTATGATGATTTTACCCATTGGGGTAGAGACTGAAAAGGGCTCTGCAAAATTTTGGGGCTGAGTCCAAAATCAACTGCTATATAAGGAGTAACAAAAGACAAAAAAACTCCTGGATCTAGCAAAGCGTAAACATGTATATGAAAGATCTGTAACATACCATTAACTACATCAGGAAAATTTTCCTGATCATACCGGGAATGAAGAGCATAGAGTCTGTTTGGGCGTTGCCCACTAGTAGCAATGGAAGTGGCACCCTGCTGATTTGGGCGACCAGACTAAGATGAAGAACGTAGATGACTCTGATCACCTAACTGGGGGCAGTATTTGACTCTGTGGCCTGGCTTCCACATCCGAAATAGACATCACTACCAGCTCTACGAGCACCCTTGTGGTTCTTACCACAAGTCTGACAAAGGGGATTTGTTCGGGCATTGCTGACACTGCCCTGAGACTTAGAGACTGGTGCCCTATCTTTATTTCCTTTCCTGAACTTACGAGCTGGAGCACTAGCTGAAGAAGGAGCTGGAACTGATGACTTAGGACGAAACTGATAACGGTTTCCTCCTTCTAATTTGGGCTGAGCAAAGTTGAAACTACCTGTCTTTGCTCTCTTATTCTGCTTCTCCCTCATCTTAATATTTTGATCTTCTATCTGCTGAGCATGAGTCATAAGCCTGGCTAAAGTCATGTCACTATTAAACATCGCACACCTACACTCATTGACCACACTATCAATAAACTTACTGATTTTGTCCCTGCTGTCTGCAACCACATGAGGGGCATTTTTAGCTATTGAGTAACCTTAAAAGAATACTCTTTCACCATCATGTTGCCCTGCCTGAGATTGATAAATTCTAACACCTTAGCTTCTCTTAGCTCTAGGGGAAAGAACCCCTCTAAGAATACGGTGACAAACTCCTCCCACTCTATAGGCCCTGTATCATCTGACTTTTCTGACTTCCACTGCTTGTAACAAGTGTGAGCAACATCCTGCAATTGGTATGTAGCTAGCTCAACACTATCACTAGGAGTAACCCCCATGATGTCTATAACCTTCTGAACCTGATTGATGAATTCCTGAGGGTCCTCATTTGACTTAGATCAGAGAAAGGATGAAGGATTTATTCGGGTAAAGTCCCAAATCCTGGCTGCAGCTGAATTGGCCACTGGGTTGGCCGGAACAAAAACTAGTCATTCATTTTGAGCAGCAACTAACTGAGCAAGAGTAGTGAATGCAGCTATAAACTCTGCATGAGAAACATGCTCGTCCAAAGGTTCTTCGGGCTGAGGGGCTGACTGATTTACATTTCTTTTTTAGGAAACATGTTTTGTAGAAGAAAGGGGAAATGGATTAGACTGAGAGATTGACTTGAGATTATGTTCACTGGCATGACATGAATAGTGAAAGATGGGAAACTGTTCCTAAAACATCTTATAACCTTCTGTATATAAATATGGCGCGCAACACACCCACGCACAAGACTCTACTAGATGTGATTTTCAGACTTCCAAGTAATTTATTGAACCTTAGGCTCTGATACCAAGTTTGTAATGCCCCGGATCTGGTACCCGAAATGCTACACGGTGCTCATGACCCCAAAGGACCACAAGCTAATCCATAACTGATATCTGTACCTATATACTGCATGATATACTGTATAAATATGAAAATATGAACTGAAAGGCCATAAGGTTCAAAACTATAACATAACATCTGGGATGGGGTATAAATACCTAAAACAAAACTGTCTGAACATGATAGTTTGAACATGATAGTCTGAAAAACCTCTAACTGACTGAACTGACTAAATAAGGAGTTGATGAGACATGTCCCTAACTAACTCTAACTACTGAAATGACTAAGTACTGAGATCATAAAATAACAAATCATATCATCCTTGGAGGATGAGGACTCATTGCTGACTGACTGCTGATATCTGGAATTTACTGATGTTCTGGAGCTCGTGTCTCTGAACCTATGGTATAAGACACTATAGCACAAATGTGTTAGTACTTTGAATGTACTGGTATACATGTAAGGTAGGATGAATGTATGAACAATACTGACTAATTGACTAACATGAACGTGAGAATACATGCATAAATACATAGTAACTATATCTGAGATCGTGCTAACATGAAATTACTAATAACTAATCATGACTGATAACTGAGTTCTGATGACTGATATCACTAATAACATGAGTGAATGTGTCTGACATTCCTGAATCTGATAGAACTAGATGAGTTCTGAACTATTCTGAGTTGACTGTATCTGATAGTCCTGAATTCTGTAGAACTATCTGAGTTCTATTATTGAGATTGAATGATTGTACCTGACAGTCCTGAATTTTGTAACTGAAACTGTTGGAAGTAGTTATCTAACCGACATGCCCCAAATAATGCATTACAGCTGAGTTAGGGTCCAATCTGTAACCCTAATTGAAAGGGTGTCAATACCGCGCCGCTCGTAAGGACAAGCTATGGGTGATCCTCATCTGATAGTATACCCTATAAGAGAATCGTGGGACCCTCATCTGATATGTTTATCCACCTCATCAATCCTCATCTGACAGTGTTGATGTCTAAACCTATGCTGGCTACATAGTTTTGGAATGCAAGGATGCCCTCTAAGAATCACACCTTCATCTGACAGTGTGTGTTCCTATATCTGAGTTCACTCGGTGATAATTCCTACTCCCATCTGAATAGACGCTAAACATGGATTACTGAATTGAACTAAATTAACTGAATTAGCTGAATTTCGTTGACTGACAGAATATTACTGAGATCTGATAACTAACTGAGATTACTGAGTTTTTCCTGAGTCATGAGACTAATTGAATTCTACTAAACCTGGCTTGACTGAGAGTATCTTAAAACATGACACTGATTCTAGGCACACAACTATATTTTTTGGGTACATGTACCCCCAGGACTCGATGGAAGGAAACTAACAAGGCATGACATTCTTGAATACATGACTAACATCAACAATCCATAATACAATAATTAAAGATATTTCATGGGCATTTGATTATCATAGCTTGATAGGTGAATAAGATATCATGTATACATAGCGTAATTTCATAAGGCTAACTCATGATCAATCCAACAACAATTTCAATACATAAGACTAACATGGAAGTCATTTTGGATCACAATTTAGCTATAGTGCATAATTTCTATCCTCCTAGGCATTTTATCAAACACCTTACATGCACAACTTAAGGCATAGGTGAAATCATCAAATTTCACGTATCATAAACCACCAAATTCATAGATTTCAATTTATATATTAACATAGTTTTCATAATTTCACATAAGGATCCCAACATAGGAATCAAACAACAACCATCACATAACTTGAGCAACCCACAACATAGTAATCATGATTCATAATTTAAAAATAGGGTTCTTGAGCTTTATGGATGATAAATCAACACAACGCATACCTTAGTTCTTAATTTAGCGAATATTGATGGAGAGATTTTCTTGAAATTTAATCCCTAATTACAATCCTAGCTTATTCTTGAGAGAAAATTGAGAGAAACTAATATATTTTTGGTGAAGAATGGCTAAATCATGTGTTATTGGATTTAAATAGGGGTGGGAAATTAACTCTTTTAACCCTGGATGCGTCTTTTAAATTCAGTGAAATTTTTCCAAATTGGACCCCTGGCGTGACACGACGCGATATTTGACAATTGCGAGATTGAGGGATGGCGCGATGCGGAGCCATCGCGTTGCCACTTCATTTGCGACCTGGAAGTTTGGCGTGATGCGCCACTATAGAGAACCCCTACTGGAATTTAACAATTGCCATTTTCTCCTATGGCGCGACGCGCCACTGACTAATATGGCGCTGTTTTACGATGAAAACTTGAAATAGTCATAACTTCTTACCCGGTTATCCGATTTAGGAGAATTTTATATCGATGGAAAGCTTATTGAGTTTTTCACATGAAAAAAAGTGAAAAATCTTAAAAATTCCTCATGGAATAAACATCATTCTATTTAAATGCTAATATTGACATTCTTGAGACAAAATTAGTTAGGAAACTTTGGGGTATTACAACAAACAAGTTTGGGGGATTTGTGGAAATACCAAGGTTCAAAGAATTTATCAGAGGAACATAGAAAAAACAGAGATATTGTGATTGTTTTAAAGTCACCATTAATAATCTGAGTTTGGATCAACGATGCAACAAGTTAATGACATATGCTAATGGATGGAAGCAAGATTAAATGTGACAAGTTCAAGAGTGATTACCTCAAAATCTAAAGCCATAAATCAGCCACCATGTATTTAAATTCATGAGTTTTCTTTGTATGAAACATGAACATATGTTACCTTCAAATCAAGGACTTTAGAGTCTAAATGTCAAAGACTGCAATGCTTCACTTTTATGAATACAAGAGGTAATATTACTGTACAGGTTTGGTAATCAAAACCATCATAAAAACTTATCATCCCTAGGGGACACACTTTCTTGTTTGGGTATTTTAGTTTTTAATGATTAGGTGATGCACTTCCTAACTCGAACCTTCACTCTTAGAAGTTGTGCTTTCTAGTAGATTTCTTTTATTTACTCCTAGAAAGTGCACTTTCTAATTGATTAATTTCAGTTAACTCCTAGGAGATGCACTTTCTAATCTGGGTATCTCAGTTTTCAATGATTAGGTGATGCACTTCCTAATTTGAACCTTCACTCCTTGAAGCTGTGCTTTCTAGTCGAGTCCTTTTATTTACTCCTAGAAGACACACTTTCTAGGAAAGTCATTTTAATTAACCCCTAGGAGGTGCACTTTCTTGTATGGGTGTTTCAAGTGTTGTTTGTGAGGTGATGCACTTCCAAACCCAAACCTTCACTCCTAAAAGCTGTGCTTCCTAGTCGAGTCCTTTCATTTACTCCTAAAAGACACTTTCTAGTTTAGTAATTTCAGTTAACCCTTTAGAGATGCACTTTCTTGTATGGACAATTCAAGTTTTGCTGACACACTCCATAACTTAAGACCTTACCCCTAGAAGATACACTTTCCAGTTGAGTCATTCCACTTGACCCTTAGGAGACATATTTCCTTATCAGGGTAATTCAAGTTTCGCTTGTTAGGTGGTGCACTTCCTAACATAAGTCTTGATTCCTAGGAGATGCACTTTCTAGTCGAGTCATTCCACTTAATCCTTAGGAGACACACTTCCTTATCTGGGTATTCAAGTTTCGCTTGCTAGGTGGTGCACTTCCTAACTTAAGCCTTGATCCTAGAAGATGCACTTTCTAGTCGAGTAATTTCAATTAACCCATAGGAGACACACTTCTTTGTTTGGGTTTTTCAAATTTCATTTGTTGGGTGACACACTACCTAACTTGAACCTTCACTCCTAGAAGTCGTACTTTCTAGTCGAGTCCTTCATGTAAACCTTAGGATACACCCCTCTTTATTCTCAAGAGATGCATTTATTAATCAGTCTTGATTTATGTTTACATTGTGCAGTTTACAAGTAGTTGTAATTGAATTTGACACCCACAAAATCTTTTTGATGATAAACTGGGAAAAAATTAATTCATGTTATTTGAAAGTTTACTTTCTGTTCAGGACCCTCCTAAAAAATAGGACTTTATTTTTAGAAAATTGGAATCTATCTTTATTATAACTCTTCAAGGTAATTTTTTTCTTGTTTTGACTTTGATTTCATGAGTTGCCTGGAGAATAAGGTGAAGAAATAGTAATTTAGGAGCCCGCCTAGAGAACAGGGGGAAGAAATTAAAATTCAGGAGCCTGCCTGGAGAATAGGGTGAAGAAATTGCAAGTCAGGATCCCGCCCAAAGAACAAGGTGATAAAACTAAAAGTCAATAGATTAAAGAAATAGCAAGTCAGGAGCCCGCATGGAGAACGGAGTGAAGAAATGCAAAGCTAAGCAACAAGGTGAAGAAATTGTATAGGCAAAGAGTATATTTTTAAGACAACCCAAAGAAGATCAAATCTTTTGTCACTTTTGAAAGCATCGGAGACTCAAGTAAAGGGTCAAGAGAAGCCGCATGATAGGACTTTTGTAATTTTAGTTATTTTTCTAACTTATATTTGATGTAATAATAGAGCCACAGATCGGAATCTCAGCAAAACCTCACTCAACTCTTCAACTCGGTATACTCCCTTTTCTTTTCAACCCTTTGAACTACATGTGACCTGATCTCCACATAACCTAGGATAGGTAGGATGTCTAAAATCAACAGCTGGTTGCACTCTATCTCTCTTGTCTTTCTTTTGAATAATGGTTGGGTCAAAATTCTGTCTTGTTGTGTACTTTTTCTGAAAATACTTTCTGTTTACATCCAAAGAGGGACATGATGTAGACAAGTAATTTTGTTCCTCTCAAAAGTTAACTTTTACCCATTTACCCTCACCTTACCATACACCCCATTCACATGATAATTTTTCTACAAGAAAAACAAAATATAGAACAATCACCATCATTTTTATCCTTATCTCAAAACAACAAATTCACAACAAACAATAAAACTAACAACTCCACCCTATTAAAACTAGACAACTCACCACTCCATCTTACACCCCAAACCCACATACCACCTAAACCCCCTTCCTTCACATTTTGTCTTCTTTCCCCCATAACAATTGTACATAATAACAATACACATGAATTGAACACAGACACAGATTCACAATTCACAAAGACTTTATTTTCCATTGATAGAGAATTCATAAAAATACATACACACAACTTCATACGCACATTTATTCACACACACTCTCTATTTTTTCATTAACTGAAAAACTCACACACACACTCTCATAGGCCAGAAAATGCAAACACACAGTGAAAAACTAGTAGAGAGGAGAAAAAGTGTGAACAGAGAGAGATAAGTGAGGAAATAGAGGGTGAATGGAGAGTGGAGAGCAACAAGAGAGAAAATGGATAGAGGCTGACTTTTTTGGCAAATTTCCACCAGAAAGTGCCATTGCCACCAGAAAACTTGACCTATTCTCCCTTTCCCATCATTGCCTGAGCTTTCCTAAGCTCTGGCGACGCAATAACAATGACCTATCTCCCTCCCATCATCAAACCCACCAAAAAAATGCCAAAATAATTCACCACCATCGAAAATCAGTAGAAAAACTACCCCAGACAAACTCACCAAAAAACTTGATTTAAACATCCCAAAACCGATCCCTTACATCGTCGACTAGTCATTAAACTATCATCGAACAACCCATAAATTCTGTTGAGGTTAAATTTTGTTGGTATTCAACAGGTTCAAAATACTAGGAATTCAAGTGTTGGAATCTCAATGGAAATTTCGATTTTAATTGAGATTTGAGTCATTAATTTACTCAAGAACTAGGGTTCCTTGTTTTGAGTTTCGGTGAAGCAACTCGAGTTAAATAATTTGACGAATTGAAATAAAATTCAGGTCCAATTCTCAACTATGCTCCTTTTTATCATTCGACGTTGATGGTGATGTGATTTCGTGGTGTGTTTTGAATGTACTTAAGATATCGTAATTTTTGTTGTTTGATTGATCGATTTTATATCGAAACTGACTAATCATTTGGTTTAGCATGAATTTGAGGAGGGGTTGAAAATTGATGAAAAGTGAATATTGGTTTTGTGTTGATTCATTGATGTTGTTGAATTCAATAATATCATGATAGGCCGAAATTGATAGGCAAACGCTAGATTGGGTAGGCAAATTAGAATTTTTAGATTAATGAATATTTGAATTATTTGTTGAATGATTTTATTTTATCGTGTTTGGATCAATTGTACTCATTTGGCTGGGGAATGCCCTGAGATTATCTGTATTGTTTTATCCAAGAAATGTCCCAGGGAATTATACTTAAAGATGGTGCGTGATCAAGGACCATAACATCGGGTGGAGATTAATTTTGAATATGATTTACATTTTTGCATTTTTCATTTTTTGGGACTATATAATCGGACGTTATTTTGAACCCTCATATTTGTTTATGTGTTTGTTTGTTTATGTGAATTTGTGTGAGGTCTATGTATTAGATAGTTTTGTACTAGCCAATATAGTTCACGAAGTGACCGTGGTCGAACCATGGGACCGAGGGGTGCCTACACCTCCCTCTCAGTGAACTAAATTTTTTAATCGGAGTCTCTGTTCATGGACTAGTTTTGAAATAGTCAAAAATTATTTTGAAAAAAGGATTGCAAAGTTGACTTGGCATACCAGATTTATGCCAAATGACAACTCTGAGTTTTGACTGTTAAATTTATTTTTTCAAAATAAATTATTTTCTTTTGTCACTTAATGATAAAAATCTTTTTGAACTTGAAATGATTTTTTTTTAGTAAAAAAGGGGCGTGACAATAAGTAGAACAAGGGAGAACATATAGATAGAAATTCATCAAATACAAGTAAAAGAAGGTAAGACAAATACATAGATGGCAAGTCAATGTGGCAATACAACAGAACATAAACACAACGAATTAAGTGCAATGTATATGATGATGATGATGATGGTGCATGAGGTTGTCGCACAACCTTCGAGATCATCGCACATTCCCCCTATTTATCCACGGAGGCAAGCCTCCCAACGTGGGACCCATGGGGGGTTGATTAAACCATATACAATCCACATATCTTATATCTTCTTTCTGACACATCTCTCGAAAAGAGTTTTATAAGGTGTTACAACATCTTCTCCCCGGCACATCTCTCGGGGAGGGTTTTTTAAAAAAATGTTGCCATAGTGGTACCAATATTTCATGAATAAGTATGATATGAGGATGTAACGCTCACAACCAATCACAATGAGTATCTCCACAACCAATCACATGATATACTTCCATAACCAACCACAATGATATATTTTCACAACCACGTGAGCCAATATTCACTCATTATTTTTATTTCATCCATGAATTCTCACATGTCTCATATAAAAACAAGTATGAATATATCACAATATACCAATGATACCACATTAGGCATTTTAATAATACAATATAGTTATTTGCATATTTTCAAGGCTATCAACATCACAAAGGACCCCACACAGTCACACATATCACATAATATATTAATTTCAACAATTACACTACATATAGGCCCCCACACGGGCCCAACGCATAGATAATCATTTTTCATGATTAGTTTTCATCCTCAACATGCATTTTCTATCATCATTTACTACCCAACCCAGCCTATAAGAGTTAAGTCATAACCTACCTCAAAAGCCGAAACTTGTCTGCTACACTTTGAATCCACGACCTTAATTTTTACGAACAATATCAAAATCCGCTAAAAATATCAAGTATGATATCTACGCGTCAAAACAAAACCAATGACACCCATATTGGCTACTTTTGGTTCGGGGTCAAAACAGACCCCAAAATGGATTTTCCAAAAAAGAAGGGAAAAATCGTAGCTTTACTCCAAAAATACATTTTCCATAATTTTAAGAACCTACAACTGATAACTCAAGTTAAATTGAGTAAAAAATGATGTTCAAGTCGAAGAAAAACTATTTTAAGCTCTACCAAGTAAAATCTTTGAAATTCCGGTTCAAATCAAGAGTCAGGGTTGTTTTGGAGGTTAAATTAATGAAAAACTAGTAATTATAAGATTAAAACATTATTCAGGTGAAAAATAGTGAAATTGAGGTTTAAAATCAAGCCCTAAGATTT
The DNA here is from genome assembly GCF_002878395.1 of Capsicum annuum. Taxonomy (NCBI): domain Eukaryota; kingdom Viridiplantae; phylum Streptophyta; class Magnoliopsida; order Solanales; family Solanaceae; genus Capsicum; species Capsicum annuum. The sequence goes on from NC_061121.1 coordinate 202,481,023, forward strand.
TTGAAATTTTGAGAAATTAGTCAAGAAATTACTAAGAGAAGGACAAATTCTTACCTTAAACCTATAATAGAATCAAGAAATTGATGTTAATCTAGCTTCCCAAACTCTCACAAGCTTCACTTTTAAGCTTCCACACTATTTTAGAGTTTAACTCTCGAGAGACAAGATGAAAAAATGAGTAAAATATGCAAAAAGAGGAGAAAAATCTGTTATTTATTGCAGATTTTTTTGCTATAGCAAATTTTTATGTCCAAACGGACTTCGATGGGGTGCTCGAGATTCATTCAAGTCATATATATACAAATGAACTATGTAACTATACAAAATTTGATGCTCCAAACTCAATGACGCTATCATATTTTTGAAAAAACATCATTTTCACAAAGTTGACCCCCAAAATATGAAATCACAAGTTTTCAATTCGATGATCGAAATAAGATTTAAGAGCAATAAATTATACCCATATGTTACCACCCTAAAATCGACAGTTTGAATCTCCTGGCAAAGTCGGATTTTCCTTTAGAGATCATTTTGACCAAATGTGAGTCTTACACCCATGTTTTCAATTTTTCAACTTTCTGATCAATAGGTCAAAATGACCTCGGATGCATCGGAACTTAAACCAAAGGTCCACCTAACTTAAAATTGATATTTCAAAGCTGCTGGCACAATCCATTCATCCATTCATCACACGGATTAAAAGATATCCATATAAGTCCAAAATAAGGCTCTCAAAGTCATAAAAAATCACAATATCACATAAATGGTACCAAAACTCATCGAAAATTATGCCAATCACGCCGCACTTTAGAAATATCATAATTCAAATACAAAAAAGAGCAAAATAGTCAAATCACACAAAAACACACAATTCATATATTTCATCATAAAGTTAATCGTTACAAACTTAAATTCACATCTTTAAGTACCTTTTTGATATTATCAATGTCATGATTAGCTAAGCATCCAACATTAACTTGTGTTAGAATTCATGGGTCATGGGTCGCCCATGTGTATCTATCTAATCCAATCCATTTTGATGTTAACAGATGAGAAGATAAGATGAAATTATCTTAATTCAAAATTTAGGGGGGGACAATTATAATGTAATCTCTAAAAGACTGAAGATTCCCCTTTATATTTAGTGTTCTTCTTCCTCAAAAATAGAGATGAAGAAAGATAGACAACATATCAGGTAAGACGAATTTCACTTTCCCCTTAACAAAAACATCAAAAAGGCATCTAGTTTGTGGTGAATTAAACTTCATTTCCTGGTGATTCGAACATTGATTTAGGGCAATTCTTTTGGTAGAGAAATCTACAACTTCCACTGCAATTTATTAAGATACACAATCTGATTTTGCTTCTATTTTTCTATCAATACAATCCGAGCAGGTTAATTGCCCTATTTTACAATATTATTTTTTGAGATTAATTGTGAAAAACTCTAGAAGAGTTGAACTAGTACTTACCTTTGTTTTGAAATCTGCAATTTTTTTTATTTTTTTTTTTGTAAATTTCCTTCCTCCATCTATGAATGATTTTATTGGAGAAGATGAAAAATAAACATGTATAGATCATGAATGATTTCTCAATAAATCAATTTAGAAATTGATCTGAAATAATGCTGCATTTCTCCGTAATTCCATGGTGGGTTCTTTTTCAATCAAAGAAAGAGAAATATCAGATCGTATCATTCAATGAATTTTTTTGAAGGTAAATATATAATTATGAAAATCAGAAAAAAAGTATGTGTGATTTGTTTTCTCTTTCATTCTTCTATAGAAATGTTATTTTAAGAATTGTATTTGCTGAAGCACTTAAAATTCTTTGAAGAAGAAGAAAGGATACGGTGAACGAAGAAAAGTATGGAGAAGATAAACGGATAAAGTGTGACTTTTTTAATGTTTACGGGAATTGAAGAAAGTACCCTGCACTTGAATTTCTTGAACAAAACAAGAAAGTATAGTACTGTTCTTTATGCAGTACTAATGTTGTATAACATAGATAATCAAGTAAAGAGTAATATTCTTTTCTTTGTAGTGCTTTGTTTGAGGATAAACTTGCACATTTTTTAAAAATGTGGTCATGTTACTTTCTTTTAAAGGAATAAATTTTTAGTACCACTAATATGTTTTTGAGAATGGTGTACTAAAATTAATCTACTTGAAAGTAGAATGTCTTAGGACCACAAATCTGTATCAATTTTTTTGGTATAGAAATAGTAATATGTTTCTTCTTTTAAGAAATTTAAAAGTGACTTTTATATTAATAATAATTCAATTGTGAATAAATTAGATTTGATAATATTTTTGTCTTAATTAATTTCTATTTTCAATTGATTTTGCCTTTATAATAAATTATGACATAAAATAGCACATTGAGTGGTTCAACCATTCTTATTATTACTTGGTTCCTTTTTTTGACATGACTGAACGGGGACAAACTCGAATTACTCCAAGCGAGAGTTTTGGATGTCGAGCAAAGAGATAAAAAAGAATACTACATCGTTGAAGGACATGTTTTCGTGGTCGTGAAATCATATGAAATGATGTTCCAAAGGTGATACAAAATTTGTTGCAGAATGAGAGGGTTATACGAAGGGAAAAAGAGAAAAAAATTAAAAGAGTTCAAGACTTTAAGATGTTCCTCAATAGTAAAGTTGCTAATTTTATGCATTTATTTGAATTAAAATGTGTAGAACTGAAAACTCTGTAGAGATCTCAGATTGAAAAACTTTAGCTATTTTAACAAATTTTCTCCGCGATCCTTAAGGTGGGATATTAATTAAAGTTTATCACAAGATTTGACCTAGCGAGCCTTTTTGAGTATATATAAATTATCTTAAATATTTGTGGGATAATTTTCATCTTTAAATTGACTTGTACCTTGAAGTTGTTTATTGACTTTACATTAGAAATATATTAAGTTGTTTCTCTCCTTTTATATGAATTTCATTCTTTTATTTGAGTTTACAAAGACTTAATTGAAAGCTACCATTTTAAGATACATTAAGAAATTAATTTAATTTTGGCCAAATGTTTAGTTCGTAGATGATGATAGAATTCTTAAGTGTCCTTTCGATTTTATACTAAACATGAACCTTTACGTGAAATAATTTGCTTTAGTGTATAATTTGCATGCATAATCGATAAAATACTTGCGTGATTGTCTCTTAATAACAGACATGGCATAAAAAAAATATAATTGTGAACTTGAACAAAGGAGAAAAATTAACTGATGACAATTACGACATTTAGAGTTGTAAAATTTGGTACGTACTGGAAGAGAAAAATTCTCTTGAAGGTATTAGCCATGTCTTATGTCAACCAGAAGACGATAACACTGCAAAATACAGAAGAGTCCTTGAAACTTATAAGGTTTGAAAAAAGGCTAATTTCATTGCACGTGAAATCATTATAAGTTCTGTGGTTGATGACCTCATTCATGAGTGTGAGAAATTTTCTACTACTAAGGCTATCTGAGTACACTTGCAAGGAACATATGGGGGTATTTCTATAACCCACCTCAGACAACTGACTATCAAGTTTGACACTTACAAGAAACGTTACAATCAGAGCATCAAACAACACCTTAGGGTGAAGTCAAATACAATAGCTCAACTTAAAAGTGCTGGTCATGTTCTCTCAGCTGAGCAGTAGGTTTAGGCAGTGATCCAATCTCTTCCCAATATTTGGGAACACTTAAAGTTTAACTTAACCCATAATGATAACATTAAAAAGTTTTCTGATATTGTTCATCATGTTGAACTTGAATATGAGCGGCTTGGTGCTGCTAAAGCTGCTTCTAATAACTTTGTGGTAAAATCAAGTGTAAAAAAGTCTTCAGGTCTCAAGCACTAGAAAAATTAACAAAAGAACGGGAAGGGTAAAGATACCGAAGAATGACCCTCTGAGAAAAAGAACAAGCCATATTTTAAGAAGGGAAAAAGGTTTTCAAAGAAGAAAGACAAGATCAAGATGAAGTGCTACAATTGTCAAGTTTTGGGGAATTTTACTCATGAATGTCCTGAGCAGAAAAAGGTAGCATTTCTAAATATAACTTTAAGTGCTACATTTATTTCTGGTGCTGCTTTATTTACTGAATCTTATCCTATGTGAATTGTAGATTCAGGAGCCACCGGCCATATTGGTTGAGCTCAAGAAATATTTGTGGAGTTTAATTGAGTTTCACCTAGATCAAGGTGGATTTATGTAGGAAATAATGCAACACTTGAAGTCAAAGGAATTGACACTTGCAAAGTAGACTTGGGTGGAAGCCGGTCTTTAATGTTGCATGACGTGCTATATGCTCTAGAGATTCGATGAAACTTAGTTTCTGTGTCTGTTCTTTTAGATGTTGGTTTTCATTAATTTTTTAGTAGCAATAGTGTAAGAATAACTCTAGATAATGTTTTTCTATGATTTTGGTTATCGTTATGATTGCTTTATTATTTTGGATTATAAACCTTCAGCTTATGACTATTATGTTAACCGCTGTATAATGTCATGTTATTAGTAATAATAATGTTGATATACTTACATGACATTCTATGTTGGGTCACATAGGGTAGGATCGAATGAATATATTGGGAAGAGAAGGACATCTAGGTTCTTTCTTCAAAATTGATATGCCAACTTGTGAAAATTGTCTTGCTAGAAAGATTACACATAAATTATTTGGAAAGAATAAAAGAGTTCTATTTCCACTACAATTAATGCATTCTGATATCTATGATCTAATGAATGTGAGGGAAAGATCTGGTGCTTTATATTTTATTGTAGTTATTGACGATTTCATGTGCTTTGGTTATGTTTATTTGATCTCCCATAAATTTGAAGCGCTAGAATGCTTCAAAAGATATATGAATGAAGTTGATAATCAATTAGATAAAAGTATAAAGGCTTTAAGAACCGATAGAGGCCGTGAATATTTATCAAATCAGTTTGAAGAACTATGTACTGAAAAAGGCATCATCAGACAATTAACTACTCCTTACATACCTCAATAAAATAATGTAGTTGAAAGAAGTAATAAAACATTATTGGATATGAAAAGGTTTATGATAGTGCAGGCAAATTTACTAATCTCTTTATGGAGAGATGCATTATTAACTACGGCCTACATATTTTATAAAGTGACTTCTAAATTAGTATATTCTACTCCTTATGAACTATGGACTGGTAAAAAATCAAACTTTAATAATATACGACCTTGGGGTTGTGCTGTATATATTAAAGATCATTTTAGTGTGTTTAGAAAACTAAGTCCAAAAAGAAAGAATGTTTCCTTATAAGTTACTCAGAACACTCCAAAGAATACGTGTTCATTGGTGAACTGGGGGATGGAAGCACTACTAAAATAGAATTACAAGATGTCACATTTTTGAAAAATAACTTTTTCAAAAATGGTGAAATAAAGGAAAATGAGCTTGTTTATGAAATGTTGAATTCAGATGATCAAATAATGTCGTCAGACATGTTGATAATTCAATAGATCAAGAAATGATTCTTAGTCCAAGTGGAATTTATGAGTCCCAAAATTCTATAGAGGAATTTGAACTTCAATTATGTAAGAGTACTAGAAAAGGTGTACCCAAACGATCTTCTGAGATTGAGAATTATGTTTTATTAATATCCCATAGAATTGGACGAATTTAATTTTGTGATTAAGGCTTTGTCGAGCCCTAAAATAGATGAATGTATTAAAGTGATAAAAGATGAATGGATTAAAGTGAAAACCAATAAATTTTGGGATATAGTTGACCTTTCTTTTAGGTGTAGAGATATTGGGAACAAATGGATTCTCAAAGTTAAATGCAAATTAGATGGGTCAATAGAAATGCACAAAGCACGATTGGTGGCAAAAGGTTTTACTCAAGAAGCTAGAATAGATTATGAGGAAACTTTTCACTGGTTATGAATTTACCTCAATTCAGTTACTTTTGACTATTGTTTCATGTTTGGATTTAGAATTACACCAAATGAACGCAAAAATCCTTTTCTCAATAGAGAACTAAACGAGAAAATCTATATAGAAATAACCTGTAGGTTTTATTGTTAAAGGTCAAGAAAAGAAGGTTTATACATTAAACAAATCAACATATAGCCTAAAACAGTCTTCAAGGCAGTGGTACCTGAGATTTTATAAGGAAGTAATTTCATTTGATTTCACCATGATCTATGAAGACCATTACATTTATGTGAAAAAGTTCGGTGAAATGTTTATGATTCTTTTGCTTTATGTGGATGATATTTTATTGGCTGAAAATAATTTCGATTATGTGAAAAATTTTAAGTCATGGCTTTCAAAGTCATTTGACATAAAAAATATGGGTGAAGTAGACTATATATTGGGTATTAAAATCCAAAGAGATTGTTTCAAGAAAATTTTAAGTCTATCTCAAGAAACATACATAATAAAATTTAGAAATATTTTCAAATGAATAGTTGCAAAACCATGGATACTCCTATAACAAGAGGTGAAACTTTAAGCATTGAAATATGTCCAAAGACTAAAAATAGAAAGACATGTCTCGAGTGTCATATTCTAGTGCAGTTGGGAGTTTGATATATGTTATGATGTGTATTCACCCAGACATTTGTTATGTCATAGATCTGGTTAGCAGGTATCAATCCAATCTTGGAAGAGATCATTGAAAAATAGTAAAGAGAATTTTTTGATACGTGAAGGGAATTATAGGTTATTCACTATGCTATAGTGAATCTGATTTATTCATAAGAGGTTATACAAATGCTGATTGGGTTGGTGATCGGTATGATAGAAAATCAACCTCCGATTATACTTTCCTACTAAATGGTGGTGCAATTTTATAGAAAAGTAAGAAACAAACTTACACAACCTTGTTAATCATGGAATCTGAATTTGTGACTTGTGCATACGTAGAACGAGAAGTTGTTTGATTGAAGAGATTCTTTGAGCACTTGAACATTGCAAAGAATTCTAAAAGTCCCATGATTTTATATTGTGACAATCAAGCGGATATCGCATATATGAAGGATCCTAAATATCACAACAAGATCAAGCACACTAACACAAGTATAACTTTATGAGAGACATAGTAGAAAGTGGAGAAATAAATTTACAATACATTTCTACACAAGAAATGATAGTTGATCTCTTTACGAAGGCGTTATCTAGAGACTTATTTAAAAACATGTTATGGCTCTAGGTTTGTGTAGGATATGATTATATTTTTGTATTGTAAAATAACTTAATAGATATAATGTTCTTATTAATATAAGAGTTTTGAATTTATTTTCATATCTCATACGCATGTGATAATGTGTTTTATTGTTCAAGTATGTAGATTGGCTCTCTCGCATGAGCATCGTCTCTTACATTGAGGGACGTAAAGAGGTAAAATCCACCATCATATTATGACTTATTTTGTAAAGCCAGATGTGAGTTTATCTAAGAAGATAGATTTAAGGATCATCCAAGAAGGAAACTTAGGTTAGACACTAGAAGTGCCTTGATCAAGATCTGTACGATGTTAAATGACTAAAAGAATAAGACACACACACCAATATAAGGTGAGAACATCGTAGCACATGTTTCATATCATGTGCGCTAAGCGACCAATAGGTTAATGAAAGAATGGATCTCTACTTTTTTATAGTATGAGACCCTAAAAGTTACATTTAACTTTTCATTGAAATACCCTTAGACCTTTGACTGTTTCTTGGAGTTTCAATCAGTGTTGCTACTTTAGCATGTTACAAATAGCCATGAATAATTCAGAATGCAGTACATATTTAAAAAAATAGTTGACTTGAAATAGATAGATTCGAGTAAAAAAGGAAGACGATTAAAATGGATAATTTAACTTGTCTACACAAGCCGACTGTTACACTAACCATATAGGAGTCAAGTGTAATTGTGTATATAAAGTTAAACATGAACTTGAATTCACCTATGTAAGAGGATGAAGGATCAGATAGGTAAATACTGGGTATTGTGAGTAAAAACTATCCTCATGTTAGTAGAGAATTCATTCCACATGTGATTGAATTCCTATGTGGAGCTTGTAAAATTTTATAGGTAAAGCTCCTGATGCTCACAGATCGCACGAACTATTTGTCGTATGAATTAGTTATCTTGGTAATGTTGTACTCACTTGGGTCTGGTCCACCTTGTGCGAAGTGGGAGATGTTAGAATTCAAGGGTCATGGGGCACAGTTGCTCATATGTACCGATCTGATCTGATCCATTTTGATGTTAACTGATGAGAAAATAAGGTGAAATTGTCTTGGTCCAAAATTTTGGGGAAACGGTTACAATGTGACCTCTAAACTGTCGAAGATTCATCTTTATATTTGGCATGCTTCTTCCTGAAAACAGAGAGGGAAAAAGACAGACAACATATATCAGTGATTTTGTAACATGAATTTCACTCTCTACTTAACAACAACAACAACAACAACAACAACAATATAGCCAGTGTATTCCCACATAGTGGGGTCTGGGGAGGGCAGAGTGTACGCAAACCATACCACTACCTCAGGTGAAGTAGAAAGACTATTTTCGATAGACCCCCGGCTCAGGACCAATAACAATATAACAAACACGAAAGATAATTGCATATAAACTAGTGGTGCGCAAAATAAACTAACAGTATAGCAAACAGAAAAGATAAGTGCATATAAACTAGTACGGTATGCATAATAAACTAACACCACTAGCCACAAGATAATACTACAACCACCACACCACGAACAAGAAACTCCAAAAATAAAAGAACGTTCTCCTACTTACTGACGCAAGGGTCATGACCTCCGTAAGCCACTCTCTACTTAACAAAAACACCAAAAAGGCATCTAGTTTGTGTTGAATTAAACTTCATTTCCCAGTGATTCGAAGATCGATTTGGGGCGATTTTTTGGTAGAAAAATCTACAACTCCCATTGCAACATATTAAGGTACACAATCTGATTTTGCTCCTATTTTTCTATCAGCTTGAGATTTATTAGTAGTTGGAATATTGCAATTTGTTAATGGAAAGTTCATTTTGTTTTTCAACTTATAACAAGGCTTTCCAAGTTGACTAGTAGTGCCACAATTATGCATTAATCATAATCTATACTTCTGAAAGGAAAGGGGAAAAACAAGATGAAGTATTTATCCATGGAACTACTATTTATAATTTAAGCTAAAGAAAAATATAATACGAGCTTGTTTGGTTGAATTTAAGTAGCTTTTAATTAAGCTTCAAGTGTTGAAATTTTTGTTTAAGTGCTGAAACTTAATTTATACTCCCTCGATTCATTTTTACTTGTCACATTTCTCTTTACGGAAGTCAGTTTCATTAATAAACTTCAAAACTAAATTAAAGTAGATTAATTTAATATTTTAAATTTAGATGTTTGAAAATTATACAAAAAAAATATTATAAGTTGCAATCCTTGTCACATCAATATGACGAAAAAATAATTTTTGAAATGTTGATCAAAATTCATGCATTTTGACTCTTGAGAAGTGAAACATGACAAGTAAAAATGAATAGACAAAGTATTAGATAAAAATAATTATTTATGATTAAAAAAATTAATAAATAAAAGAAAAACTGCTGTTAAGACAAAAAGGTCACTTTTCTATACCTTGTGCATGTTAAATATAATTCTGAAGTGATTATCCATCAATGTTAATTATCGTTATTAAAAGAAAACCAAAATGCTTAATTCTGATAAATTTAAAAGTGCAAACCTGTAAATAACTAGGAACATGTCGATGAGTTAAGGTTAAGACATCCATCAACTTCAATAGCGCATTTGGTTGAGCAACTAGATATATGGAAAGACCAAACAAACAAACATGTTTAGCATAAAAAGTAATACTTTCTCAGTTTATTTTATTTATCTGTATTACTAAAAATAAATGTATAATAATAGTTGTTTACTTTATAAAATTAATGTATAATTTATTATTTGTGTTCATATTACTCTTGATATTAAATACTTTTTGTCAAGTCCTTAGTTTTGGTGATTGAGAAATTGTATGTTGGGACCTGGTTCCTGAAGAATGTGTGATGACAAAGCAGCAATAACTTAGGGACCTGGTTGGCTGCCTGCACGTCATTGCCAAATACGGAAGTGCAAGGTTAGTGGGAAAAGTTGCTGCACTTTTTGGTCCCAGCCAATGAAATTCGTCCTAGGTTTTCTTATCTCATATATATTGCTCATTTTTCACAAAAAGAAAACCAAGCTTCCATATACTCACAATATATATCTCTCTTGAACCTCTTGAATCAAAGCCTCATTCGCAACAGGGAACTAATCACTCACAAAGTTGTATTCCATTTTCTTGTTGTAATTGAGTCTTTGTTTTGTGGTTAAAAATTTTGCCTACTATTATTGTTGTTATTAATAGGTGTTGGTATTTTACTTACCAAATCCATTATTGTCATCTAGAGTTAGGTGATATTGAAGCTAGAGTTAGCTTTGTTAACTCAGTGAGAGTTAGTTGGGTGGTGGTGCAGTAGCGCTATTGCACATTTCTCTTTGTTATAGATTTATTGCTCGGAGAAGAAGGATTAGTAGTTTTATCCTTGAAGTCATGGAGTTTGTATTCAAGTTTTCTTGAATATTAGTGGAACTTTAGAAATCCTGGAGGCAGGTCGTGGATTTTCTCCTTTGAACAAGGAGTTTTCACGTAAAATTATTGTGTCTCTCATTTACTCTTTTCACGTACTTTACTGTTAAGTTTCAGGTCGTGGTTGTAAATATTTTGTGCTGATTAATGGAAAGGACAACCTTGAAAATTTTTATCCAAGGAATAATGAAGGAATATTTGTTGGATACTCCTCTACCAGCAGGGCTTATAGGACCAACAACAAAATAACCCAATGTGTGAAAGAAAGTGTTCATGTTGTGTTTGATAAAGCTGGTACTATCAGTAAAGGAAACATCCCTGATAATGATGATGACTTATGAAATCCTCTCAATGTTCCAAAAAAGTAAAGTGAAGGTGATGATGATGCAGACTCACAAGGACCAGGTTCCGGACCTGACGATGAAAATTCAAAAAATCATCAGAATCTTGGACCCTCATAAGCTTTACTTGAAGAACCTGATTCACTATCTAGTGAAGAAAATGATCAGTCTCCTAAGGATAACACCTCAATGGAAGCAATTCAACCCAATCCTCACAAGTCTATTTGGAAACATCAGTCCTCACATCCTCTTGATAATTTACTATCTCCTCTGGACTCAGGCATGCAAACCAGAAATAAAGCAAGGAATCTTTGTGCTTTCTCTGCATTGTTGTCTTAAATTAAACCCAAGAATGTAAAGGAAATATTGAAGGATGCAGATTGGATCAATGTAATGCAAAAAGAGTTGCATCAATTTGAAAGAAACAGGACAAAGCTGGGACTAATTAGACCAAGTTGAATGCATGTTGATCCTCTTCATCCTCTAAATTTGGCTATGAATTAGTGAACAGGTATCCAGGCTATATGATGTTACACATGTCTAACTTAGTCTCATATCTTTTGTAGATACACCCATGGCAAAGAAGAGGAGGTAGGGAGGAGGGTGAGACAACTTAAAGAGCTATGTGCTCAGAAAATCTTTTAGGGACCAGTCCCCAATTAGGTTAGTATCACACTCTATTCTTGAATAGTGGTTGTGTACTATTTATAAGCAGGAGTGCCATATAAATTTGTAACTCACTCTTAAAATATGTTACCCTTCTCTTGAGTCTAAAGGTATCCTGTTCCTTTATTTTCCTATTCTTGAAAATCTATTCCTTCATAGTTTAAAATTGAACAGAGGAACAAAAGAAAGGGAGTAGTTGTAGTAAAACCTCTAGCTGAAAGGGCTGCAACATTTGATTATATATATATAAATTCAAAAAAGGGAGAAGGAAGAAAGGTGTTATCTATTGGACTACAGAACCTGGTCCCAATCTCCTTTAGACCTACCTCCTACTTATTCCTTGGTCGTACCTATTCTTGTTATAATGGCACTACTGCTTTCAATTACTATGGTCATTTTTTGAATAAAATCTGATACTATCCTCATTGATTACTAAATAAGTCCACTTTATGCTATCACTCTTTTTCTTTCTTTAATATTGCTTGCTCATGTCAGTGTAGCCTCAACGGCCATGTGCTAACATGTGTGCTTGCCTATGCTTGGTTTACTGCTTTACCACTTTGATGATATCAAAAGGGGAAAGATGAGGTGTAGTGATGTGTGGTGCAGTAGTACTGGGTGTAGTGATGACGATATTTGTAGTATGGGAACGGGCTCTCATACTCAAGGAGAATCTTATGGGCTGGTAGAAAGGGGGAATAGGTAAAGGAGGCCAGTGGCATCCAGTGGTATTAGTGATAGGGGGAACAAGTTGAGGTCCCCAGTGATTGTAAAAAAGAAGTCGAAAATGCTATTATAAAAGAGACGACTTACATAAATATGTTTCGCATTTTAAATGGATATAAACAGTAATAAAAAATTTGACTTCTAAATATAGTTTCTATACTCATTACCATTACATGTATACATTTTCAATTTTTATATATGTGCCTTTATAAAATGTATATATTTTTGAACATCTAAATTCTCTCAAGAATTCTGAATATATTTGATATTTGATTTTGGTTAATCATTTTGATTTAGTGCTGTCTCTAGAAGTGAACACAGAAATGATGAAAGAGGCAATGACACGGGGTATGCTTCACTTTTGTGAAGTCGGACACTTCACCAGATCAAATACTCAATAATGTGTAGCAGCATGTGTATATGCATCATAAGAAGGTAAATCAGAAATCACAATACAACAAGGCTAATTAAGTTGAAGAAATGGACAACACGTTTTATGCTAAGAAATTCTAAGACGAAAAGGCAAAAAACATAGCAAATTCTTCTGAGAATTATCAACATCAACCAGTTGGTTCAATAATTAAAAAAATGAGATGGAAGGATTTCTGAGAATGAGAAGTACTAATGAGAAGACACAAGATAAAAGTAGCGGGACTTCAGAAAAGGAGGAGGATAATTCTTTGATTTCAAAATAAATATAGAAAGCCTACAAAAGAAAAGACTGCATTTAAAATAGAAGATAGATATTGATTAAAAAAAAAATACAACAAGGTTGTTCACGAGCTGGTAGAAGAAGGTATATACATAAAGGCTTAATTTTTCTTGCAGCACAAACCAATAGGAAAAACAAAAATATTGGTGAAAGAAATTACAAAATGAAAGAAAAATCTTAAGCAAGCATTTTCTATATAATTACAATTTTGTTATTGAATCCTCATTATGTCTTATGTTGTTGATTTAGCCCATGCAAAGCATATTGTAGAGACAACGAGTGTGCCAGAGTTGATTAAGCGATAGGTCGGCTACCGTTTGAAGGTATCTGACAACAAAAAAGTAGATAAGATATCCTAGTTATGACATTTTAATTCGAGTTTTTATCAATTTTTGTAATATTTTTTATTCTTGTGGTCCTTCTATAGAAATACTGAAATTGAAAAGAACATGACCCATATGTACAACCAGATACTCCAATGAACTTCAATGAGGGACATCATCCCAATGTATCGAATTCAATTAATTTTTCTACAAATTTCAACAAAACAATTCAAGAATCATACATACCTTAACCACCTGAAGATCCTTTTATAGATCCACAGAATTCAAATAATTAGCCTCAGAATTCTTGAAGAATGATTGGGATGAATTGTTGGAACTTGACAATTTCTATCGTGATTAGCCTCAGTAGAAAGCAAACAACCGTTATCTTTTATTTGCTTTACTCATATGATAGGAATCACATTCTTGACTTTATCTTCTTTATGCTTGCATCATGCCTTCATTTATTTTATAAAAATGAGTATAAGTATTATCCTTCTTCAAAGAAGATAGAATGATTACTTTTGTTGATGTTTTATAAACGAATATCATGAAAGAATAAAAAGCAAATAAAACAACAATTAGTGAGTTTATTAATTAAAGTACCCTTTATTCCTTTACTTCCATTGCAATCAAACATCCAGAATTTTGATAACCAAAAATTGTATAATTTATGTAACATTATTATAGCGATTAATATTCATAGTCAAATCTTTAAATCAATGCCTAAATTTTGTAAAGGAATTATTAGGGAGATAATAGCTCCAATTTAATGGCTTCGATCAAAATCTATCAAGCTTTCAAGAGTCTTCGTTTCAATATAAGGATATAAAAAAAATTATTAACATGAAACACCCTGGGTTTTGGAATCTTAGAAAATTTCCTGGATTTTTGAACAAGATACGACTAGGGGGTACAGGTTTTATGTTGGGGGTACGGTTGGTAAGGCTTCGTCGTACACTAACCAGTGATGGTTGGTGGGTTGAATTGGTTTCTGTAATAGGTACGACTTGGAGGGTATAGGGTTTATGGTTGGATACGGGTCGTATGGTTGGGTTATCCTTCACTAATCTAAGACTTAGTAAAGTAACTTGGATCTGAGTATGAGTGGCTCACCATGAGTTGTGAGATAGGGTACGAGTCATATTGTCCCACTCGAGTGTTGGACAGTGTCAACTCCTCTTGGTTCTATTATGCGTGTGCGTTAAGGGTACTAGTCGTATCCTTAGATATGGTTTGGCTTACATATTCATATGTTGACCAATGTAGGGGTCTAAGGGAGGCCTAGGGTACGAGTGGTGGGTACCACTCATATTGGAGGGTACTACTGGTATGGTGGAGTCGTACCCACCTACGGGGATTTTAAGTAGTTAAGTTGGGGGTAATCTAGACATTTCTCCACTTAACCACTTAATGCCCTATGAATTATAACTCTATTGGGACTTTATTTTCCCTATTATTCTAATCTGAAACACTTAGAAACACTCTCTAATTGTCTCTAAGGCTCTTGGGTAAAGGAAGGCTATAGTTTTATCTAGAGGTGTAATTTGGGGCTTGTTTGGGTGATTCTCTCCATCATCTTCATAATCTAAAAGTTGTAATCCTCCCTCATCGTTAGTTCCAACTAAATTCATGATTTATACAATGTTTTCTTGGCATGACAATTGTATGGTTTTGGGGTTTTTAAATATGTGTTGGGGTTTTGGTATTAAATGTTTGGCTATGGTTTTTCCATGTTTTAATTATGTATTTAAATGTTGTAACGGTAGTTTAGACAATTGTTTGCATGAGAATGGTTAATTGGTAATTGGAACTGGATTTGGAAACACTATGCCCCTAACATGTTTGATAATTTCCTATGATAATGCTTTTACTATATGATAGGACTTTTAATGAAACTATTGCATGATATGGTTTGGTAATGGAACCATAAATAGTATAAATGGTTTAAATGGTTTGGTGGTCATAGTTATGATTAATTAAACTTCCTTGTGGGGTACATGAGAATCCTCCAAGTTAACTTGATAATGTAATTTATGGGTACATGGGAATCCTTCTACATAAAAAGGTTGGCTAAGGACATTGCTTGCAAGCTATAGTCGGTATGACGATACCATTGCTAATAGCCTTGGTTAATAATAATTGAATAATGGTTTGCTTGGTTGGAAATGATTTAAATTGGGCAATAATGGCGGGGTGTGATAGCTAGTCGTGAAGGTGTGAGTTTAATGGACAGACATTAGAAACTCATTTTTGCCGATATGAGGGGTGGCCATAGTGACCTTATTTGATACTATGAGGTACACGTGAATCCTCTAAGTACACTGTACATATGTATCATGGATGGAAAAGGGTACTTGGAAATCCCCTACTCTTATGGTATCTTCAGTTCGTGCGGCTACACGCATCGAGGCCCGTTCAGGGGGTTATACTGGACCCATATATCCCATGGGTGGTTCTAGGATGGTTAAGCTACACATACCCAGGTTAATAGTTTTAAAGGCATGCTAAACCCGATTTCGTTTCCCGGCATGGTCATATATATATATATATGTATGGTTTGTGTGCATATGGTTGGTTTACTTAGTTTTATTGGATGACATTATTTTATCCTTATCCTAATTTCATGCTAGTGTTCACCCACTAACCCATATTCGAGCAATTGTATCCCCACGTTATACAGGAATATGATATTCTACTCTTTCTATAGAGTGATCAAATTTTGGGATTAGTTATTGGATTGAAGTGGTGAGCTTCCATATGTTGGAAGGCTCTATTTCACATCATGGATGTATTTACATACTTAGGATATATTATGGATATTGGTTTTGTCTATGGTTGGGGGCATATCCCAACTGGATATTATTTTTCTTTTGGTTAGAGGCTTATGTGACTTCTATGGGTTGGAATGGGCAGGATCAGTATTGGTGTCAGCCTTAGTATTGACATTGGTATTGGGATTGATACCATTGAACTGAATTTATGATTGTTCCATCCTCTTTTATTTTGGATTATGTATTTATATTGGAATTCATTTGGTTTACGATTTAGTTCGGTAATGGTTCTTGGTTGGATTATGGATGGTTGGACTCATTTGGGTTGGTCGGACTACCTTTTTGATTAAGAAGATGGACCTATCTAGGTTTATTATTCACGCTCAGCAGATTTAGGAGGATAAGGTAAGGAAAGGGTGAGAGAGAACAAGAGGGCCAGAACAGGTAGTTTTAACTTTTTTAGCCAAGTTCAAAAGGTGGTAACCATTCTTAGTTTCGTCAAAAAGTTTCAGCCCCAGCTCCATCTTTAGCTAGTGCGCTAGTGCCTAAGTTCAAGCAAGGCAGTCGGGATAGAGCGCCAGGCTCTAAGTCCCAGGTTAGGGTGAATAGTGGTCGTACTAATCTGCTGTACAAGAAATGAAGTAGGATCATCAGAGTGAGTGTAAGGCTAGTAGTGATGTGTGTTTTGGTTATGTTAAGCCAAACCACAGGTTTTTAGAGTTTATGGTGGTCCCTCAGAGGGGTAGAAGTGATTGCCGACAGGGCCAGTTTAATTACTCATCAGTTCTAGCATGTCGCTCGACTCACCAGGGGGCAACATCTAGTGCAACCAATGGGCAGCGTCAGAATAGGTTATATTTCTTTCATGCTGGACAGGATCAGGAGAGTTCTCCTGACATGGTTAAGAGTATGTTATAGGTTTTCCATCTTAATATTTATACATTATTAGATCCCGGAGCTTCATTTTCTTTAGTGACTCCTTATATAGCCGTCAATTTTAGTGTCAGTCCCTAAATATTAGCAGAGCCTTTCTCAGTGTCTAGTGGGTAAATTTATCATAGCCAAATAGGTATACAGAAATTGCCTGATCATAGTATCTTAAAAAATTACCTTAGTTGATCTCATAGAGGTAAAGATGACCGATTTTGATGTTATTCTCAACATGGATTGGCTCCACTCATACTATGCTTTAGTTAATTGCAGAAACAGAGTCGTTCAGTTTCAGTTTCCCAGTGAACCAGTTAGCAAATAGAGGGGTAGTACTTCAGTGCTTAGGGATCAGATTGTTTTATATCCTAGAGCAAGAAAGATGATATCTAAAGGGTGTATTTACCATCTGGTCCGAGTCAAATACTCAAATAATGAAACTCTGAGTCTTGAGTCAGTTTTTGTAGTAAACGGATTTTTAGATGTGTTCCCTGAAGATCTTTCTAGAGTCCCTCCTGAGAGGGAAATTGACTTCAGAATAGATCTCCTTCTAGATACCTAACCTATCTCTATTCCATCTTATCGAATGGCTCCAGCTGAGCTTAAGGAGTTGAAAGAACAGTTAAACGATCTCTTAGATAAGGGTTTCATCAGGCCTAATATTTCTCTATGGGGCGCTCCTATTTTGTTCGTGTGTAAGAAAGATAGTTCTCTCAGAAGGTAGAGGTTTTATCCCAAGGGGGAGATGGTCCTTCTAGCCTTACAACAAAGCACACCAAATTTTTCTTGGTTGCTGAAGTGAAAGAAAAGAAAGATAGAGATCCTAGTTTGGTTAAGTTGAATGAGGTGGTTAGAGATTCGAAGGTAGAGGTTTTATCCCAAGGAGAAGATGGTATGCTTCATTGTCAGGGTAGATTATGTATTCCGTGTGTTGGTGGATTGAAGCAGTGGATCTTAGCAGGAGCACATAGTGCATGGTATTCCATCCACCCAAGAGCCACTAAGATATACCGTGATTTATATGAAATCTATTGTTGGAGTGGTATGAAAAAGGATATTGCAGAGTTTGTGGCTAAGTGTTTGAGCTGTCAACTAGTTAAGGTTGAGCCCCAAAGACCTAGTGGTATATTGCAAGAGTTTAGCATCCCCACTTGGAAGTAGGAAGTGGTGAACATGGATTTTGTGATAGGGTTGCCTCGTACACATCATCAGCATGATTCGATATAGGTCATTGTCGATAGAATCAACAAATTAGCTCATTTCTTGCCATTTCATACTTTGTACTCAACTAAAGATTATGTAAGGCTTTATATTAGGGAGTTGGTTAAGTTGCACGGGATTTCATTGTCTATTATATCAGATTGAGGTACTCAGTTTACCTCTCACTTTTCAAAGGATTTTCATAAGTGTCTTGGTATCCAAGTTCATCTCAATACAACTTTTCATCTTCAGACAGATAGTCAGGCAGAGGGGACCATTTAGACTTAAAAGGAAATGTTGAGGGCATGTTTTATTGACATTAAAGGTAGTTGGGATAACCAATTACCTTTGATTGAGTTTACTTATAACAATAGTTATCACTTCAGTATTCAGATGGCTCCATTTGAGGCTCTCAATGAAAGGAGATATAGATCTCCTATTGGCTGGTTTGAGGCAGGTGAAGTTGTTTTGACAGGTCCAGATTCAACGTTTGAGGCAATGGAGAAAGTTCAGTTGATACAGGAGAGGATGAAGACTGCCCAAAGCCGTCAGAAATCTTATGCAGATGTAAAGAGAAGGGATCTTAAGTTTGAGGTTGGTGATTTGTTCTATTTGAAAATTTTGCCTATAAAGGGAGTAAAAAGATTTGGCAAGAAGGGAAAACTCAGGCCCCGCTATGTTTACCCGTATAGAATCTTGAGTCATTTTGGGAAAATAGCTTATGAACTAGAGTTACCTGCAGATTTGACGCCAGTGTATCTGGTATTTCATGTTTCCTTGTTAAAGAAATGTATTGGTGATTCAGATTTAGTTATTCCTTTATAAGATAGGCACGTTAAGGATAGCCTTTCATATGAGAAAGTCCCAATTGAGATCCTTGATCGGTAGATTCGTAGGCTAAGGAATAAAAAAGTTCCCTTTGTTAAAGTTCTTTGGCGGAATGAGTCTATTGAGGGAGCTACTTAGGAAGCAGAAGCAAATATGCAAAAAGTATCCTCATCTCTTCTCCACAAACCCAGGTTCATCTTGAGGTAATAATTTTCCTTAGATTGACTCTTTTCCATTCTCAGTTTCAGCTTTGGAACCATTCGCAGGTCAATGCATGCATTTACAGAAATTAGTTCAGTTCATGTATGACGTTCAGACTCAGTAATGTAATCATTTTTCCATTAATGCATGTTTAGTATATGATCTCAGTTTCCTTAGTGCTTTCAGTCTTACCAGTCTCATTCGAGGATGGATATTTCTAAGGGGAGATAATGTAATACCCCATAAGATCCCAAGCTCAATTTCGCTCACAGTTGTATGCTTAAGGGATCCAAGACTTGGAATTTTCAATAAGCATTGAGGACTTAGTCATTTTAAAGACACCTAAACTTTGATGATTTTATTTTTAACCTTCCTGACCTCGAGAAGTCAATTTTTGTTTTGATTCATGATCAGGGTTGTTCAAAGAATGTCTGGAGTGAGTTTTAGAATTTTTGAATTAGTGTAGGGACGTGTTTTGAAAACTAAATCAGTAGCACCACCAGGATAAACGGGTGTCACCCTCTCCAGTCCACCGCTTTAAGGCAGGTGTTGCCTGGTCCAGTCTACCACTCTAAGGTGGGCACCACCCGACCGAGTCCACCACTCCAGTTCTCGCGTCGCCCCCTCCATATTCCATCCAGCTTTTGTTTTTTGGCATTCTAAGGGTATTTAGGTCATTTCCCTTTACCTAATTCATCCATAACAGGAATTTGGTGCTTTCAAAGAGAATTATTTGCCCTTTTATTCATAAATTTCTCTTAAGAAACCCTCCTTTTCCCCAAGAACAAGTCCAAACTCTTTCACAAAAAATCAAGGAATTCAAGCCTAAAGTTTAAGAAATCCTCAAGGAATCTTTAAGAATTCATCTAGTGAGGTATGTAGAATGTTCATCCATGGGTTCCTTTCAACCATGGATCCTAAAAACCCTCTTTTGGTTTTATTTATGAGTTTATACATGTTCAACATGAAATAAATCCATAAATATCTTATTAATTCAATGTCAAGTTATGGTTATAAATGTTTTCAAGTGGAATGAGTCATATCATGTTTTAAGTGTTACGATTCCCATATTATGTTCGATTAATTTCAGAATAAATCCCCAAATTATGAATTTAGCCATGTAATCATGCTATTCTTCAGGTTTAAGACATTTCCATGTTCAAACATATAATCCTCACATGTTTGATGAAATGTCTATACTTTGAGTCTTTGAGTCATGATTTCATACTACAGTTTTGAGCCTTAATACTGTATGTCATGATCATTCATGTTGGTGGATAATTAATACCCGATACCTGTATGTTTTACATGATTTTAGATTTTTAAGTAATAATTCAGTGAAACCATGAGTCTTGTTATTTACTCACATATTTATAATCATGATGAGCACTATCAGTTATCAAAAATAATGTTCAGTTATACTTAGTTCAGTTCAATACCAATGTTAGTTCAGTTGGGAGTAGGAATTATTATCGAGCAAATGTAGGGATGGCAGCTTCCCCGTCAGTTAGGCAGAGTTGTTAGTAGCAATCCTTGTATTCTAAAACTATGTAGACAGTGTAGGATATGAGGGGTCATCCATCAGTTTAGGCTTGAATTTCTCATAGGGGCCACACTTTAGTTTAGATGTGACACCCTGGTCCTTCAGGACATCAGATTAGTGGATCCATACAGCCAGTGTTAGTGCTCGTGGCACGGTACTGACACTTTTTCCACAGGGGTTATAGGTTGACCCCAATTAGCTCAGATTATGGCATGTCAGTTATATGATACCTTCCATAGTCTCAGTATAGTAATCGGTGTATTTAGTTCAGGTTTGCTTGACCAATTGTACAAATTTTCAGTTGTTCAGTTATACAGGTTTCAGTATTTCAGATTACAGGATCTCAGAAACATGTTTATACTTAGTCTTGCATTCTCTGATATTACATGTTCATGCATTTATGCATAGTTACTTCATGTATATCATCTAGTCCTCATCTCATATACCAGTATATTTAAAGTACTAACCACATACTTTTCTTTGCTATGTTGTCTTATAACATAGGTTCAAATGCACAGCTTCCCAATCGCTCTTTGATAGTTCAGTATTACCCAGCAATAATAGTGCTGAATCCTCATCCATCGAGGATATGATTTGTTTATTTTAGTTACTTTAGTATTTTCATATGTTCAATCAGTTGGAGTTATTTGGGGGTCTATCCCATCAACTCCTCATGATGTTTAGAAGCTTTCAGATAAATAGTTAGACAGGTAGTCAGTCACTTTAGTGTTATCATATATTTCTGATAGGTTTTGATTCATTTTTTAGTATTCAATTTTATAGTATCTTATTAGATTACCTTTCACACATGTAATGTATTACTATTTTGTTCAGTGCTCATAGCAGGTACCAGCTCATGGGTTAGCTTGTGGTCACTTATAGACGTAAGCACCATTATTGTTTCTAGGGGGTAGCCTGGACTCGTGAAAAAACTTAGTATCAGAGCCTAAGGTTTTAAAATATCCTAAGAAGTTTGAAATTTACGTTCAGTAGAGTCTTGTGCATGGGTATGAAGTGCGCCACACTTATGGACAAGAGGCTATGAAATATTTTAGGAAAGTTTCCCTTTCTTTAGTGTTCATGTCATGCGAAAGAGCATTATCTCTATTTAAACTCTCTTTGTAACTCATTCTTTATTCCGTTTACAGACAATGCCTCCTAGAAGAAACAACAGAAAAAATAATGGGGATTAGCCCGCACCACCACCTATTAGGAAGATCCTCTGAATGAGCATGTTTCTCACATCAAATTCAAGGCAGCTTTTATGACCTTGGCCCATTCAGTAGCTGATCACAACAACCAACAAGTTGTTTCCCCAGCAAATCTAGTGGTAAATACAGTTGCACCTAGGATTTGAGATTTCATTCGAATGAATCCCCTTTTGTTTTTGGGATCCAAGTCTGAGGGGGATCCACAGTACTTTCTTGATATGGTACAGAAGGTGACTGATATCATGGGTGTCACTTTGAGTGAGAGTAAAGAGTTGGCTGCATATCAGTTGTAGGATATAGCTCACACCTGGTTTAAGCAGCGGAAAGAAGACTATGGTGTTGATGCAGGTTCTATAAAGTGGGAGGAGTTTGCCATAACTATCTTAGACAGGTTCTTTCCCTTAGATTTGAAGGAATCTGGGGTTTAAGAGTTTATCAATTTAAAGTAGGGTAATATGAGCGTAAAGAAATACTCACTTAAGTTTTCTCAATTGGCAAGGTATGCTCCTTCGATTGTGCCTGATAATAAATCTAAAAGGAGTAAGTTTGTATCTGGTGTAGATGATAGTGTGATTAAGAAGTGTCGGACTGCCATGATAATTAAGGAGATGGACCTATCTAGGTTCATGGTTCACGCTCCATAGATTGAGGAGAAAAAGCATAAGGAGAGGGAGAAAAAGAGAAAAAAAGGGCTAGAACAGGTAGGTTTAACTAATGTTAGCCAAGGTTAGGGGTGTAACTGTTCTCAGTTTCATTAGAAATTTTCAGCCCCAGCTCCATCTTCTGCTAGTGCACCAGTGCCTAATTTCAGGCAAGACAGTCAGGATAGAGCGCCAGGCTCTAAGTCTCAAGGTAGTGTGAACCGTGGTTGTACTAATCCGCTCTGCAAGAAATGCGATAGGATCATCAAGATAAGTGTAAGGCTGGTAGTGATGTGTGTTTTGGTTGTGGAAATCTAGGACACAGGGTTAGGGAGTGTATGGTGATCGCTCAAAGGGGCAAAAGTAATCGCCAACAGGGCCAGTCCAATTACTCATTAGTTCTAGCATGTGCTCGACTCAGCAGGGAGCCACATCTAGTGCAACCAATGGGAGAGTCAAAACAAGTTATATTCCCTTCAGACTTGATAGGATCAGGAGAGTTCTCCTGACATAGCTATGAGTATGTTACAGGTTTTCCATCTTCATATTTATGCATTGTTAGATCTCGGAGCTTCATTTTCTTTAGTGACTCCTTATATAGCCGTTAATTTTGGTGTCAGTCCCTAAATGTTAGCAGAGCCTTTCTCAGTGTCTACCCAGTGGATAAATTTATCATAGCTAGATGGGTATACAAAAATTGCCCGGTCGTAGTATCTTAAAAAATCACCTCAATTTATCTCGTAGAGGTAAAGATGACCGATTTCGATGTCATTCTCTACATGGATTGGCTTCACTCATGCTATGATTTAGTTGATTACAGAAATAGAGTCGTTCAGTTTCAGTTTCCCAGTGAACCAATTAGCGAATAGAGGGGTAGTACTTTATTTCATAAGGATCAGATTGTTTCATATCTTAGAGAAAGAAAGATGATATCTAAAGGGTGTGTTTACCAACTTGTAGTCAAAGACTCAACTACTGAGACTCTGAGTCTTGAGTTAGTTCCTGTAGTAAATGAATTTTTAGATGTGTTCCTTGAAGATCTTCCCAGAGTCCCTCTCGAGAGGAAAATTAACTTTAGAATAGATCTCCTTCTAGCTACCTGGCCTATCTCTATTCCAACTTATCGAATGGCTCCTGCTGAGCTTAAGAAGTTAAAATAACAATTGAAATATCTCTTATATAAGGGTTTCATCAGGATCAATATTTCTCCATGGGGCACTCCATTCTTTTTCGTGTGTAAGAAAGATAGTTCTCTGAAAATGTGCATCGACTACTGTTAGTTGAACAAAGTCACAATCAAGAATAAGTATCCACTCTCCAGAATTAATGACTTGTTCGACCAACTTTATGGTGCCAATTATTTTTCTAAGATATACCTTAGATTCAGCTATCATCAGCTTAGAGTCAGGGAATGTGACATTTCGAAGAGAACTTTCAGAACTCGATATTGCTACTTTGAATTCCTAGTTATGTTTATAGGACTAATGAATGCCCCTTTAGCTTTCATGTACTTGATGAACAAGGTGTTCAAACAGTACTTGGACATGTTTTTCATAGTTTCCATTGATGATATCCTTGTTTATTGCCATAGTGAGAATGATCATGCAAACCATTTGGGAATTGTGTTGCAGACCGTTAAATCTTATCAGTTGTTTGCCAAATTCAGTAAGTACAAATTTTGGCTGAGGTCAGTGGATTTTATTGGCCATATTATTTTTGGTGATGGCATAAAGTTGACTCTCAAAAGATCAAAGCAGTGTGAAACTAGCCCAGACCTATCTCTCCATCAAATATCAAGAGTTTTTTGGGTTTGGCTGGCTACTACAGACGGTTTTTCAAAGGTTTTCTTCTATTGCATCCCCTATGTCCCAATTGACTCAGAAGAAATTCAAATTGTAGTGGTTAGTTTCTTGCGAGCAGGATTTTCAAGAGTTGAAGAATTGACTCACTTTCGCTCCAGTCTTGTCTTTTCCAAATGGTTTAGATGGGTTTGTAGTTTACTGTGATATTGCCTGAGTTGGTCTCGATTGTGTTTTGATGCATAGAGGTAAGGTCATAGCCTATGCCTCTTGACAACTTAAACCTCATGAGAAGAATTATCCTACCCATGATCTTGAGTTGGATGCCATTATTTTTGCCTTGAAAATTTGGAGACATTATCTTTATGGAGTTCATGTTTATGTCTTCACTAAGTGAACACATAGAAAGATCTAAACCTTTATCAGAAAAGGTGGATCGAATTGTTAAAGGATTATAATATGAGTGTCTTGAATCATCCTGTCTAGGCCAATGTAGTGGCAGATGCCCTCAGCAGGTTATCTTTGGGTAGTGTTGCCCATATAGAGGATGATAAGAATAAGCTAATTCAGGAGGTTCATCATCTTGATAGATTGGGTGTTTGGTTAGTTGATTTAGCCGAAGGTAGTATATGGGTTCATAATGGTTCAGAATCTTCTTTGGTTGCAGAAGTTTAAGAAAAGAGAGGCAGAGATCCTAGTTTGGTTAAGTTAAAGGAGGCAGTTAAAGATCAGAAGGTGGAGGTTTTATCCCATGGGTGAAATAGTGTGTTTCATTGTCAAGGTAAATTATGTGTTTTATGTGTTGATGGTTTGAAACAATAGATCTTAGCAGAAACGCATGGTGTACGGTAAGCCATCCACCCAAGAGACATTAAGATTTACTGTGATTTACAATAAATCTCTTGGTGGAGTGGTATGAAGAAGGATATTACAGAGTTTGTGGCTAAGTGTTCAAACTGTCAGTAGGTTAAGGTTGACCATCAAAGGCCTAGTGGTACATCACAAGAGTTTAGCATCCCCACTTGGAAGTGGGAAATGGTGAACATGGATTTCATGATAGGGTTGCCTTGTACGCGTCGTCAACATGATTTGGTATGGGTTATTGTCGATAGAATGACCAAATCAGCTCATTTCTTGCCATTTCATACTTCGTACTTAGCTGAGAATTATGCTAGTTTATATTAGGGAGTTGGTTAAGTTGCACGGGCTTCCATTTTCTATCATACCAGATATCGGTAATCAGTTTAGCTCTCACTTTTTGAAGGCTTTTCAGGTACCCAAGTTCATCTTTATACAACTTTTTATCCTTAGACAGAAGGTCAGGCCGAGAAGACCATTCAAACTTTTGAGGACATGTTGAGGGCATGTGTTATTGACTTTAAAGGTAGTTGAGATGACCGCTTACCTTTGATTGAGTTTACCTATAACAATAGTAATTATTCCAGTATTCATATGGCTCAGTTTGAGGTTTTCTATAAAAGGAGATCTAGATCTCCTATTTGCTGGTTTGAGGTATGTGAAGCTACTTTGATAGGACCAGATTTAGTATTTGAGGCAATGAAGAAAGTTCAGTTGATACGGGAGAGGCTGAAGACTACCCAAAGACATCATAAATCTTATAAAGATGTGAGAATAAGGGAGCTTGAGTTTGAGGTTGGTGTTTTGGTCTATTTGAAAATTTTGCCTATGAAGGGAGTAAGGAGATTTGTCAAGAAGGGAAAACTCAGTCCCAGCTATGTTGGCCTATATAGAATCTTGAGTCGTTTTGGGAAAGTAGCTCATAAGCTAGAGTTGCCTGCAGATTTGGCGTCAGTGTATCCGATATTTCATGTTTCCTTGTTAAGGAAATGTATTGGTGATTCAACTGTAGTTATTCCTTTAGAAGATATGGACGTTAAGGATAGCCTTTCCTATGATAAAGTCCTAATTGAGACCCTTGATCGATAGATTCATTGGGTAAGGAATAAAAAAGTTCCCTTGGTTAAAGTTCTTTGGCAGAATCAGTCTGTGAGAGAGATACTTAGGAAGAAGAAGTAGATATGCGAACCAAGTATCTTTATCCCTTTTTTGCAAACCCAAATTCAGCTTGAGGTAACTATTTTCCTTAGATTGACTCTTTTCCATTCTCATTTTCAGCTATGTAACTATTCACATGTCAGTGCATACATTCGCATAAATCAGTTCAATTCATGTATGCCGTTCAGACTCAGTTACATAATCATATTTCCAGTTATGCATGTTCAGTATATGATAGTTGCCTTATTGCTTTTAGTCAAACTAGTCACATTCAAAAATGAATGTTCCTAAGGGGGAGCTAATGTAATACATCATAAGATCCCAAGCTCAATTCAGCTCACAGTTGCATGTATAAGGGGTCCAAGATTTGGAATTTTCACTAAGTATTGATGACTTAGTCATTTTCAATACCCCTAAACTTTGATGATTTTATTTTAAACCTTCCTGACCTCGGGACATTGATTTTTGGGTTGATTCATGTTCGGGGTTGTTCAAAGTATGTATCGGGTAAATTTTTGAACTTTTGGATGAGCGTAAAGGTGTATTTTGAAAACCAAACTAGTAGCACCACCGGGATAAGTGGGCGCCGCCCCCTTTAGTCCATCACTTTAAAATGGTCGCTGCCTGGTCCAGTTCACCGCTCTAAGGTGGGCGCCGCCCGGCCTAGTCCACCGCTCCAAATCCCACGCCGCTCCCTATCTATTCCACCCAACTTTTGTTTTTTTGGCACTTTAAAGGTATTTGGGTAATTTCCCTTCAGCTTAATCATCCATAACACGAATTTTAGGCTTCCAAAGAGCATTATTTGTGCTTTTATTCACAAATTGCTCTCAAGAAACCCTCCGTTTCCCCAAGAACAAGTTCAAACTCTTTCATAAAAACAAGGACTTTAAGCTTCAAGTTCAAGAAATCCTCAAGGAATCTTTAAGAATTCGTCTAGTGAGGTATGTGAGATATTCATCCATGGGTCTGATACACCCAAATTACACCTCTCTTACAAGAGTGTAAGCGGTCGCTGTCAAATATAGAACCTAACTAAGTTGGGGTCAAATCCCACAAGGAATATGGTGCTAATTAAGTTGTATGCAGATTAGTTGACTTTTAATCATTCATTTTCATAAAACAAAAAGGGGGAATTTGATTTAGTTCACAAATTAATGGTTTCAGTTTAACAAGATGAAATATGTATAGTAGTATTCAAATTTAGAGAAAGAGCAAGCTAGGGTTATGTCCACCTTGTAATTTCAATACTTTCTAGCTATGGGCTTTACTAATTCATACATGTATCATGCTTACAGAGAAATATATTGTATTTAATAACATAATACTAGTGTTTCTTAACCATCAAGGACTAATTCACTTTAGTTCTCTCGAATCAAAAGTGTTTACAAAAACAATACGAAATCTCCAAGTAGTTAATCCTGTTAAGGCATTAACATATGAAATAGTGGTTTGAAATCCTATTTTCTTGTCACTACTTTGTTTTTCGAACCTCAACCTTTCTATCAAACAAGTTGAGTTTTAAGGCACATCCTCTATGTTTGCAACCACAAGAATTCAAGATAAATGAAGAGAGTATGATATAGGCAGGTCAATACATGATGAATTCAAAATCCCAAAGTAATAGATTGTTTGTTACAAGGCTTCCATAACCCTAACTAATAAACTTAGCTACTCATGAATAAAACGGGAATCATAATAGAAATATTCATCATACCAAAAACTAGAAGATGATCTTGGTGTGTGAATAGTGAAAACAAGAGAAAAAACATTTTTCTCTCTCTCCCAAGCTAAGCCGCCCTTCTCCTGTTAAAAAATACTACCGAATATTGAATAATGATAAAAATTCAGCATCAAGTCTTTTTAATAATCTTTTCTCTTGTGTCATATGCCATCCACATTCCATAGTCCCATTATGTCTCCATCTACCTCATTAATACCTGAAATCATGCTAATCACATCGGTTAGCTCAATTATATAGAATTAGAGTAAAAACATAAGAAACTAGGCACTTTGTTCTCCAAACTTAGCTAAAATATGGGTAAGCTACAATGATTAGGCGTATAAATACACCCAAGATCACCACCCCACACTTAAAGCTTTGTTCATCCTCGAACAACATATATATTTATGAATCCTACACAAGTCTTAGCACCCATAAAGGAAAAACAAGATGCTCTAATAGGCTCACACAACAATTATGAACAAGAAGTAAATTCGTGGATCATTAGTAGAGGCAACCTACCATCAAGAATAGAATCATTAAGTTGGAAAATTCATGCATACCATTTAAGCAAAGAAATCATATAAATTACCTAACCTTCATCAATCATGTGCCCTCACAACAAGAAAGTTATCCATAATCACTCACTATCATGCAATTTCTAACAATATGGGTATAGGAATCAAGTTGCACTCACTCTCACAAAGAATTCTCAAATTAAAATTGATGACCATATGCTTGCCCTTAGTTTAATGCTCCACTACTATCAGAATGCTAAGATTAGAATCAAATAGGTCTTTTACGGGTTGTAATTCAGGATAAAGGATGGATAGGAACTATTTTGGCCAGAAATAGTGACTATCTTCCCTAAGAGCTTTAATACACTACATTATGAAACTAAGATCAATTTCTAACAACCAATTTACACCACTTTCATATATCCATATCTTTTGTTTTCACCCCATCCAATTAAACTCAACTAACAACACTATGGTGGGAGTATGCAACCCTTTTAAATATTTTTTTCCACCCATTTCACATTACGCACCCCTATGATAGCCACCCTCAACTTAAGCGATTTGTCTTAGTTGAGGTGCACAATATCCAAGAAGGACCAGGGCCAAAACAGGTTTATTGTAACATGTTCAGGATAAAATTAAAACTTTTTCAACAATTTTTCCTACTCCCAACAACATCAATTTCACATCCCAATAACTAGACTTTGGGGCATCAATTTTACCTTTTTCCTCTTATTGTCAAACTCCTAACTCAAATTAATTTTACATTAAAGCGCTTATGAGCTTTTGGATCAAATTATGGTCTATTAAAGAGCAGGTTAGGCTACATATGAAGCTAGCAAAAGAATCGGCTAAAGGCTCAATGGGGCTAGCTAAGATAATGTACAAAGGTAGGTCAAAAGAAGGCATGAACAATAGCTATCAAAGAAATGCCTAAATCATCTCCTAAACTCACAATCTTTATTTTGCTTTGCACACACACCAAGTAAGTTCTAGCATCTGTTGCAATAAGGAATATACAACAGTCTTACACACTCATGGCATATGGTCAACTCAATTAGGAGCATTATAGATTATCGACCTAACAATTAAATGAATTCAACTAAAACCAACAATCATAACAAGAGTCACAACTAGATCCTAGGTGTTTCAAATGAAATTATCCATCGCATACTTATGCTATAATGCCATGTGATCCACAAGAACATTTACATGCAACAAATGACTAATTTTTTCTTAAGACGGTCGTCATCCATCCATCATCAAGAAAAGCACCTAACTATGACTAAATCAAACAAAAATCTAACAAGAAACAAAATAACTAATCCTATCACAGAAGTATACTAAGGAGAAGGTACTAATTTCTTACAAAACAAACAGTAAAGTAACCAACCACCCCATACTTAATCTATGCATTGTCCCCAATAGAAATAACAAGCTAAAGAACTTGGCTAGTAGTACTCTTCATCCATATTAGGAGTCATGCCACCTGCATGAAGATCATCATCGGAGCTATTTTTCGTGTATTCATCATATCACCTATGTCAGCCATACATAATGAAAGTAACTACAATTAAGATAAAGGTGGTGAAGTCACCACCCTACACTTAATTTGTTAGTATAAACCAATTAAGTGTTATTGTCGGGTACTCAGACTTTGCTGAAATACACTTTGATATGGTGCACCAACATTAGTCGCAATACAATGCACTCACTTTTAATTTCCCCAATTCTATTTCAATGAAGCATTTTTTGAACAAAATCATGCCCTACAACTTCAACCATATAAAGATATACAGAACACCATCACTTTCACATGATTTTCTCAACATTATGTTCAACACAATAAGATGGAAACTAATGGTTACACAACTACTATGTTGGTTTTGAACAATCACTCACATGTACAAGCTCAAGTACTACAACAATGGTGCTTATCTTTCCAAGATGTTCAAAAGCTTTCTTTGACATAGACATGGCAAGAATTTAATTCATAATCCTTAAGAAATCAATTAACTATAACAAAAGGTCCCAATAAATAATGGTTAAGAAAGTAAAACTTACCTTGAAGATAGAAGATTGAGAAAGAAAGGGGTAAATTCTTGAGATTGTTAAGGAAAGAGTAATCTTGAAGGACAAAGAGAATGGTGAGGTAGAAATCTTGTATGGCTTGGGGGTGAAATAAGGATGAATTTAGGAATTTAGGGTGTGGAGTCTATTGAAAGAATGAAATCCAGGTCGGGTTAACCCAATTCAAAGAAGGATATATGTTGAAATTGGAAGGTTGTACGGCGCATAAGTTATCGCACAAGTTTAAGTGTGCGCCGCATTGGTCATCGTATACATGAAATAGTAAGACTATACGATATGGTGTACAACGCACATATTATCATATAAATATAAGTGTGCAGCGCATATGTTATCGCACAAGTTTAATTATGCGCTGCCCAAGGTATCACATAAGTGAAATAGTGAGGGTGTGCAGTTGGGTGTGCTATGCACAAGCTATTGACAATATTAAGGTGTGTACCACATAAGCTGTTGCATAAGTTAAGGTGTACGCCTCACATGGTAATGCCTACTTGAGGCAGTGGGATTAGGCTATGTCTTAGGTGACACCTTTGCCATGGCCTATGTAAACTTGGACACCACACCCTATAGTATACTTAAACTTGGATGCCATGCACCTTAATTTTCATATAAAGCATTGAGAAAGGTACATATCGGGGGAGCTTCGCCCCCGCACCCCTATCAAGGTCAGTGGTGCGCTCCGAGATCAGGACTGTTGGCCCGATCCCTACGCTACCACCACAGACCTAATTAAAAATCACAAAATAAAGTCACACCGTGAAACTTTAGGGGGCGGATTAACATAATTTGGGTCACAACTCTAACATGAGTCATGACTCAAGCCTTAACATTTGACCACTCTAACTTACCTGTAATGTCACTATTACTCCAAACTTACCACTATTGATATGGCTCAATTCCAAACCAAATTTGGTACCAATCACCTCTTTAGTACTTCATGCACCTACACTTAATCAAAAACAACTAAAAATGATTAGAAAGATGGGTTGCCTCCCACCAAGAACCATATTTTTGGTCATGGCTCGACTCTTATTTTTGAATTTTTATTTAACATGATAAAATAAGAATAAGATCATGGGTTTTCTCCCATGCAGTGCCTGATTTAACATCGTAGAACAACTCGATTATCTAAACTACTCAGGCTTCGTCAAGATACATCGATGATACCATTTGTACCTCATCTTTATAGAATGCATCAACGATCGAGAAAACACTCATCTCCTTTTGTTGTTTCATAGATTTACACACTTTAAAACTAACCTCTTTCCTATTGAGTCTAAATTTCAGCTTATTTAACTCCAGGTCAACTATCACTCTCCCAGTTTCTAAGAATGGCCTGTCCAAAATTATGGGTACTTCAAAGTCCACTTCACAATCAAGAATTACAAAGTCGGCAGAAAATTTAAAACATATTTACAAGTACATCATGTAGAATCCCATTCGGCCTTTTCACTGATCTATCCACCATTACAAGTCGTATGTTTGTGGGTGTGGGGTATCCTAAACCCAGCTTCTTATAAACAGCTAGCGACATTATATTAATGCTAGCTCCTAGATCACATAAGGCCTTAGCAAAATCCAGAGACCCAATCGTACAAGGGATGGTGAATGCTCCTGGGTCTTACTTCTTCTGCACCAGTGACCTTGTAGAAATAGCACTACAATGATGAAGATTATCCACCGGTTCGTAGTTTACCGCTCTTTTCTTCATCACAAGATATTTCATAAATTTAGCATATCTTGGCATCTGCTCAAGTTCTTAAACTAAAGGCACGTTCATTGTCAATTGCTTTAACATAGCCATACATTTGTTAAACTTGCCTTTATCTGCTTTCTTCTTTAATCGTTATGGAAATGGGGGTGGTGGCCTTGGGATTTCAACTGGAGCACTTTTTACCTTCTTTATTAAGCCTTGCTCCACATCATTAATATGTTTCGGCTTAGGTGGTCATTCTACTTTTGCACTCTTCTTTTCTAAACCTCCTAACTCCACAGGAACCACTGAAGATTCATCAACTATCTCCCAATCCATTTCGACCGCATCAGTATGAGAGGATGCTCCTAATTCTGGACTAGATAATATCTTACCTCTCCTAGTGGTAATAGCCATACACAATCCATCAGTCTTTGGATTTTGAACTATATCACTTGGTAGAGTCCCATGCTGTGTTTAGTTGAATATTGTGGATAATTGGCTTATCTGCTGCTCCAGTTGTTTAATAGCAGGTGAGTGCAGATTTACTAGTTGACTCATGAAAGATATCTCACTCTTCATCATAGTCACCCTAGAATTGGTTGCCTCAACTCTATTTAATAGTTTCTCCATCACGTCCTCCATGGATATTTTGGCTGAATTGGTGGCAGTGTTATCAGGGCTTCTAAGAGGTACATACAGTCCACTCCTATTACTTTTATTCTTCCAATCTCTTTGATGGTTTCAACCTTGGTTTCCTTGACCACCGGTCCAGAAACCCCCTAGTTATGCAACTAGTTAGCCTCTTCTTCGGTGTTTGATTCAGTTCCCTTACCATGGGAACCCACAATTTTTACCTTTTATACATTCCTTGATAACAAATATTTTGTGAGTAGATCCATTTGGGTTTTCATGTGAGCTATATCCTAATCATGCTCTTTTTCTCTCCTACACTTCTTTACTGATATTACACTAGACCCAGTATTACTTGCTACCACGGAATCTCTGGTATGCCAAGTTCTACTTGTCTTAGTCATTCTTTATAACATTTCCACAGCCTCAGTAAAGATGAGCTCCCTAAAAGCTCTTCCTGCAGCATTATCCACTATTGGCTTTGTAAGTGAGTTCAAAGCTCTGTAGAATATTTCCATCAAGTGTTCATCAGTTATCTTATGGTTTGGGCATTGAGTCAATTTCTTTTTAAGCCTCGTCCAAGTCTCATGCAAAGCTTCATCATCCAATTGCCTAAATTTACTGATCTCATCCTTTAACTGTAATATTTCGAAGGTCAGAAAGAACCTTTCTAGGAAAGCTCCTTTCAATTACCTCCAGTTTATTATAGAATTAGGAGTCAGCTCATTCAACCACATAGTTGCCTCT
Source organism: Capsicum annuum (assembly GCF_002878395.1). NCBI lineage: Eukaryota > Viridiplantae > Streptophyta > Magnoliopsida > Solanales > Solanaceae > Capsicum > Capsicum annuum. The sequence goes on from NC_061121.1 coordinate 202,514,947, forward strand.
CTCCAGACAGAAACAGTGGGAATAATCTTAAATGAATAGCATTTTGTCCCACTCCAAAATGTCTTACAAATATTGATGAAATTCACCAAATGTAGATTTGGATCATCACTAGGTAATCCACCAAAGAGTCCTTTCAAATTCAGTAGCTGGATCATAATACTGGTGATGTTGAATTTCAACCCAGGAGCTAGTGATGGTAGAATGATTTCCCTTGTAGATCTAGTTCCATCAAAATCATCCTCATCATTGTCAACATCAAACTGTGCAGCTTGGCGGTCTAGTCTTCCTCTTAATGAAAGATTTTGATTTACAGGTGTAGCTACCCCTGCTGCACACCTCCTATTAGCCGGGTTAATTAAATCATCATCTCCTAGGTCCTCTTTATCTAGATTAGGTACCTGACATAGGTTATCTGTATTTTATTAATTTAATTGAGCATTAGCCAAAGTGGCTAATCTTTTAGCTTTCTATTGGTTAGCCATTCTTTCAATCAGATGAGGTTCAGGATTGAAGGGTAATAATGGTTCTCTTAAACTTTTGGTTCGTGGCATAGACAACAATGAGCCTATAACAAACAAAAACAACAAATAAACATAAAATAAGGAAACTTGACTAATAGTCAATTAACATATATAAACTCAATCGACAATTGTATTCCCCAACAATGGCGCCAAAATTTGATACGCCCAAATTATACTTCTCTTACGAAAGCGTAAGCGCTCGCTATCAAATATAGAAACCAACTAGGTTGGGGTCGAATCCCACAGGTAATATGGTGCTAATTAAGTTGTATGCAGATTAGTTGACTTTTAATCATTAGTTTCCGTAAAACAAAGAGGGGGAATTTTATTCAGTTCACAAATTAATGGTTTCAGTTTAACAAGATGAAATATGTATAGTAGTATTCAAATTCAGAGAAATAGCAAACTAGGGTTATGTCCACCTTGTAGTTTTCAATACTTTCTAAATATAGGCTTTACGAATTCATACATGTATCATGCTTACAGAGAAACATATTGTATTTAATAACATAATCCTAGTGTTTCTCAACCGTCAAAGACTAATTCACTTTAGTTCTCTCGAATCAAAAGTGTTTACAAAAACAATACGAAATCTCCAAGTAGTTAATCTTCTTAAAGCATTAACATATGAAATAGGGTTTGGAAATCCTATTTTCTTGTCACTACTCTCTTTTTTGAACCTCAACCTTTCTATCGAACAAGTTGAGTTTTAAGGCACATCCTCTATGTTTACAACTACAAGAATTCAAGATAAACGAAGAGAGTATGATATAAGCAGGTCAATACATGATGAATTCAAAAACCCAAAGTAATAGATTGTAAGTTACAAGGCTTCCATAACCCTAAATAATAAACTTAGCTACTCATGAATAGAATGGGGATCACAATAGAAATATTCATCATACCAAAAACTAGAAGATGATCTTGGTGTGCGAATAGTGACAACAAGAAAAAAAAAATTCTCTCTCTCCCAAGCTAAGCCACCCTTCTCCTATTAAAAAATACTACCGAATATTGAATAATGATAAAAATTTAGTATCAAGTCTTTTTAATGATCTTTTCTCTTATATTTGCCTTTTAAGACCCTGAATTAATTATAAATGATAAATTAGTCTTGGACATAGTTTCTCGGCGCCATATTTGGTCCAACAAGATACTTTTCTCTTTTGTCATATGCCATCCATATTCCATAGTCCCATTATGTCTCCATATACCTCATTAATGCCTGAAATCATGCTAATCACATTGGTTAGCTCATTACATAGAAGTAGAGTAAAAACATAAGAAACTAGACACTTTGTTCTCCAAACTTAGCTAAAATATGGGTAAGTTACGATGCTTAGGCATATAAATACACCCAATATTAGGGTCCCTTTCATCCATGGAGCTCAAAAAGCCTTTTTTTGGTTTAATTTATGAGTTTATACATGTTCAAGATGAAATAAATTCATGAATCTAGCGTTAATTCAATGTCAAGTTATGCTTACAAGTGTTTTCAAGTGAAATGAGTCATATCATATTTTAAGTGTTACGATTCCCATGTTATGTTCAATTGATTTCAGACTAAATCCCTATATTATGAATTTAGCCATGTAATCATGCTATTCTTCAGGTTTAAGAAATTCTTATGTTCAAATTTGTGATCCTCACATGTTTGATGAAATTTCTATACTTTGAGTCTTTGAATCATGATTTAATACTATAGTTTTGAGCCTTAATACTATATTTCATGATCATTCAATGTTTGTGGGTTATGAAAACCCGATACCTACGTGTTTCACATGATTTCATATTTTCAAGTAATAATTTAGTGAAACCATGAGTCTTGTTATTTACTCAGATATTTATGATCATTATGAGCACTCTTAGTTATAAAAAATAATATTAAGTTAAACTTAGTTCAGTTCAGTACTAGTGTCAGTTCAGTTGGGAGTAGGAATTAGCAGTGACCGAATGCAGGGATGACAGTTTCTCCATCATTTAAGAAGAGTCGTTAGTAGCAATCCTTGTATTCTAAAACTATGTAGCTAGCATAGGATATGGGTGGTCACCCATCAGTTTAGGATTGACTTCCTCGCAGGGGTCACTCGTTAGTTTAAATATGACACCCTAGTCCTTCAAAACATCAAATTAGTGGATCCATATAGCTAGTGTTAGTGCTCGTGGCACAGTACTAACACCCTTCAAACTGGGGTTATAGGTTGGGCCTTGATTAGCTCAGATTGGGCATGTCGGTTATATGATACCTCCCACAGTTTCAGTACAGTGATTAGTGTATTTAGTTTAGATTTTCTTGACCAAGTTTACAGATTTTCAGTTATTCAGTTATACAACTTTTTGTCTTTCAGATTACAGGATCTCAAAAACATATTTATACTTGGTCTTGCATTCTCCAATATAACATGTTCATGCATTTATGCCCAGTTACTTCATGTATATAAGTCAGTCCTCATCTCATATACCAGTACATTTAAAGTACTTACCACATACTTTTCTTTACGCTACGTTGTCTTATAACATAGGTTTGGATGCATAGTTTCCCGATCGCTCTTAAACAGTTCAGCGTTACTCAACAGCAATAGTGATGAGTCCTCATCTATTGAGGACATGATTTATTTATTTTAGTATTTTCATGTGTTATTCAGTTAGATTTAGTGGGGGTTTATCCTATCAACTCCTCATGATGTTTAGAGGCTTTCAGAAAATTAGTTAGACAGTAAGTCAGTCACTTCAGTGTTACCAGTTGTTATCAGATATTTTAGATAGGTTTTGATTTGTATTTAAGTATCCAGTTTTATAGTATCTTATTAGCTTACCTTCCGCACATGTGATGTATTACTATTTTGTTCAGTGCTCACAACAGGTACAAGCTCATGGGTTAGCTTGTAGTCACTTGTGGCCGTAAGCACCGTTGTTGCAACTAGGGGGTAGCCTTGGGTCGTGATAAAAGTCCTTCTTTACTTTGATTCTAGTGGTAAATGATTTTCCTTAGGTCTTTTCGAATGATCTCCATAGTGTTCCTCTGGATAGGGAGATTGAGTTTGATATTAATTTAGTTGTGGAGACTCATCCAATATCTATTCCTCCTTATAGAATGGCCTCGGCTAAGTTGAGGGAACTCCCGGATCAACTTAAGGATCTTTTGGATTAGGGTTTCATCTATCCTAGTGTATCCCCTTGGGGTGTCCAATGTTATTCATGCGAAAGAAGGATGGTTCCCTTCGGATGTGTATTGACTATCGACAGTTGAATAAGGTAATGATTAAGAACAATTATCCTCTCCCAAGGATAGATAACTTGTTTGATCAATTGCAAGGTGTAAAATTCTTTTCTAAGATAGATCTTCGATTTGAGTATCATCAGCTTAAGATTAGGGAGAAGGATATTCCTAGATGGTATTTTGTACTTGGTATGGGTACTTTGAGTTCCTGGTGAGGTCATTCGATTTGACTAATGCCCCAGCGGCATTTATGGATTTGATGAACATGGTTTTCATGTAGTATTTGGATCTTTTTCTAATTGTGTTCATTGATGATATTTTGGTTTATTCTAAGAGTGAGGTGGATCATTCCAATCACCTCTGTGTGGTGTTGCAGACCTTAAAGAAGCAACAACTCTATGCCAAATTCCCCAAATGTGAGTTTTAGTTGAACACAATAACTTTTTTTGGTCACATTATTTATAGTGAGGGGGTCATGGTGGATGTGCAAAAGGTGGTTTTGGTTAAAAGGTGGCCTAGACCTATGACTCCAACTGACATTCAGAGCTTCTTGGATTTGGCTGGGTATTATAGACGGTTCGTGGAAAGTTTCTCAATGATAGCTGCCCCATTGACTAAGTTGACTCAAAAGAAGGTAAGGTTTTCTTGCTCGGATGCTTGTGAGGGGAGTTTCGAGAAGCTAAAGGATAAGCTAACTCCGACTCCGATCATGACATTGCCTAAAATTAATGAGGGGTTTGTGGTTTATTATGATCCGTCTCGGGTGGGACTTGGTTGCATTTTGATACATCGTGGGAAGTTAATTGCCTATGATTCTAGGCAATTGAAAGTGCATGAGAGGAATTATCCTACTCATTATTTGGAGCTTTTAGCGATGGTTTTTTCTTTGAAAAATTAGCAACATTATTTATATGGAGTGTACGTGGATATCTTTTCTAGATCATAAGAGTTTAAAATATGTGTTCACTCAGAAGGAGCTAAATCTCAGGCAGAGAAGATGGGTGGAGCTTCTCAAGGACTATGATATGAGTCTTCACTACCACCCAGGTAAAACTAACGTGGTTGTTAGTAATCTTAGCAGGTTGTCCATAGGAAGTTTAGATCATGTGGATAAGGAGAATCAAGAATTGGTGAAGGATATTCACCGCTTAGCTAATCTTGGAGTTTGTTTCTTGGACTCTAATGATGATGGTGTGATGGTACAGGAAGTGGTTTGGACATCTCTTGGTGTAAAGATCAAGGAGAAAAAAATGCTAGAGCCCATCTTGATGAAAACCAAAAGTGATATAGGTGGGAAACGGGTAATGGTGATTAAGATCAGTAGTGATGGTACCTAGAGGTACCAAGGGCGGTTATGTTTTCCTAACATTGATGGTTTGACACAAAGGGTTTTGGATAAGGTGCATTAATCACGCTATATTGTTCATCTCATTTCAACAAAAATATATCATGATCTCAAGGAGATGTATTGGTGGAATGGTATGAAGGGGATGTGGCTGATTTTGTGGCCAAGTGCATGGTGTGTCAACAAGTCAAAGTTAAGCACATGAGGCATGGAGGGTTGTATCAGGAAATTAAGTTGCCTGAATGGAAATGGGAGGTAATAAAAATGGATTTATCTACTGGTCTTCCATGGTCTCGGAACCAATTTTATTCAATCTGGGCCATCGTGGATAGGATGACAAAGTCCGCTCACTTCTTGCTGGTATGGACTAACTTTTCAGATGAGGACTATGTAAGGTTGTATCTTCATGAGATTGTAAAGCTGTATGGGGTATATGTTTTGATTATCTCTAATCGTGGTACACATATTTCATCTCATCTCTGGCGGTCTTTTCAGAAGGGGTTGGGTGTTAAGGTTAGTCTGAGTACTACTTTTCATCTGCAGATGAATGGGCAAGTAGAGAGGACTATTCAGATACTAGAGGACATGCTTCGGACATATGTGATTGATTATGGTGGCAATTGGGTTGAGCATCTATATTTTGTAGAGTTTGCTTAAAATAATAGTTACCATTCTAGTATTGGAATGACCCCTTTTGAGGCATTATATGGTAAGAGGTGTAGATCTCATATTAGGTGGTTTTAGCTTGATAAGGCGGATGTGTTTGGTCCGAATTTGGTTTGTCAGGCTATGGAAAACGTAAAGGTAATTTAGGATAGGATTAAGGCTGCCCAAAGTCGCCAAAAGTCCTATGCAGATGTAAGGCATAGAAACTTAGAGTTCTAGGTTGGGGATAAGGTGTTCCTAATTGTATCTCCCATGAAGGGAGTGATGCGATTTAGTTAAAAGGGAAATCTCATTCCTCGGTATATTGGTCCTTATGTGGTTTTGCAGAGGTTTGGTAACGTGTCATATGAATTGGAGTTTTCCTCTAGTTTAAGCTTTATTCATTTGGTATTTCATGTCTCTATATTGAGAAAGTGTCTCGGTGATCCTTCTTTAGTGGTTCCTTTGAAAGGATTGGATATCTCAGATTCTCTATCTTATCAAGAGGTGTCAATTGAGATATTGGATTGATAGGTTTATCGGTTATGGACCAAGGATGTGGCCTCGGTTAAGGTTCTATGGCGGAACCATAAGGTGGAAGAGGCTACATGGGAATCAGAAGTAAACATGAAGTCAAAATATTCGCATTTGTTTTCTGCTTCAGATATTCGTGCAGAAGGTATGTGTTCTTGATCACATCTTTATTTTCTAACTTTTTAAGGGTTAGAATAGATCCTTGCATATTTATTTTTTAGCTTGGTTAAAGGTTGGATCGATATTTGATAATACAAATGAATCGTGCTTGTGTTTGACCTACCTTTTCCATTATTCGGGGATGAATGATCCTAGTGGGGGAGACTGAAACACCTTGGGTTTTGTAACCTTAGAAAATTTCATGGATTTCTAGTTTCTATACAAGATATGACTATGGGGTACATGTCATATGCTGGGCACTACTAGAAAACTGCTTATTACCTGGGGATTTTAACTAGGGAATAATATCGCAGGAAATACATGTGGATTTACCTACGAAATTATTAAATACGTCAATATTAAAATATATTACTTACAAACTATATATTTGCAACAAATTCTACAGGTAAATTTGGCGCCATATTACGCAAATTTTGTACCTGCGATATTACCTGGGGAAATATATCGGCAAGTATTTTATCTCTAGGTAAATCCGTAGGTATATGGACAAATATATATATATTTTTTAAATCCCCAGGTAATTTATCCTACGGATTTACTTAGAGATATTTTGGTGGAAATTTATGTCATGAATTTTATTACTTAAAAAATTATTTGGGGATTTTGTGCTGCGAATTTTGCTGGGGATTTATTCTTGGGGATTTACTTGTGAAATTATTACTTGCGACATTACCTGGGGAAATATATCGGCGTGTATTTAATCTCTAGGTAAATCCGCAGGTATATGAACAAATACATATATTTTAAAAATCCATAGAAAAATCCCCAGGTAATTTATCCTACGGATTTACTTAGGGATATTTTGGTGGAAATTTATGTTATGAATTTAATTACTTGGAAAATTATTTGGGGATTTTGTGTTGCGAATCTTGCTAGGGATTTATTCTTGGGGATTTACCTGCGAAATTATTACTTGCGACATTACCTGGGAAAATGTATCGATAGGTATTTTATCTCTAGGTAAATCCACAGGTATATGAACAAATATATATATTTTTTAAATCCATAGAAAAATCCCCAGGTAACTTATCCTACGACTTTACTTAGAGATATTTTGGTGAAATTTATGTAATGGATTTTATTATCTGAGAAATTATTTGGTGATTTTGTGCTGCGAATTTTTCTGGGGATTTATTCTTGGAAATTTACCTGTGAAATTATTACTTGCAACATTACCTGGGGAAATGTATCGGTGGGTATTATATCTGTAGGTATATGAACAAATATATATATATATATATATATATATATATATATATATATATATTTTAAATCAATAGGAAAATTCATAGGTAATTTATCCTACAGATTTACGTAGAGATATTTTGGTAGAAATTTATGTAATGGATTTTATTACCTGGGAAATTATTTGAGAATTTTGTTCTGCGAATTTTGCTAGGGATTTATTCTTGGAAATTTACCTGCGAAATTATTACTTGAGAAATTATTGGGGGATTGTGTTGCTACAAATTTAGCTGAAATTATTTTTTAGGGATTTACCTACGAAATTATTATTTGAAAAATTATTGGGGGATTGTGTTGCTGTGAATTTAGCAGAAACTATTTCTTGGAGATTTATGTAGAATTTTTGTGACTTGAAAAATTTTAATAGGAAAAGAATAAAAAATATAAAATAAAAACAAATTAGACATTAAATCGATGGACACGTATAATCAAGTAAAAGATGCTCAAGAAATTAAAATTAGTTTGTTGACATAGATGGATCACAGATGTATTCGAGCTTAATAAATCTTAGCTTGACTCGTTATGTTATCACCAAAAAATTAAAGAGGTGAAATTTTGTTGGCCTAAGATTGGGCGAAGAACGACCCAGGACTCAAATAGAACGTGTTTTTCTATTGGTTAATTTAAATATATTGTAAGGCATCATACTACACACGACAATATAATATATCAATATAATGTACATTTCGGAGTCGTTTGGTGTGAGATATAAGGTATAATAATTATGAAATAAAATAAAAAATTAATTTATTTTACATTGAGTTAAAAGTATTAGGTAGTTTCAGAATTATATATATATAATGAGATTAGGGCTGGGCATTCTGTTTGTTCTATTTGCTTGTTTAATATCAGTTCGTCTTTTCAATTTTCGAATTGACGAAAATGACAGCCGTAATCAAACCAAAATAAATTTGATTCGATTTCTCTAAATTTGGTTAAGTTATTTTGAATTTTTATTTCGATTTTGAAGATTAAAGTAGTGAGTCTTTCTTTGTCATGACCGAACATTTAAATTTTGTGATTTCTTTTTAGAATTTTTTTTCTCAAACCTATTTTTCATTTTCAAATTTAAATAACTCAACATGGATGAAATGATATAACAGGAAAACATTATTTATACTGAATATATATATATATATATATATATATATATATAATAAAATATATATATTATTGCTACCATTGATTTTAAAGTAATATATTATGTGTCGTATTTTTAGTTACACAATTTATTTATAACTAATCTGAGAATAATTATATTATTTATTTTACTATTATTATTATTATAATTATTATTATTGTATTAATCAACAACCTTAGTCAATTTAATTTTTCAATTTATTTATTTTCTAGTCTGATTTTGCTCATTTGTAACAATTTTAGCCTAATTTTATCCAATTTATTACAATCCTAGCCCAAGTTTCTTTAATTGAGTTTAACTTGACTCAATCAAAATCCTCAATTCAATTTTTAACCCAATATTTAATCCCAATTTGACTCATTTCGTCAATTCTAATTTCAATCATTCATCATATTTGATAAATGATCAATATTAAATCAAATTTCACTAATATTTTTCTTGAAATTGGACAGCTTCAAACTATTTTTCTTGAACCGAGGGTCTATTGAAAATAACCTGTCTACCTTAGCAGTATGGTCTGCGTACACTATACCCTCCACGGACCCCAATTTGTGGGAATAAATCGGGTTAGTTGTGTTGACATCCAATTTTAAACTCCCGATGCTCTCTAAGGCTGCTATTTTATCAAAATTATTTAATTTCAAATATTAGTATTCTTACACATTATTCTTGTATAATATACTTAACGACGTGTCTCACCCATGATTTAAAAATATACAAATTATTTTTTTTATTATCATTTTTTATAATTTAATAATTCAAATATAATATTTTATTTATTTATTTATTTATTTTACATAATTTTATTAATATTTATCATATGCACACTCACAATTTACAAATACATTCTTTAGTTTTCATTATTATTATTATTATTATTATTATTTATTTTTATTGTAGCAATCCCTTTTTTATTATTTGTTTATTTAATTTTCTTAACTTATTTATTTTTAACTTAATTTTGCCGATTTATGATAATTTTAGCCTAGATTTTGCCCACTTGAGTTTAATTTTAACTCTTCAATTTAATTATGACCCAATTTTAAATCTCCTGTAACTTTAAATCTCAGTCATAGATCAAATTGATCAATGGCTGAGATTGATTCTCCATCTTTTTCATTTTTAAAATACCAAAAGGAGAGTTTAATTGATCAAATTGAGTTTAATTTGACTCAATCAAAATCTCCAATTTAATTTTTTTAACCCAATATCTAATCTCAATTTGACTCATCTCCTCAATTCTAATCTCCTGAATAAAATAGACATTTGTTATTATTTATTTTTTAAAAATGAATTATTATCAAGCTATTATTATTAATAATAATTTATTTTATAATACGTAACATTAATTTTACACGCATAATTTACTTTTGTATCAAATCTTATTATTTTCCTCGTGATTATTATTATGTTATTATTACATTTATAGCAGCCCAAACTCAATTCGATTTTTTCAATTTTATTTAACTTCTAGTCGTTTGATATTCAATTTGTGTCAATTCTAGTCTAAATAATTTTTAATTTGATCAAATTGAAAATTTCCAATTAAAATTACTTGAATTTGGCTATCTCTGTAATTTTAATCCCAACCATTGATTATATATGATCAATGGTTGGGATTACATCAACTTCTTGCCTTTTTAATAAGGCGACCACCGAAAACCCTAATGTTTTTTTACGCCAAAATAGCCCCATTTGCCATTTTTCTTTCCTTTCTCTCTCTTCAATTCAAACCAACAGCGACTGCTCCTCATGTGTCACCATGCCGCTGCCGGTGATGGTTTTCTCTACTACCGACGAACATTAACTGTCACCTCCCAGCCACCACACCTGCCACTGCTCCGTCCAGCTACCGGTGGAAGAGCACCTACCATTGATGGGAGCCCAATGACTAATAACTCAGGCTATCGCTCATCGAAAAACCCATCGCCAGCAAACCCCGATTTCAGACGCTACGCGCCATCATCCCACCGATGAGTATAGAACTCTGCCATGAATTTTGCAGATAAGATTATATACTTAAATTGGTTGATGTTAGTTCATATGACTTTATTAGCTGATATAGTCTCGTGCTGTTTGTGTGTATAAACTAGATAGTGTGAGATTCCAGTTGAAATATGAAAAATGGAGAAACAAGGATATGGATTTGCTTTTTTTCATATTACCAATATTAGTTGTTGGCTGGAGTTCATTTGGTGTTTGCTTTGTTGGAGTTTGGTATGATGAGATATGAAAAACATCGTACTTCAGGTATATGTCTAAAGTTCCTTTTAGGATACTGCACTTGAATACTGTCAAAATACATGCTTTGACATTGCAGCTTGGCATGAAATATCCGTGTAGATATTCTTGAGAATATTCAAATCAAGGTGACATAATTAAGTTGCAATATTAAAGTAGTAGTAGTATTTTTTTTGAATTCACTCACTGCTTGCAATGAGTATTTTAGGAGTTTCCTTTTCATTCGCTGTAACGAATCTTTATCTGTTAAAAAGAGTGTCCGGTGCACTAAAGCTACCGATATGTATGGGTTTAACTCATGGGAAAGTAATGTGGACAAAAATACAAGATTTTCAGATTTATGTTTAACTATTATAATCAAAGAAAGAAAATATATGTAATATTGATTTCTCCCCTGCATCCATGGATCCCTGAAATTGTGGACCAAAAAGTTGTTATTTAGCAGTAGAATTCTTACGTATCAATAGGTTAACAATCTCTAATTTCACTGTATATCTAGTTATTAGTTTTTTTTTTTAAATTTCTATCTCTTTGTCGTGGCATTCTATTACCTGTTTACTAAAATTTTAAAATGGTGAAATATCGATAATATGAATCAGGATTTGCATATTTTTATATCTAGACAAATATGCTAAATTGCTAATATGTTGCTGATTAGCGAGCTCAAAATAAGGGATGAAAGGCCTATCAAATCTTATGCCTATAAGTGTTCCCCAATGTTAGGTTTACAGTTATAAAGGATACATGGAGTTGGTAGATTTGTAAATCTCTAATATGAGCAAAAGAAGTATCTTATACTTACATGATAAGAAAGTTATACAAGTGACTTTAAAATGGTTATGTGTAGACTTTAGTGACTTGAAATGTGTACTAGTAACTTGAAAATAGTTAAGTATAGTCACTAAAAATGTGAACTAAGTTACTTTGAATTGTGAACTCGTGACTTAAAAATAATTAAATGTAGTGTCTTGAAATGTATACTAGTGACTTTAAAATGGTTAAGTGTAGTGACTTGAAATGTGTACTAGTGACTTGAAAATAGTTAAGTGTAGTTACTTGAAAATATGGTTAAGTATAGTGGCTTGAAATGTGTACTAGTGACTTGAAAATGGTTAAAGGGTAGTTACTTCAAATGTGAATTAGTTACTTGAAAGTGGTTAAGTATAGTTATTTAATGTGAAGTACAACAACAACAACAACAAACCCAGTGTATTCCCACCAAGTGGGATCTGGGGAGGATAGAGTGTACGCAGTCCATACCGCTACCTCCAGAGAAGTAGAGAGGTTATTTTCGATAGATATTTGAAATGTGAAGTAGTTACTTGAAAGTGGTTAAGTATAGTTATTTAATGTGAAGTACAACAACAACAACAACAAACCCAGTGTATTCCCACCAAGTGGGATCTGGGGAGGATAGAGTGTACGCAGTCCATACCGCTATCCCCAGAGAAGTAGAGAGGTTATTTTCGATAGATATTTGAAATGTGAAGTAGTTACTTGAAAATGGTTAAATATAGTGACTTGAAATGTGAATTAATTATTTGAAAATGGTTTAGTGTAGTGATTTGAAATGTGTACTAGTGTCTTGAAAATGGTTGTAGTGACTTGAAATGTGAATTAGTTACTTGAGAATGGTCAAGTGTAGTAACTTGAAATGTGTACTAGTGACTTGAAAATGGTTAAACATAGTGACTTGAAATGTCAATTAGCTATTTGAAAATGGTTTGAGTGTAGTGACTTGAAATGTGTACTAGTGACTTGAAATGTAAATAAGTTATTTGAAAATTATTAAGCGTAGTGACATGAAAATGATTAAGTGTAGTTACTTGAAATTGCGAACTTGTGACTTGAAAATGGTTAAGTGTAGTTACTTGAAATTGTGAACTTGTGACTTGAAAATGGTTAAGTATAGTCACTTGAACTGTGTACTAATGACTTGATACTATAACGTCATATAATTTATGTTAATAATGTATTTTTAGCACTTTTATGGCCTGAATTAACATATTCTTATGCAGAATGGGTTTGAAAGAAAGAAACAAGAAATATTAACTGCTCAAAATGCATCAAGTGTGGTAGGAGAATGAGAAAAGAATTGGACTTGTCGATGAAGAATCTTCAAATGATGAATGCTCATCTCAAGAAGACAACCAAGCTTATGAGGATGAAAGTGATGGTAACTCTGACGACGTGAATGAAAGTGATAATCCTGATAATGTGAATGAAAGTGATTCTGACCCTGATGATTGGTAGTTTTATTGAGGATTCAAGTTTGAAATATTTTGTTTTAGACCATTTAAGAATCATACTTTAGTGATATGGATGTTTTGAATTATGTGTTTTTGTTAGTTGTAATGGTTTACATTAAACTTGTATTGAATGATATTTTTTAGAATTGTTCAAGGTTTTGAATAGATTTTTGATTAATTGTGAAATGTTTCTAGTAATTTATGTGCGAATTATTACTTGGAAATTTTTGTGAAAATCTGCAGGTAAAATCTTTTTTTATGAAATTTTATCACATAATTCATTCAAAATTTTGCTTGTTAATTGCAAATAAATTCATAAATAATGTACCTGCAGATTTATTTCCGCAGCTAAATTACTTAGGGATTTACTTGGCAATCTTCGTGGAGAATAATTTGTGATTTTTTTCATGAAAATCCACAAGTAAAATTCTTTTTTTATGAAATTTTATCAAATAATTCATGCAAAATTTTGATAGTTAATCGCAAATAAATCCGCAAATAACATACCTGCGGATTTATTTTCGCAACTAAATTACCTAGAAATTTACTTGAGAATCTTCGTGGGGAATAATTTGTGATTTTTTTGTGAAAATATATAGGTAAAATCCTTTTTTAAAGAAAATTTAACCAAATAATTCATGCAAAATTTTGATAGTTAATCGCAAATAAATCCGCAAATAACATATCTGTGGATTTATTTTTGTAGTTAAATTACCTAGAAATTTTATAAATCCGCAGGAAGTAATTACCTACGAAGGTATTTCCTTTGGATTCTAATTGGTAAGAAAATCTGCAGGTAATCAAATTACTTGAGGATTTTACCACATTATCCCTATGAAAATCCCTAGGTAATAAGCAATTTTTTTGTAGTGGGGGTAAGGTTGGTAAGGCTTGTTCGTACACTAACTAGTGATGGTCGGTGGGTTGGATTGGATTCTGGAATGGGCACGACTTAGATGGTATGGGTCGTATGGTTGGATACAAGTCGTATGGTTGAGTTTTCCTTCACTTAGTCTTAGACTTAGTAAAGTAACTTGGGTCTGAGTACGAGTGGCTTACCAAGGGTTGTGAGATAGGGTACAAGTCATATTATACCACTCATGTGTTGGACAGTGTCAACTTCTCTTGGTTCTGTTATAGGTACGGGTTAAGAGTGCTAGTTGTATTCTTAGATACGGTTTGGCTTGCATGTTCGTATGTTGACTAGTGTGGTGGTATAAGGGAGGCCTAGAGTACGAGTGGTGGGTACTACTCGTATTAGAAGGTACGACTGATATGGTGGAGTCGTACTCACCTACGGGGATTTTAAGCAATTAAGTTGGGGGTAATATGGATATTTCCCCCCTAACCACTTAAGGCACCATGACACACAACTCTTTTGGGACATCATTTACCCTATTATTCTAATCTTAAACACTTAGAAACAATCTCTAATTCTCTCTAAGGCTCTTGTGTAAAAAAAGTCTAGGGTTTATCTAGAGGAGCATTTGGGGCTTGTTTGGGTGATTTCTCTTCATCAACTTCATAATCTAAGGCATGTACTCCTCTCCTCATTGTTAGTTCCAACTAAAGGTATGATTTATACAATGTTTTCATGGCATTATTATTGTATGGTTTTGGAGTTTTCAAAATATGTTGGGGTTTGGTTATTAAACATTTGGTTGTGGTTTTTCCATATTTTAATTATGTCCTTACATGCTTTAATGATGGTTTGGACAATTGGTTGCATGAGAATGGTTAATTGATAATTGGAATTGGTTTTGGAAATACTATGCCCCCAACATATTAGATAAAATGTCTATAATAATGTTTTTACTATATTATGGGACTTTTAATGGAACTATTGCATAATATGATTTGGTAATGGAATCCTAATTGGTAGAAATGGTTTAAATGGTTTTGAATGGTTAAATGAAATGGTTTGGTGGTCATGGTTATGATTAATTAAACTTCCTTGTGGGGTACAATGAAATCCCCTAAGTATACTTAATAATGTAAAACTTGTGGGGTACTTGGGAATCCTCCAAGTTAACTTGATAATGTAATTTATGGGTACATGAGAATCCCTCTACATAAAAAGGTTGGCTAAGCACATTGCTTGCAAGCTATAGTCGGTATGACGATACCACTACTTATAGTCTTGGTTAATATTAATAAAATAATAGTTTGATTGGTTGGATATGGTTTTAATTGGGCAATAATGACGGGGTATGATAGCTAACCGTGAAGGTGCGAGTCCAATAGACGGACAATGAAAATTCATGTTTGCCGACATGTGGGGTGGCCATAGTGACCTTATATGATACTTGAGGTACACAGGAATCCTCTAAGTACATTGTACATATGTATCATGGCAAGTGAAGGGTACTTAGGAATCCCCTCCTCTTATGGTATCTCCCATTCATGTGGCTACACGTATCGAGGCCCGTTCAGGGGTTACGTTAGACCTATATAGACCATGGGTGATTCTAGGATGGTTAAGCTACACATACCCAGGTTAATGGTTTTAAAATCATGCTAAACTCGGTTCTCTTTCCCGATGTGGTTATATATATATATATATATATATGTGTGTGTGTGTATGGTTTGTGTGCATATGGTTGATTTACTTGGTTTTACTGGATGACATTATTTTATCCTTATCTTGAATTCCTGCTAGTGTTCACCCGCTAACCCATCTTCAGGTGGTTGTATCCCCATGCAATGTAGGAACCAACTATTCAACTCCTCCTACATAGTGATCAAATTTTGGCGTCGGCTATTGGATTGAAGTGGTGAGCTTCCATATTCTAGAAGGCTCCATTTCATATCATGGATGTCTTTACATACTTTAGATATTGTATGGATATTAGTTTTGGCTATGGTTTGGGGCATGTCCAAATCAAATATTGTTTTTCTTTTGGTTAGAGGCTTGTGTGACTACTATGGGTTGGAATGGGCTGGATCGGTATTGGTGTCAACCTTAGTATTGACATTGGTGTTGGGGCTGATATCATTGAACTGAATTTATGATTGTTCCATCCTCTTTTATTTTGGATTTTATATATATATATTGGAATTCATTTGGTTCTTGGTTTGGTTCGGTAGTGGTTATTGATTGGATAATGGATGGTTGGACTCATCTAGGTTGGTCACGGTTATAGACCTATCCCAGAATCTTAGGTTATGATTACACGCTATCTTGTTATACGTTCAAAATTCAATCGACTCAAAGTATGCATTTGGATGGTTGGGTTGGGTATCGGGGGTGGTTCCCAATCCTGGTTGGATTTGGGATGCCCATTACGACAAGGCCACGGATCGGTTTATGTCATAACAGTAGAGTAAAACAAATAAACCTATATAAATCAAGAAAAGATATGTAGTGATTTGTAGTATTAACTCTAATATTAATTCTTTGTTTGCTTATTTTCTTGGTTATTTTGAGGTTGTCTCTCACAATAAAGCTTCCTTCTACTTCTCTTTTTCGAGGAAGATCCAGTCTCATTATCATCTATTTAAATTATTTTACTAATCAAAGGTATGTCCCTATGAAATATTTTTGCATATATTTATTCAATACTCTATAGAAGCTCATGCCTAATTAGCCTGGTGAGTATTTGTAGTTTCGGTCACAGTTTTTGATATTCAATTACAACCTCAAGAAATTTCAATGTTATTGACTATGACTAAATTTCTATATTAAATTCATATTGCTCAATTAGGTTATCTATCAATATTAGGTTTAGGATTGGCAGATAGATATTTAAAAATGGGTGTTAACTACGTCACACCCCAAAATGGGGCATGAAAAAAAGGAGAACTAAATAAGAGATATTTCAGAAAATCACTTTGAAATAGAAATTTCTCATATTTATACATACTTAGGATTAAAAACAAGTGTAAATTGAACTCTCGTATAGATGGAAGCATCATAACCTCACGTGAACTGGTTAACAAGAAGTCTGAAAATGCTAGAATTTATCTCTGATTTTATTCTCTTTTTTAGTATTAAAGTTAGTAAACACAAAATCAGCATTGGGTTAGTAAACACAAAATCAGCATTGGGTTAGTAAACACAAAATCAGCATTGGGTTGGAAGCACCTCATGAGAAAGCAACCTACAAATACTAACTTAAAAACAAGTGAAATCTGAGTAGGATGAATTGCTATGTCGCTTGAATCCTTCAAAATAAAGCTATATTTCAGAGGATTATATATGAATATCACAATATTTTATAGGATTCGAGAAACATAGGTAAATTGTAAGGTTCGAGTAAACAAAAGTAAATCTTCTATTACATAACTTTTCCAAATGATGACATGATGCGATAGGAATTTTAATAACCCTCATGGTTGTTTAGAGAAAATTCTAAATTCTTATTTTGTGATCTAGAAACTAAAATGAAACACCTCTGGTCCATAGAAATAATAAGTATTATTCATTAGGTCGTTGCGACCCACGATTGTAGGGGTCAAATGGAGTCGGTTAGTCATATTTTAAAATTAAAATTCATGGACTAATACATACGAAAAGCTTAAATAATCCTGAATTCTTGTTCGTGACCCGGAAGCTCGAAAAAATTGGCATTGGTCCTATAGAGCCAATAAGCATCACTCACTAGGTCGTCACAAATGAAACCATAAAATTTGGGGTAAAACGGATTCGATCAGTCATATTTTGAAATATTCATCGACCAATACACACAAAAAGCTAAGATAATCATGAATTCTTGTTTCATGACCTAAAAGCTCCGAAAAAAGTGACGTCGTTACTTCGAAGGTATGAGTATCATTTGGTTTGTCCTCATAAATGAAACCATTAAATTTGGTAGAGTTGATCAATCATATTTCAAAAAATTCATGAACTAATACACATGAAAAACTGAACTTCTACATCATGGCTCCCAAGCAACAAAAAAAAGTAATGTTGCGGTAGAGGCAATGAACATTGTTCACTAAGTCATCACGGATAGAACCACAAAAGTTGGGTCGTATGGAGTCATCACTTATATTACAGGCCATGAACTCCCACATTAGTCTCAATAACATCCATATGGTGAAGAAATGAATCCGCACTAAACCAAAAAATTTTTGCTTCAAACACTCATCAGTGAAACCCTCGTGGCTACCTTTTCTTGACCCTTCATGTCATATCATCATCGAGCTCCATCCTATTGCCATGTGTCCACTCGACATGACACCACATGTACAAGTTATTTTCTCCCATACAAACCTGTGGATGAGTTGAGTTGGGGACCATAGTCTCTTGCTTTGCGTTTCATAGGACTTATAACTCTATAGAAGGTATTTGGTGTAAACTTTTCCTTTCAACTTGAATGAAATGATTTATAGTCATACAAATGTCTAAAGTGTGTTTTAGACTATAAATTTCTAAAATGTGTTTTAGACTATAAATTTCTACAATTCTCCCTTCTTTTATAATCTTTGTACCAAGTCCGACAATACCACAACAATTGAAAATATATTTTTGCATTTCACTAGGATCAATAACACCAAATTGAATAGAATATTTGAGCTTAGAAAGTAAATTTATGTTTTGACGATTAATCAGAAAACAAAGTTGAAACCTAGACTCAAATAGCTTTAGTTTGATAGATTATTCACCCTCTGATTCCTCATAGATTGGGAGATTCACTGTAATAACCCGAATTTTTTCTAAGCTAAATTTCTCCTTGAGAGGGTTAAGGAGTGACTTCCTAAGTGAGTATCATTTTAACCATAAAGAATTTTCCTAATTTCGATTTTTTATCACATGAAAAATTTGATAAGCTTTCCATCGATATAAGATTCGCCCAAATCCGATGCCCAGGCAAGAAGTTATGGCTAATTAAGGTCCTAGTCGTAAAACAACGTCATTTTAGTGCTTGGCGCATTGCGGAGAGGGTCTATTTGACAATTTTCAAATTCCAGTGGAACTCTGCTATAGTGGCGCGTTGCGGAGGACCCCAATTTCCCAATAGTCAATTTTCAGTTGCCTAGCGCGATTGTGACGTATCGCGCTGAAGTTCTAGGTCCCAACTAGTGGGACAACACAATGGGTCCGCGTTGCGGTGACTCCCAGATCCCCATTTGTCAATTTCTAGTGAGCCATCGGGATAGTAGTGCATCGCGGTGGCCCATAAAATTGGGTTCCCAATTTAATTTTTCCAGCTTCATACAGAAGTTAAAAAAGGCACTTTGGACTTTTTCCAAGCCTCTTAAACCGTACAAACACCAAATTAAACTCATTTACAAGCATTCTATGAAGTTTTTCTCAAGTTTTCTCTCAACAAAAACCCTAAGTATCTAAAACCTCTTCCAAGAATCTCAAGAAACCACCATAGATTTTCTAAATTAAGTCAAGATTCAAGGTTCCCAAGTCAAGGGCTTCCAAAACCATCATTCAAGAGTACAAATAGAGTCCCAACATCTAGAGTTCATCCAAAACTTCTAATTCAAGGTATGTGAGGTTTGAACAAAGACACTCCTTTCGTCCTTGTGCCCAGAAGTTGTTTTAAATTACAAGAATATATGGCTTCACATGTTTTCTTATGAAAATTAAAGTATGGTTTGTACCCTTTGTTGTTGTTCTTGAGATTATGATAATTTTCATGTTTTAGAAATGGAGATACATGAGTATGTTGAGATTTTAATGCATATTACTGAAATTTCAGATTTTTATATGATTTATGAATCCTTATGATCTCTAGTATGCATTTTGATGAGTCTTAACTTGAGACTGAACTATGAGCCACTAAGCCCTACTTTATAATTACAATTTTATGAACTTATGTGCTATAAGCACCTATGATTTGAGTACTTTGAGATTATTGAGAAATATTTGACCTTTTTGGTCCTAATAGAGTTGGAATCCATAATGATGTTCTATTAAAACAAAGAGTAATACATTTTGGTCTTCAATATAGACCCTCGAGTTATTTGAGGTGGACTTCCTAAGAGTTCTGAGCTGAGTATGAGAGTATTATTTTCCACTGAGTTGGGTATGATTCCGAGGTCTCATACCCCAGAACTACGTGCCACTATAGGACTGAGATTTATGGGCCCGGGGCCGAGATAGTGATCACTGAGTAGAGGTTATACTCCCTGGCAAGAGTATGACGCCTCTCCCCAACGTGAGGTTTCTTCCTTAGGAGGACAAGACGTTGGACTCCATGCAGCTCTTATGGTTTATATCGGTTAGAAGAAACTCCCGAGTGTCCAAAGTTATATTATCCCAAGTTCTAAGTGTCCCAAGTCTAAAAGAGTTCTAGAGTTCCCAAGTGTTGAAAGTTCCTAATAGTTCAGAGTCCTTGAGTTAAAGAAGTTTACTCCCCATGAGATAAAAGTAGGAGTTTGAAAGTATTATTTAAAGTTCCTTTAGCCTTCAAGTATTGAGAATAAGAGGAGAGTAGAGATTTCAAAGTTAAGTATAATGACTCACGAGATTTGTATTTCATGTTTCACTATTCACGATTCATGAGAATTGTATTTCGGATTTATTCAAGCCATATGAGTCATTCATATATGCATGCATGATTTTATAAAGAGTAATGATAATGTTTATTTAAATGCATACACCCCCATATACTCAGTACATTCCCAAGTGCTGATCCACATATATGTCTATGTAATACATTGTCTTATAATGTAGGTTCAGGTGCTCAGTCCCAACCTCATCAGTGATTTTCATGTACCTTTGTCTATATCTCCACAGTGGTGAGTCCTCATGGTTCGAGGACCTATCTTTAGATATTTCAGTATTTTAGCAGATATTTTATTGCTTTCAGTTCAGTTTGAGTCAGTTGGGGATCTGTCCCAATGGCTCTCTAGTTCATGGAGTAGTAGAGGCTTTGTCAGACTAGTTAATTGTTAGTATGTTGAGATTTCCAGTTTTGTGGTCGTTTGGACCGAGTATTTTCTTCGTATTTCTTATCACTTGATATGATAGTACCAGTGTTTTGTTTATTTCATCTCGAATTGAGTTATTATATGTAGTAATAGGCTCAAAGGGTTAGCTTGGGGGGTTAGCTTGGGGCTACTGGTAGCCTTAAGCACCGTGTGACATCCCGAGAGGTGATTTCGGGTCGTTACATTTACTCATTTAAAGTTGAACTATTTTGTGAGAACTTTTTATACTCTATGTACATTCAATGTACGTGAACCACTTTCCACCTATGGTTAAGATACGGGCCATGCATGCCTTGTGTGGTCCGTAAATGGGTCCTCCCCTACCAAGCATAGCTTCTTCATACCAGAGTCCATCCACGATCCAAGGTACGACTCTGTACATGCAACCTACAGTCGTACCTCACAACATATTTGACATAATACATTCAAACTTTTAGTCCTTTAAATTTTTTATTAACTTTAAGCTTACATAACATTTCACCAATAGGTCCTCCAAATACCTAAGAACCACCAAATTATTTTGGGTTTGGGTTAATGTGCTCATAACATACGATTAGAAGCCCAACTCACGATTACTCGGTGTTCAAGTGAGCTAATAGCTACCAATTTCGCTAATATAACTCGAGGATAATAATATCTATGAACACTTCATAATGTACCCGATTATTAGTATTTACATTAACTTGCGATAAAAATTCATAAACTTCAAATTTTGGATACGCGTTTTCAGGTACCTACTAGATTTTTGTTTCTATACCATTTCATGCCTTATGATGGCGCTTGCTTTTTATTGCTTCCAACATAATATATACAAGGAAAAGAGAGGAGAACAAACAACAAAAAATTCCTTCTAACAAGAAGTTATAAAGCAAAGATTCTAAAAAACTTGTTGTTAGACTATTTGTCACACTCTTTTTTACCCCCAAGAATAATATTGATTTTAAGTTCGAAAAGGATTTTATTTATCAAAGTTATTAAAAATGAATTTTTTTTCGAAAAGAGTTTTACCTAAAAATTTATTTCCAAAATGATTTTTGACTCTTTAAAATTGATCCACGAACAGAGATTTTAGTTAAGGAATTCTATTGACCGAGGAAAAATGTGTTAGGCATCCCTCGGTCACGTGATTCAACCACAGTCACTTCATGGAGTATATCAGCTAGAATGATGCCATGAAATGCATAAACAAACAAAAAACACAACAAGAAAATAAACAACCAAACAGTCGAAAACTCCAAAAAATAGTAGCTATTCCAATTTAATACAGACCAAAATAAAAAATGCTGAAATGAAAAGCTAAACTATTCTAACTATCCTAAGTTATACTTTACCCGATGCCTTAAGCCTTGATCACGATCGGTCTTCCGAGTACAAAGTGTCACGGGGCATTCCCCGATGAATATATACATGTGACCTTGGGGTATCCCCCAGGGAATAAATACACTTAATAGAAAAGTGTGATATAAATAGAAAAATAACTCCAAACAAGCATTCCCACATTCGGTACTATAGAATCCTAAGGCTTGCCTACCCAAAATCTAAGAATTTCCTATCAATTCTCGACCTAGGCATGATACTATTGCGTTCAACAAAATCAATATTTATTTTCAATTAAATATCCATCAATGAATCAACATAACCAATATTCAACTTTATCAAATTTTTGATTCTTGCCCCAAATTATATTTTTTAACACAAACTCCCTGCGTGGAATTGAATATCCAAATCCACATTGTCATCAAATTTGTACTATCAAGATCAATTATTCACCACAAACAAATATCGAGCATAAATCACAAAAAAACAAAACAACGATATCAAATCACAACCACAATCACATAAAAATTAAGGATATAGAGTTGGTAATTGGAACTAAGAAGAAGCTTTCAAAATCAAAGTGTTTCTCGATTAAAAGGTAGAATCCGCTTCCGATACCATAACTCAACCTCAATACGAATCCCAAATTAACAACTTCGAATATCACCTCAATTATGAATGAGCCTATCTTTCAATCTACACCCATTTTTTTATTTTCAATAGTGTAAGTTCCAAAATCATGAAATAAAGAACAACTGCACATGATTCTGCATGCGAACGGGTCTGTTTTATCCACTTTCGGTGGATTTTGCTGGAAACTCAAATAGGGTCAGTTTTTGGGGCTAGTTGGTCACTGGTTGTGGATTCGGTGAGAGGTTCTGATGCCGGAAAGTGATGGCGCTATAAATTGGGGTTTTAGTGGCTGATTTTTAGGAGTTTTGTGAGTATTTTGGTCAATTTTTGGTGGTTTCTGCTATGTGGGGTGGATTTCAGGACTGTGGTGACTGAATCTAGCGAAAGATGGATGATTTCCATGAAACAAATCACTGGAAAACTCAAAAAGTAGTCAATTTTTGTTCATTCCCTTTCAAATCAACTCTCTATCCTTCCCACTTTTCCTATTATTTTCACTCTGTATGTATGTGTGTATTTTTTGGTGTAGAGTAAGGAAAATGGAAAAGTATATGTGTAATATGTGAGCGTGTGTGAGGTGTGATGAATCTTTAAATGGGATGGGAAAAAACGTGAAGAGGGAAGAGCCTAGGGGTATAGAGGGTGGGGGTGAGGTAAGGGTGAGGTGTCCAAAGTTGTTATGGATTTGTTATAAATATGTTATTTTATTTTTTCTTGGGAGAAGTATCAAATGGGGTAGGGTACGTGATATGGGTGTGGGGGAATGGGATAAATTGACATCTAAAAGGGTCAAATTTACATGTCTACATCATGTCCCTCTTTGGTTGTAAACACAAAGTGTTTTAAGACAAGAAAGTAGAAAATGAAATAGAATTTGACTTGACCATTATTCAAAAGAAAGGAAAAGAAAGATAGATTATAACTGAATCTCTGTTTTAGACATCTTACCTATCCTGGGTTATGTAGGAATCAGGTCACATGTAGTTCTCAGGATTGAAAAAAAGAGGGACTTTACTGAGTTGGAGATTCGAGTGAGGTCCTATTGAGGATTTGGTCTGCGGACATGTCATTACATCAAAAATAAAAATTACAAGTTAAAAGATAAATAAAATTACAAAAGTCCTATTTATACAACTTTTCTTGACTCTTGACTTTTGTCCTCAATGCTTTAAAAAGTGACAAAAGATCTGATCTTCTTTGGGTTGGACTTAAGAATAATTCTTTCTCCATACAAAATTCAGTATTGGAGTTGAACTCAGAAATTGACCATGTTTTGCTGGTGGTATTTCTAAATTTGAACTTGAACTTGATAATCTTCAACCTATTTATCTAGAGGGCTCCTGAATTTTAATTTATTCACCCTATTCACTAGGTGGACTCCTAATGTGATATTTCGTCACCCTATTCTCCAGCAAGCTCCTGGCTTACTATTTATCACCCTATTATCTAGGCGGGCTCCTAACTTGCATTCCTTCATCCTATTATCAATGCGGGATCCTAACTTGCAATTTCTTCACCGTCTTTTGACTTTCTATGTCATCATCCTATTCTCCAGGTAGGTTCCTAACTTGCTATTTGATCACCTTATTCTCTAGGCGGGCTCCTGACTAGCTATTTTATCACCCTATTCTCAAGGCGGGCTTCTAACTTGCAATTTCATCACTCTATTTTCCAGACAGGCTCCTAACTTTCTATTTTATCACTCTATTCTCAGGGTGGGCTCCTGACTTGCTATTTTACTATCCTATTCTCTAAGTGAGCTCCTTATTTGGTATTTCATCATCCTATTCTCCAGGCAGGCTCTTTACTTTCAATTTCTTCACTCTATTCTCCAGGCGGGCTCCTGACTTGCACTTTATTCACCCTATTCTCCAGGCAGGCTCTTGACTTTCAATTTCTTCACCTTGTTCTCCAGGAGGGCTCCTGAAATCAACATCAAAACGAGAATGAAAATTATCCCAAATAAAGGTTATGACAAAGAGATATCTCATTTTTCAAAAAAATAAAGTCTCATTTTCCAAGAGAGCCCTGAGCAAGGTCCTGAATAAAAAGTAAAGTTCTATTTTCCAGGAGGGTCCTGAACAATATGACAACTCACAGATGTGATTTTCTAAAGGTAGGTGAACTTAGTAAATAAAAATTTTGCCCCTGTTTCAACAAAGAAAAAAAATTGTTAGTTAAACTTGGTGGTGGTTTGCAACACTTGGCTTTCCAGGCACATACTCCACCATTTATTTCATTTATCTTTGTTTTAGACTGCTGATATTTTCCCCTGCCTTGTCACATTATTGACCCAAACTCAAATTAAAGGGAGTGACCTTCCTTAAAACATTGAATTCTTATTTTACAATGTCTCCGAGAGATCTTTTAGGCCTTGAATTTTTATGAATCTAAAAACCTATCTGTTGAAAGACTTTCTTCATAACTTGTCTCGACTTATGACCATGTTTCTTTTATGTGCTGGTCGTTGGATTTTCTTCATGCTTATGTGCTGGTCGTTGGATTTTCTTCATGCAACTAAGGAATCTTGTAGCATATTTTGAAATCCCTTTTCACTTGTTTTGACACATATCTAACTCAAAAAAGTGAAGAAATAATGATGATTTTCTTATTTTAATAACTGACATTAGAAAACAAAAATATGAATATGTAAAAGGAAGGAAAAAACCCATGAATGTCCCTTTTGACATATAAAGAAAATAAAACTTATCTGAATATGACAACCAACTCCACTGATTATGACATGTATTTTGGATTAAGCTGCCTGATCTTTCCGTCCAAACTTTCACCAATTGTTGCTGAGTTAATGACCCTGATACTGAGTTGGCTCATCAAGCCCATTGAACTTGTATACCTCATTCCACTAGTGACACCCGAAAGGGTTTTCACCAACAATTCTTTCTCATTCTTTCTTTCTCTCAACTCATCATCGCCTTATGGTTTTCGTGAGGGTTTTCACCAATAAGACTCTCTTATTTTTCATTTATCTCAACCCACCATCACCTTATGATTCCCGTGAAGGTTTTCACTAATAAGACTCTCTCATTTTTTTTCATATTTCCCCTTGATGATGCAAAAAAATAGTGCCCAAATATATTATCATATATCCACTGCATGTTTCACCTTAACATTCTCAAAGATTGATGTGAACGTCTTTCTTTGGTTGCAATGTGGCTTTTGTATAGGGTATAAAGAAAGGATGGCATGAGCCTCAAACGACACTTGAATTGGGGTGAGACTTTCAACTTTTGGAATTGACTCAAACAGTGACAAGTGACTCTTGCCCTAGTTTATTTTAACCGAGTAATTTTAAATTATTATTTGGCTGGACCGAACTCAAGGTAGGCTGCCTACGTATCTCACCCCCGACATAGGAGAATCAGGTCAAACGTAGTTCCGGCAACTTGTTCTTTATTTTTATTTGACTTTCCTTTTCTTTCTTTTTATCTTTTTTTCCTTTTTTCTTTTCTGAATTGAATGATGATTTTTTTCGTACTCTTTTGACTCTTCTTTTCTTGACACATTTACCTTTTCTTCCAAAAGAGAGTTATGAAAGAAACAAGACCAAAGCTCAAAAGGGTAAACAAAGGATGACACAGTATCGGGAAACCAGAATAAAATGCCTTTATCATATCAACCTTTTAAAATGCAAGTACTACACATGCAATAAAACTAATGAAATATAAAGACCATACGTAATATCTTTTGACTGCATCGGCATTGATAGTCATTTTTTCCATTTTGCCTTCTACATCTGCCAAGTATAAAGCTCCATTGGGTAATACTTTCTCCACAATGAAGGGCCCTTGTCAATTTGGGGAAAATTTACCTTAGCTTTAATCTAATGAGAGAGGATACGCTTCAATACTAACTGACCAACTTCAAAATGTCAGGGTTGTACCTTTTTGTTATATGCTCGGGTCATTCTCTTCTGATATAATTGGCCATGAAATACCTACATCAACTTTTTTTCATCAATTAAATTCAACTGCTCCAATCTAGTTTTGACCCACTGATCATCATCAATCTATGCTTCCACAATGACTCGAAGAGATGAAATTTTGACTTCTATGGGTATGACTACTTCTGTCCCATACACTAATAAATATGGAGTTTCCCCTGTTGAAGTGTGAACAGTTGTATGATATCCTATCAATGCAGAAGACAACTTTTCATGCCATTGTATAGACCCTTATACCATTTTCTGCAATATCTTCTTGATATTCTTGGTGGCAGCTTCTGCGGTGCCATTTGACCTAGGACAATATGGAGTAGAATTTCAATATGCAATCTTAAATTATTGGCACACCTCTTGCATCAAATGACTATTGAGATTATCAGCATTATCTATATCGATCACCTTTGAAATGCCAAATCTACAAATAATGTTAGCATGAAAAAAAATCTACTATCGCTTTCTTTGTTACCAAGTTGAAAGTTCTTGCTTCTACCCATTTTTTAAAATAATCAATGGCCACAAAAATAAATCTACGCCCATTTGACACTTTTGATTCAATCAGTCCAATCACGTCCATCCCCTAAGCTACAAAAGGCCATGGATTGTATCAAATTTCTATGCACCTGACATTGATGACATTTCTAAACAAAACAAATAGAATCCTTTTCATAGTAAGCTAATAACAAGCCGCTCGAAGTATCTTCTTTGACAAGACATAACATTTTATCTGCGGGCCACATACTCCAGAATGTATTTCAACCATAATTGTCAAAGCTTCTTTAGCATCAACATACCTCAGAGTCCCAAATCAGGAGTTTTCTTGTACAAAATTCCTCCACTTAAGAAAAATCCACTAGCCAATTTGCATAATAGTCCTCTTTTGATCACTGGTGTCATGTGTTAAAATTCTCCCGACTGAATATATCATTTGATGTCAAAAAATCAAGTCTTGCCATCAAGTTCTTCTTCAACTGTATTATAATAAGCATGATTATCATGACTCTGTACATGCACTGGTTTGGTGTAAGCCCTATCAGGACATTGGAGCATCAAAGACAAAATGGCTAAAGCATCAGCAATCTCATTGTGAATTCTTAGAATATACCAGAATTTTACTAACACGAACCACCGACTTAGATCTTGCAAGCATTGTCGATAAGGTATGAGCTTTAAATCATGTGTCTTTTAATCGGCTTGAATCTGATAGGCAAGCAAGCCTGAATCTTCCAACACTAATAACTCTTAAACTCTCATGTCAATAACTAATCTCAACTCTAAAATACAAGCTTCATATTTTGCCATATTATTTGTATAATAAAATTAAAGTTGCGTTGTTACCGGGAAATGTTATCCCGATTCAGAGATAAGAACTGAACCTATCCCGACTCCTTTCATGTTCATGGCTCTATCAAATAACAACTTCCAACCTGGATCTGCTTCTATTGTGACTTTATCAATACACAACACATCTTCATCAAGAAAGTAAGTCTTCAAAGGTTCATACTCTTCGTCAACAGGGTTCTCAGTAAGGTGATTTGCCAAAGCTTGGGCTTTCATAGCGGTACGAGTCACATATACAATGTCAAACTTGGTAAGTAATATTTACCTCTTTCCAAGTCGACCTGTTGGCATTAGCTTTTGAAATATATACTTCAAAATATCCATGCGGGATATGAGGTAAGTAATGTAGGATGAAAAATAATGCTTTAATTTATGTGCTACCTAAGTTAGGGCACAACACATTCTTTCTAGAAGAGTGTATATGGCTTCATATGTTGTGAACTTCTTGTTGAGGTAATAGATTGCTTGCTCCTTCTTGCCTGTGACATCATGTTGACCCAATATGCAATTGAAGGAATTGTCCATAATCAATAAGTACAAAATTAAAGGTCTACCAGGTTCAGGTGGCACCAACATAGGTGGATTTGATAGATACCTTTTAATTTTATCGAACGACACTTGACATTCCTCAGTCTATTCAATTGCAACATTCTGCTTCAGCAACTCGAAAATGAGTTCACAAGTGGTTATGAATTGAGCAATAAACCTATTGATATAGTTAAATATACCAAGAAAACTTATCACATTTGTTCTATTCTTAGGCAACGACACTTAGTGAAAATTTTCAAGCCTTGGATCCCTTAAACATGCGATTGAGAGCTGAAACGAGCTAAGAACGTTAGGGGGTATTATAATATCTCCCCCTTAAGAATATTTGTCCTTAAATGAGACTAGTTTAGCTAGGAACACTAGAGAAACTGAGATCATATACTGAACATGCATAACTGAAAATATGATTACATAACCGAATCTGAAATATAATACATGAACTAAACTAATTTCATGAATACATGCAATGTCATGGGAATGGTTATAAGGTTGAGATAGAAACAAAAGAGTCAACTTATGAATATCCATTACTTCAAGCTAGATCTTGTTTCATGAAGACAAGTAGAGAGGTTTAGGACATGAAAACTCGGGATATTACAAGATCTACCCATTGGAATATTTCGTCCCCTGAATGATACTGACTTTCCTAAAATACTAAGAAAGAATGAGATTATGCGCGGGACACTTACAAACTAAATTATGACTGAATATCTAGAATCTAAAACTAATGCATAATGCATGAACTGAGCTAAATTAGAAAATTACATGGATGCAAAAAATTTACCTCTTAGAATATCCATATTCATGAGAATTCAGATAGTATGACTAGTAAAAAGATGGGAAACCATAAGAACTTATCTGTCTGATTACTAAACTGAATTGTTGGCTATACAGACTAACTTATACTGAAAGCTTATACTCAACTGAATTATTTCTTCATTTCTCTTTATAAAAAGTTCTAATAACACTAAGGAGCAAGGAATCTTAGACATGGTCTGAATTAGATATCTGAATAAGGAATCGCAACATGGCTATAATTCTATAACATGGAACATAGGCCTATTAAACATAAGCTAGGATAGAATTGATATGCCTTAGATAATTTAACTGCTACTTCCAAGCTTAGGCATACTTCTCAAATACTCCCTCAACTATACATTTCACTTTAATATTCCATCTCTCTTGAGGCTACTTAAAATCTTCACATGGGCACTAATAACTCTATTTACCGATGTCTAAATTCTCTCACTATATTCAAAGCTACTCAAATCTATAAAATGCACACATAACACTATAATACTAGTTTGAATAATGAATTCAATACCTCTCTGCATTTTCACAACTTCTTATCTCATGAATAATTCTTATTACCACTTCAACAGCTACATTCAATCTCTTACTAGGAATTCACTAATGCGCAATGCATTCATCCACTTATACACCAACATGACATTCAAGCCTATCATTATAACCACATATAAACTTTTGGTCAATCAACCCACCTAGGAACTTTTACCACATTCTCAAATATCTTTTGTCAATAGTAATTCCCATGCACTATCCCCAATAAAACACACATAAAATTCTCATCTAACCATGATATATATTTAAAGCTTGTCCTTGATCTTACTTTGCACTTATATCCTTAGCTAAAACAAGCATACAATATTTTTTCCCTAACAAGGAATATTTACTCTCTCCCATTTAATCAATTACTCATCACTACTATTATTTCATAAGAAGAGCTCTCTGAAAGGTTAAAACATGAGGACCTAAAACATGAAAGGATACTATGCATAACTTTGACACTTAACTGAGGCCTGAGGAATAGAATATCAACATCATACATTCATCAAAGATATCTAATATGAGAATATACATGACAAATTTTGAATTTCACTAGTCATTAAGAGTGTAGCATGAGTTATGGGGGCTAAGCATACAGTAAAATATGAGTACATGAGTCATTAGTTACATGACCTAAGTTCGGAGTTCATAAATTAATGGAATATGATTCATACTACTGAGTGAACTGGAACTCCTTATACTAGGAACTGGAAGCGCATATGATTCTCTATGATGTGCATGAACATGAACTATGACCATGGAGCTGACATGTAAGGCATGAGTAGATATCATGATAAATAAAGTACAAAAATTCGCACTAAGATAAGAATGGGTCGGGCATAATCCTCCCCTACTGATGTTCTATAATACACTGGCATCACTACTAAAATATGAGAACCTAACTTGGTTACTTGTTCTATCATCTCTCCCTTAGCTTAAATCCATCATTCTAAGTCTATGGGATCCTTTTAAATAACTCTAAACTGAACTACAACCACTGTACTCTAGATTCCAAGATATTACAATACACATAAATACCAAACTCACCTTGAAAGACTACACCTAAAAGTGTAAAACCTTCTGCTAGTTCTTCCTTCTAATATACAACTCTTAACTTTATATAGCCCATAACTTAGCTGGTAAGAACATTAAATACTACATTACTAGAGTACTTCACACTTATCAACTCAAGGGTACTATCTAAGCACACTTGCACCTTCATACTTAACTTAAATTCTTACATACACTTCTCCAAGCCTACTGATTCACCTTTCATACAACTATCCCCATGGATATATAATCTATAAAATTCGGATAACATTACCCCCTCTCCCCCATTTTGCTACTATAAAACTCATGGTTCCATGCTTCTAATTCTAGATCACATACTTTTATGGGATTCTGAGAAGGGATCTGAGGGCACATCTGACTTTGGATTAGTGCATGATTTTCATAAATATAAATAAAATGCTTCATGATTTGGAACATAAAGGCACTAATGGGATACTTTTGAGCATGTATATAATCCCATAACTGCTTGTGGGGACTTTCTGATAAAACTCTATTTGTAAGGACTTAAGCTTTACTATTTCTGTTACCTTAAAAATAAGGCAGAGTTGATACAAATAGAGCAAGATGAGAATCTGTATAAATTTCTTAGAGGTAACTTCTACTACAAGATCTAAGACATGAAAGAAAGGAAATATTTCATAAATGCCCTATAGACTCTCAAAGAAAAGTATTGATATATCCATACTATTCCGCATGACTCTACTAGACACGGCTTCATAGACACCTTAGGACACTTGAACTCTGGACTCTGATACCAAGTTTATCATGACCCAAGGCTACCCATAGTCGTAACACAATGCTTGAAACCAAAAGTGATCCTAAGCTAAACCATGAACTGGCAGACTGCTTGAGCAATTGATTTAATATGTATTAAAAACCTTGTTTCACTATACGAAAACAAAATCATAATAAAATCTGAATAATTATGTAAATAATAAAGTTCACAATCTAATAAATCTGTAGAGAGAAACTAAAATTACATGAATGGCTCTGACTGACATCTACGAAGCCTCTACTATACTAACTATAGATAGTTGAGACATGCCTTCAGCTACCATTAATTAATACATATGAATAATAATAAAAATAAAGTACATGATTAATATCTGACTGGAGTCCCTGAAATAGGAGAACTCACCAGCTGCTAGCTGAAAACTACAATTGTCTGATCATGATGTGTGGGCTATAAATGGTACCTATATTATGAAACAATGTAGCCACACAGATGTATATGTGGATCAGTACTTCTGGAATGTACTGAGTAAGTAGGGGAGAATGCAATAAGTAAAAATGAGTTCTTGTGTAATCTTAAACATGCATGCTAAGTGTAAGTACACTCATCGAGAGACTAAAATAAGTTGAAAGTTGATATATCTTAAAACATGATTAACTAACAAAATCTGATAAGCTGGTAAATCACTCAGTTTCTTAAAAACTATACTTTTGTAATATAAGTAGAACTAAAGCTAGAAAATAGTTTTTTTTTTAATTTAATTTTTGGATTTTATTGATATATAAAATCAAAGAACAATAAAAGTTTCTACAATGATGGACCAACCCATCAAAATCCAAAAATTGCAAATGGAAATGGGCCCTTATCAGCCTTCAAGTATACCCGACCCACTCTTATTTCCTTTGGACATATAAATACCCTCTTAGGGTTTTCTAATCCATTCCACTCTTTCCACCTCTTCTTCAACTTTAGGTGAAAATAGAGCTTCACCAAAATCTTTAATTTATCCTGCTTCTCCTTTGGATCATAAACTTTGTACCATGGATGACGGAAGTATATTCTGGTGTCAGCTTTCAGAAGTAAGCTCCTATTTATTCTATTTTTTTTATCTTTCATTCCTCTATATCCTTTATTTACTGCTCCACTATCAAATCTTTGTTGTTGTATCTAAGATCTCTGCTGGGTAGGTTGTATCTTTGTTTTTGGTACTGATTTGAGGGTCAAAGGTCCCTAGAACTGATTGCATGTCTAGGTAACTTTGAACCTTATTCTTGTTCAACCATGGATTGTTTTTCATACTTACTATTATTTTCTTAGGACTACCTTTTGTTCTCAGGTGTATTAGCTGCTTAGATATAACATAACCCTTCCCCTTTCTTAAGAGTCCTTTTTTATGAATGAGTTTATTTAGGCTAGTCAGCTACTGGGTAGCTTTGTTGACCCCCTGGCTTGTAAATAAATGGTCATAGTCTATGGTAGAACTGTTAACTATAGCCATCAACTTTCTCATGTTTTTTTCTGCTGATAATCTAATGTAAGGGCATTGTAACTTGTCACTATTTAAGATCTTCTTACCTTGTATTTCCAACTACTGAAATGATGATATGCTAAACTCGCCTTTATCTATTGTTGTATTTGCTAGATGATCTGCCAACTGATTTCTTTCTCTCTTTATGTGCTGAAAAACTACTTGTTTATGCCTCAAACTAAAAGTTATGTGCTCAATTGCATCTAATATATTCCGTGGACAATCCCATTCTTTAGTTAATATCTTTATCATAAGTAATGCATCAGTTTGTATAATGGCTTTTTGAAATGGAGATTGACCATAGTGTATAGCTGCTTTTAGAATAGCACATGCTTCTGCCTCAGTATTTCTAATATCAGTAATCCTAGATTCCTCTACATAAATTAAATCTTCCATGTGGTCCCTTAGACAAAAATCATAGGAACTCAGACCAAGATTACCTCTAGACGCTCTATCTGTATTGTACTTTACCCATCCTTCTTCTGGCAATCTCTGTTCTACTTTTGTAATTTTTAGTTTAATTTTTCTCTACTCCAATTCAACAAGAATATCTAGCCACTTGAATGGAAAATTTTGTCCTAGATTTCTCACTCTTAATAACAGACCAATATTCCTTTAAATATTATCTATTACCATGTGAGATGAAAAAATTTTCCTTTTATATTTTGCTTTATTTCTTCTCCTTCTTAGTTCCCATAAGATCAAACTTGGAATAGCCTTATAATATGCTTTAAGTTTTCCAGAAACTTGAGCATTCCACCATCTCATGATCAATTCTCTAATACTTACTCCAGCTATGCTTATACCTGCAAAAGAACAAAAAAATAGGACCATGTCCTGTTAGCAGTGCCATACTTAAGAAACACATGTGAAATGGTTTCTTGAGTTGGCGTGGTACAACATTATCACCTAGTAGGTCCTTCAATTCCCCACCTTCTCTGATTATCATCCGCAACAATCATTCTTTTCCAAAACCACCACATGAGAAAAACCATTTTAAAAGGTAAACTTTTCACCTATATGTTTTTATAAAAACCATTCATTTCATCCTTTTGTCTAATAAAGTTCCATGCTGATTTAACTGAGAACTTTCCTACGGCCTCAAGCTTCCAAATAGGTATATCCTACCATTCACTCCAATTTGAGATCTTGAATGTTTGGATGATATGATCAGCAATATCTACTGTTACTAGTTGTGATATTACATTATCATCCCACTATCCCTCCTTGATTATATCCTTCACATACTGATAATTTATATCTCATTCATTTAAATCTTCTATCAAAGTATACAAGGCCCCTTCTGTTGTTCAGTTATCATACCACAAATGTGAATTTCCATTTTTGATTCTCCATATTATCTGATGCTCAACAAAATCCCTTGCCTGTAGAATATTCTTCCAAAATTGAGAGCCTGCTCTAGTTTTCCACTCAATCTGATTAAGGTGCAGCTTCTTACACTACTTATTTTGCATAAATTTACATCATAGTGAATCCTTTGTACGAAAGTTCCACCATAATTTTCAAAATAAAGCCATTGACACATCCTTAATATTCCTAAAACCCAGACCTCCTTCTGCCTCTGGAAGAAAAAGTAACCATTTAACCCAATGCCTACTTTTACCTCTAATATGAGTACTCCAAAAAAATTAGGCAAACATTTTTTGAATGGTAGACATTACATTTAAAGGAAGATTCATCACTGATAAATATGCAAAGGAATGCTTTGTAATACATGTTTGATAAGAATATCTCTACCTCCATAAGATAACAATTTTCCTTTCCAACCTTGAAGCTTCCCACTGATCCTGTTCATTATTCCTTGATAGTAAGCTTTTTTCTTTCTCATGTAAAAAATAGGGCAACCTAGGTAAG
This sequence comes from Capsicum annuum, assembly GCF_002878395.1. Taxonomy (NCBI): domain Eukaryota; kingdom Viridiplantae; phylum Streptophyta; class Magnoliopsida; order Solanales; family Solanaceae; genus Capsicum; species Capsicum annuum. The sequence goes on from NC_061121.1 coordinate 202,550,510, forward strand.
TGAAAGGAAAATCTTTCCTTAAAATCCCTATAACCACTTCTACCATAATAGCCACACCATGAGAGACTCTCTTATGCAAGTAAATAGAACTTTTCTCCATGTTTATCCTCTACCCTGATACTTTCTCATACCTTTCTAAAGTAGTAGTCACTTTTTATAGTGTTTGGAGATCAGCTTTGTATAAAATGATCATGTCATTTGCAAATGCAAAATGATTCACTTTAGGACTCCCCTTTGGCATTCCAAAATTCTTAAAATCTTTTTTGAGCATCAAAGATTTTAAAGCTCTTGACATAATCTCTACTGCTATAATAAACAAAGTGGGTGATAAAGGATTCCTTTGTTTTAAACCTCTTGAGAATTTAAAAAAAACTATTTGGTTTCCCATTCAACAAGACTTAATACCAGTTATTTCCTACTAAACTGTACACCAATTCAATCATCATCTCACAGCTTAAGACCTTCATAAGAAATAACCAATCTACCCTATCATAAGCTTTCATCATATCAAGCTTTATAACCATGTTAGGAATACTTCCTCTCTTCCTTATTTCTACAATAATTTCTTGAACCATTAAAATGTTCTTTTGTAATACTTCTACCTTGCACAAAACCTACTTGTTCTTCTGATATAATCTATAGTAAAATCTTTTTAATTCTCTCATGAATAATTATTGAAAAAATCTTATTCCTAAAATTACTAAATAATATAGGTCTCATATCAGAAAAGGTATTTACCACTAGCTTCTTAGGTAATAATACCAAATTCATATGAGTAACAAACTTTCGTAAGTCAAACCCACAGAAAAATGCTATCACCATATTATGAATATCCTTACGAATTATATTCCAAGCATCCTGAAAAAAATGCTCCAGTCATGCCATCTAGACCTCTTACACTGGATCTGTTCAATCCCATCATTGCATTCTTAACTTCCTGAAAATATGGTATCTTTCTCATTTTTTTATTCTAATCACTATTCACTACAATGGGCAATTCTGTCAACATTTCAAAATTATCATTGTCTATCTCTTTTGAAAACTACTGTTGAAAGAAGTTTACTGCTTCTTGAGCTATTGGTTGCTGATCTTTTATCCACTCCCCTTCACCATTCTGTATTCTGGGAACTTTAAGGCTACTCCTTTCTTTCACCACTGTATGAAAGAATTTGGTGTTTTTCTCTCCATCTTTAAACCAGTCCATGCTAGCTTTTTGTCACCAAAAATCTTCTTCCCTCTTTAATTGCAAATTCAACTCTGCTTGAGCTTTGAATAAATTCTGTCTATTATGGCCTGATGGATTATCCTCAAATTGTTTCTCATTCACTTTAATAACTTTTTCTAGGGTAGCAATTTCCTGAAAAATTTTACCAAAATATTCTCTACTCCATGTTTTTAGTGCAGTTTTAACCCTTTTTAGCTTATGATAAAAGATGATAAAAGGGTTTCCTATCACTTCAGTGCTCCAATTATCCTTCACTACTTCCATACATGTCTTTTCTTTGAACCTCATATTCAGAAACCTAAAAGGTTTTTGAAAATGCTCTTTAATAGTGCTAACATGTATTTTAAGTGGTGAATGACCAGATCCACTCCTAAATAAATGTTCAAACTTCAACTTTGGAAAAGATCATGCAACCTATCATTACATAATACTCTCTATCCACCCATTTCACCATGTGTATTTGCTTTCCTTGAATCCTAGATCTTCCAAGTTGCATAGATTGATATAATGTTTAAAATCTTCTGTTTCATTCACTGTGTCTGGTAGCCCTCCCAACTTCTCTTCCTCACTAACTATTACATTGAAATATGCTACCACTACCCAAGGATCTTGATTTATCTGTGCCAATTCTTCCAGTGACTCCCACAATAAAAGCCTTTCACCTCGGGTGCATTTGGCATACACTAAGGTGACTACAGTATTAATTTCTATTTCTACTTTTACCAATTTAATGGTCATCTGATGTTCTTCATCTATTAACACTGAACATTCCATCCCTTTTTCAATGAATGTCCAAATTTTTCTAGTTGAACTTACAACTGCCTGATGCATTCCTAATCTTCTTTTATACTCCTCAATAGTGTGATTTTCTTGAAAAGGTTCCATCAACCCAATGAAAGAAAATTGATGTCTTTTCTTCAAAGTAATAAGCCTGGTAAATGCTTTTTGCGTATTTATTGATCTAATATTCCATACTAAAGCATTTATTTAGACTTATTTTTGGCTGAATTCTTTGTCTGCATTGAAGAAGTTTTACCCACTTTCTCCTTCTTTTTCTGTAGCCCTGAGTTAACTTTAGCTTTTCTATCTGTCTTGGTGATAAATTTCCTTCTACACCCACCTATTCAATATTTTCCCCAGATCTTCATCATCAAGATTATTTCTTTCCTTGTTACTCACTACAATCGAATTTTCAACATGAATTACGAATGGTAACACATCTTCTATGACTTTCTCTGATTCTTCTCCTTCTTTAACTGGTATTATCTGCAATTCATTTATATGCTCGTCTTCTTTTGTAATATCCAGCATCCTTGATTCATTGCTTTCCTCTTTGTTATCCTTGCTTTCATTTTGTTGTGGTGGCATTGCTTGGTTCTCTGCAGCTGCTGATTCCTCTTTACCCCCTTTTGAATTTGTCTCTTTTCCTTGGCTACCTGATTTGTTTTGAAAACTATTTAATACCTAATATTTTGTAATTTGCCCATTCCCTTGCCTTTTTTGCTCTATTTATTTATTCAATACACTTTCCTCTTGCTCCCCTTGCATCAACACCTCAAAAAAATTAGTAACTGGAAACTCTACATATTTTTCTTCTTCCATCTCACCTACAATATGGCCAAACTTGTCCTTTTTGTATTTATTCCTTCTTGTTAGCCACTACTGCTTGAAATGCCTCCTTCTCTTATAAAAGTATGTCTCCGCCTGTGCTGCTTTATATTCTTTCCCCTCCTCTTGCATACGTTCTCCTTGTTTACTTTCTTCCTTCTTCTCTTCCATTAATTCAGGATGTACGTTCCAACATGTTGTTTCGTCATGTCCTTGCAAATAACACTCCTTACAGTACTTTGACTTGTAATCATACTAAATAGTTATCCACTTTGAATTTTCCTGTCCAGTCTCATCATCTTCCTCATTTATCTTCACTCTATGTGGCAACGTAGCAATCAAATCAACTTTCACCTTTACTCTAGCATAACTAGGTCTTATTTGATTCCTAGTTGCCATATCCAATGTCAATGGTTTCCCAACTGCTGAGGCAATTGAAAACAAAGCTTCCTTTACAAAAAGATTCGGGGGTAGATCTGGCATGGATATCCATGCAATCCCAATAGTTGTTTCCACATTCAATTCAAACCATGCATCCCATTTAAGGGTATGCATCTGCCAATAAATCTCTTTTACCTTTATATAATAAGCTGCATTTGATACTAAATTAACATAATCCTCCATTGAAATTAATCTAATCAGAATATGTCGTAAATCCAAAACACCAATATTACAATTACACTTGATGTTGCATTGAACTGGAATACACTTCCGCAATTCTACTATGTCCGATTTACCATAAGAAAATTTACCAATTACTGCATATTGTAAATTCTCTTGCATAATGACACTCTTTACTTCAGACTTTTTCCATGTAATACTAGGCTCCTCTTCAATAAGTATTACTTGTTTTGGAGAGATCCGGTCTTGGCCATTGGTGCTTTATTTTGGTTTCAATATATTAGCTTATGAAACCTTATTATGAGTTACTTCACTATTCTCTATATTATTATTATCACTGTCCTTATTTTCTGGTGGGTTAGACCCACCGAAGGTGGTGCCCATTCGGCTGAAATGGCTAGTAGGGTTTTGTTTAAGGTTTAGCTAGAGAGAGAATTTTAAGATGAGGCCACCTTTTGTTTCATAATTCAAGTTTTACGAGTGCATGGATGCTGGAAAATGGTAAAACATGGATGTTGTATGGATACTGGGTCTGAAACTACATGATGGAAACTGACATAATTGAAGGATCTGAATATACAAATATATTGAGCATGAATGCATAAACATAAAAACCGAAACATAATATTTACTAAGTTGATATGATTAACTAAATGACTGATAACTTAATACTGAATAACTAACATCTGAATACTGAATAACTGGTAACTGGATACTGATTAGATGGTAACTGTATATTGATTAAATGATAAATATCTACTAATTAACTAATAACTATGTACTAACTAACTGATAACTGAATATTGGTCATATAAAACTAAAATGTACATTGTCTGAATAACTGGACCGAAACTATGGGGTACTATGCATATGAGATAAGGACTAACTGAATAACATGAGCTAACTGAGTATGAATGTATGAAAACTATAATATATGATAATGCAAGACTAAGTGTATATCTGTTATGTCACTAAGACAATTTGTACTTCTGAAAGACTGAAATTGTATAACTAAATATCTGAAAGTTTGTACACTTAGTTAAGCAAACCTAAACTGAATATACACTAAATAGAGACCATAAATGTGTAAGGTATTATATAACTAACATACCCCAATCTGAGCTAATCGGGGTCTAACCTATAACCCCAGTTGGAAGGGTGTCAGTACCATGCTATGGGTACTAACACTTGCTGACAATGTGGATCCACAAGTTTGATGTCCCGAAGAACCAGGGTATCAATCCTTCTGGAATACAGGGACTACTATTAATGACTCTACCTAACTAATGGGGAATCCTCCATCCCTATATTTTCTCGATACTAAATCCTACTCCTAACTAAAAGACACTTAAATACTAACTGGTCCATGCACTAATAACTGATTAGCTCAGGTCATGGTATTTCTAAAAATAATAGTGTATACGGATTCTAAGGTAATTATAAACATATAAACTGGTAATGGTAAACATGATTATGGTGTACTGAATGTGATATTGAAACCATGGTCTGACTGACTTGTTACGTGAGAAATCAAAATCATGTAAAACACATAGGTACCAGGTGTTCATAACCCGCCAACACTGAATGAGTATAAAATATGATATCAAACTTAAAATACAACAATAAGTGATTATGGTTCAAAGACCCAACCATGGGCATTTCATCAAACATGTGAAAATCATAAACTTGTACATGAGAATATCTTAAACATGAGGAAAACAATAGGATTTCATGATAAGAATCATAACTTGAGGATTTATCCTGAATCAACTGAAAATGACATGGGAATTACAACACTCAAAACATGATATGACTTATTCCACTTGAAAGCACTTATAATCATAACTTTAAATTGAATTAAAAAGAGATTCATAGAGATAGTTCAACTTAAATATGTAAAACTCATAATTTTTTTAAAAAAAAGGTTCTTGGGCTCCATGGGTGAAAAAGGACCCATGGATGAACTCCTATATACCTCACTAGATGAATTCATGAAGATTGTTAAGGGTTTCTTGAAACTTGAAGCTTGAATTCCTTGATTTCTTATGAAGAAGTTAGGGTTTGTTCTTGGGGAAATAGAGGGATTTTGTTGAGAGAATTTATGAGAGAAAAGGACCAATAATGCTCCTTGGGAGCCCCAATTCATGTTTATAGACAAGTTGGGTGATAAGAAATAACCCAAATACCCCTTGGGCATTTAAATAAAAGTTTAACATATAGGTACCAGGCGACGTAAGATCTATCTCGGTGGACTAGCTATGGTGATGTGGGCCTTATCCTGCCATACTAGGCCAGGCTACCCTGGCCTTATCTCTCTGGACTAGCCCAGGCAACGCGGGCCTTACCCCATCGGACTAGCCCAAGGGACGTGGGCCTTATACCGATGGACTAGCCTAAGCAATGTGGACATTATCCCACCGGACTAGCCCAAGCAACTCGGGCTTATCCCATTACCTCACTGGTTTGCTTCTCCAAACGCACCCCTACGCTCATCTAAAAAATTTAAAACTCACCCTACATGTACTTTTGACCTCCCTAAACATGAATCAGCTTAAAAAGAAACATTTCAGGGCCGAGGAGACCAAAATAAAAATCCTCAAAGTTTAGAGGTCTTAGAAATGACCAAGTCCCCAACACTTAGTGAAAATTTTCAAGCCTTGGACCCCTTAAATATGCAACTAAGAGTTGAAACGAGCTAAGAATGTTATGGGGTATCACTATTAAGTTTAATATTATACCTGCAAAGCCTCTCAAAGAACTTTCTTAGATCTTTAACATGGTCAGCCTGATTCCTTGACTTAACAATCACATCATATACATAGGCTTCAATTTCCTTATGCATTATATCATACAATATAGTGGTCATTGCCCTCATGTATGTTACTCTAGCATTCTTCAAATTGAACGGAATCACTCAATAAAAATAAGTTACCCACAGTGTGATAAAAGACATTTTTTCTGCATCATCATCATTTATAATGATTTGGTGATACCCAGCATAACAATCCATAAAAGATGCAACCTCATGTTTGGCACAATAATCTAACATAATGTGGATGTTCAGTAGTGTAAAGTCATCCTTCGATCTTTCTTGTTCAAATCACGATAATCAACACTTCCTTAAATCTTGACATTTTTCTTTGGGACAAGTATAACATTAGACAACAAGAAGGGTAACGAGCCACGCGAATGACTTTAGCTTTAAGATGCTTCATGATTTCCTCTTTAATTTTTACTCTTACATTGCTTTTAAATTTTCTCAACTTCTGTTTGATAGGAAAGAATGTGGGGCCAATTAGTAACTTGCGGGACACTAACTCAATGCTTAAACTAGGCATATACTCATAAGACTATGCAAAAACTTCTGCATAATTAATTAATGCTTAAATCATTTCCTTTATTAATTATGGAAAAGCATGAACACTTATTTTAGCTCTATTATAATCTCCTTGATCTTTGAGATTAATTTGCTCAGTTTTATTCAAATTAGGATTCGGCTTGTCTTAAAATTTTACAAATCTTTGCTTATTTCTTCCAGCGCCTCTTCTTCATTGTATTCCACCTCTTGCTTCATTATATCTTGATTAGATTGGATATTAATATCAGGATAAAAATTTGGATGCATGTCATATCGCTAGAATCAGCATAAAGAGAACTGTATAAAAAAGACAAACAAAACATACTAGACACGAAAACAAAAGGGACATTGCATTTCATTAAAAGGAAAGATAGGAGAGTTTAGACAAGAATAGAAGTAGAAACATAAATGAGATAGATCTGAAATTACAACCTTGAAATAAATTAGATAAAGAAAATAAAATAAACTACCAAAACTCCATCCTGATGGGGAGAGGAGTGACTTTCTAATTGTTGAACTGGAAATCAAGACCTACGAATCGCACCTCTGTCTTACTGGTACTTTCTCCCATTTAAAACACATCATCTTTAATAAACAGGTTCTGGAAATTATCAACTAACTCATCTTCCACCTTTCCTACGGGCTTGATGACACCACCTTGACAAAGAACTTATTAAGTAGTGGCACTGGGAAAGGGAGTGACCATGTTTTTTTATTTTGCTTCTTGGCCTTTTTTCAATCTTCAACTATATGTTTGAATCCTAATCCAAAAGAACCAAGGCTTTCACATGGGCATACTAGATGAACTATAGCATGCAAAGACACTCCTAAACCCTTTTCTGGCATAAAACCATAGTTCAACATTTCATTTACCATCATGACAGAAGTAGGAGATAGTTGTGATGTCCTTCAAAGATATGATCCATAAACACTACAATGAAAGATTGATAAACCAATGTCTCCTCAACATTATTTTCTTTAAAAAAGGTCATGGAAATGTCCTTATAAATTCCCAAATCCCCTTCACTATGAACAATCACTTTCTGTTTGTCGTGTTCAAACCAGATCACCTGATGAAATATAGATGCGACTGCCCCAGCCTTATAAACCCATGATCTTCCCAATAACAAATTGTAGGAGGCGTTGGTACTCAATACTTAAAATTGTATTGTAAATTCAACGGGCCTTACAATCGTCATTAGCTCTATCACACCAATGGAATCTATTTTTGCTTCATTAAAAGTTCTGACATATATATTATTGGGTCTAATCCTTTTGGTACTGATATTCAACTTTTACAAAGTAGACAGAGGAAAAATATTAGTACTAGAACCCCCACTAATCATGATAGGAATGACATAGAAATACTCATATTTCACAATAATGTAAAGGCCCCAATTATGCTCAGTACCTTCCACAAATAATTCATCATCAGAGAAGCTAATCTTGTTTACCTCAAAGATCTTTCCAATAATTTTCTCCAACTGATTCACCATAATTTCTCTAGGGATACAAGATTTATTCATCATTTTCAGTATAACATTACTATGTTAATCAAATGCATCATCAAAAAGAGGAGAAAGATTTGAGTTGTAGTCTTTCTCAACTGATCTATGATTGAATATTTTGGCAATTTTATATTTTTCAAGAACTCTTTGGCTTCTTCCTCAGTGACAAGATTTTTGAGAAATGATTGTCCATTCATTATTGGTTTACAATTTCTCAAACCTTTGGGGAAAAAACACCTTCCTAAATGAGTTAAACCCCCTACTTCATTTACTTCATCCATAAGTACCTTCCCTTGATAAGTCATCATAATCTTCTTATAATTCCAAGGAACCTTTTTGGTGTTAACCAATGGGAGTTGAGTCACTCACTCAATGATAATAGGTGCCGCAAGTACCCCTTTCATTATTAAAATAAGCTTGATTGGAGCTCCTAATACTATTAACTTTGGTTTACCTTGACTAAGACCAATATTTTCTCCAACTCCTTTTACAATCAACACGGGTTTCTTCTTATCTGCTTGAATTTTATTGTAATACCCCTTGCCTATAAGCTATTGGGCATTATACAACTCACTTTCTTGAGTCGTACACACTCCATAAAAGGAGTGTAAGGTAAATTATACCTAGAGTAGTGTGGAGTATATGAAATCTGTTGTAAATACGAGTGGACCCTATAAGTTGTATGATCGTGGTATGAGTCATATGAAGTTAAGTCATAAGTTCAGCAAAACAGCTTCCCTAATTTTCTGTCCAAGATACAATTGTTTTTTTCCAAGTTGTATAGATAAGTAACGAGCCGTATGTTACCACTTGTATGTTGACTAATGTATACCATTCTTGATTTTTTTCAAGCTTACGAGTTGATGGGTCTATTATTACCCTCACCATATGATTCGTATGGTTGAGTCGTGAAGATTGGAGATCAATTTTTGTAATGTTTAGTTAAAGGGTTTCTTGGTCTTTTCCCCTCTTATAACTCTAACCCATGGCCTATATCCCTAAAAGAAGCATTATTTTCCTTTTCTTTCCAATTAATTAACAATACTTACCTCCTCCCACCTTTAAGAACATCAATATTAGGGGTTCCTCTCCCTATATTCATCTTTTAAGTCCTAAGGTTCATGTTTTTATCATAAGTCAAGAAGCTTCAGGTATGTGGGGTTAATGAACAAGGTTATTCTTTCACCCTTGTGCCTAAAGTGCATGGTTTTAAGATCAAATTTACTTATCTTGAATTAGGGTTCATACTCAAATAGCCATAACCTTGAAGTATGATACTACCATGTTATTGAAAGTTTTAAGTGCATCAAGGTTTACATATATTCATGCTTTGACTTTCAAGATTTGTATTATGATTTGAATTTGATTATCTTGACTAGATATTGTTGAAAGATTTCAAGGTGATTATTGAGCATGATTTTTTATTATGAAATCCTATCAATTAAAGCATGAATTCCAAGTCCCAAGTACAAGCATTAAGTTTACAAGAAAGTTTAAGCCTTTGAAAATTTATTCACATACATTATAGCATGATTCAAGAAAGATTGATCTTTTCATCTAAAGATAAGATATGAAATCCACAATAATTTATCTTGATTATGATTTAAAGAAAAAAGAAGCATAAATGGTTTTCATTCTATAAACTCTTATGCTATTTTAAGGTGAATTTATTAAAGTGTGAGCATATAAGTATTTTAGGTGTAGTATTTAGCACCGAGAACAGAATACGGATGAGTGCATCCTAAATTCCTAGAAACTACGATCCACCGTAGGTTAAGATTATTTCCCAATATGGATGAAGCTCAATGATCACTTAAGGTTTTATTTTCATAACAAGGATAGAATAACTCTCTCTATCATGGGTAAGACATTTGACTCCATGATAGCTCACATGGTTTATGTCGGTTAGAAGAATCCCCCATAAGAAAGACTGAAAAGTAAGGCTTTTAGAAACTAAGTGTCATGGCTCACAAAGTTTATTCTTAAGCTTCATCAGTCGTGTTTATGATTTTGTAGTCTTCGTCTTATTTATCCTAGGTGATTTATTTACTCTTACCATGCATTATTTGAAAGTTTACTTATATATATTCAGCTATTATTTTACTTATGCATTCACCCCCATATGCTCAGTATATTTCAACGGTACTGGCCCATATATATGTCTATGTGCTACATTATTCTGTAAGGTAGGTTCAGGTGCTCGGGGAATCATCACCTACATCCCAACTTTTGGTGAGTCCTTATAGTCCGAGGACCTAGTTTATCAAACTTTTGCTCATTGGTGATAGTGTTTTAGTTATTTGATTTCCATTTATGCTAGGGTCAGCTGAGGTGTATCCCAGTGGCTTTCTAAATAGTAGTAGAGGCTTGTTAGACTGATTATGTTTCCAGTCCAAAGAATTTTTGTAAAGATTTACAAGTTAAAGATTTCTATTAAGATACAAAATAGTTTATCTTCAGTTTTTATATTTGTTAGTCACTTCTCTTGTCAGTTTCAAGGTAAATAGATATCATGGGTTAGCTTAGGTCTATTCATAATCTTAAGCACCGTATGTCGTCCAGGGCTACTTCCAGGGCATTACAAACTTGGTATTAGATCTTAAGGTTTAAGGAGTCCTAGGGAGTCGGACAAGCCACGTTACGTAGAGTATTGATCATGGATATGAACCACACCACATTTATGAGCATGAAGCTACAGAATGAGTTAGGAATTATTATTTCTTTCATGGTCTATTATTCTTACAGTTTTATCTATCTTCCTTAACTCATGCTTTTACATGAGAGAATATGCCTCCTCACTGAGCTGATGCATACAGAAATGATGATCAACTACCCCTGCACGCTAACCCTCTGAATGAGAATGTGTCTCATGCTAAATTTTGGGTTGCCTTTCAAGCGTTGGAAGAAGATGTGAATGCTAATGTTTAGGGAAACCAACAAGAAACAGTCACACTTTAGCAAAATGGTATTTTTGCTACAGCTCAGATTTGGGACTTTATGAGAATGAATCCACCTGAGTTCCATGGGTCAAAGGTGGATGAGGATACTCAACTCTTTATAAATGAGGTGATAAAGATTACTCAAATTTTGCATATCATGGAAGAGGAAAGTGTTGAGTTGGCCTCTTATAGGCTGAAGGATATCGCTTATGATTGGGTTGAAAGGTATTTTAGAATGCTTTTCTGGATAGGTTTTTTCTATGTGAGATGGGGGAGGCTAAGGTGGATGAGTTTGTGAACCTGAGGCAGGTCTCTATGATAGTAAAGGAGTACTACCTTAAGTTCACTTAGTTGTCTAAGTATGCTCCTGAGTTGCTATATAACTCTAAAGCTCGTATAAGTAAGTTTGTTACTGAGGTATCTAATTTGGTGGTCAAGGAGTGTAGGGCTTCCATGTTGATTGGGGATATGGATATTGATGGGTTGATGACCCATTCTCAATAGATTGAGGTAGAAAAGTTGAAGAAAAGAGAAAAGAGAAACAAGAGGGCTTGAATTGGGCAGTTTGAGTATAGTCAGCCACGGCCTAGAAAGAGAAGCCGTTCATAGTTTTAGGGTCATTCATCAGTTCTTGCACCATCTTCATCCAATGCCCCTACATCCAGGATGAGGCAGGAGCAGTGCGGAAGGACTTCAAACTCTCAATCTTAAAACAGTATAGTCGGGAGTCCTAGTTACCTGACATATGCAAAATATGGCAAGACCCATATTTGTGAGTGTTTGATAGGAAAAGGGGTTACTATATTTGTGTAAATATGGGACACAGGATCAAGGGGTGTCCATATGCTAAGCAGGGAAGTAGGGGTTTTTATTCTCAGACTCAGGCTACTAATGCACTAGCTCAGCCAAGTCGCTCAGTTCTTCCACAGGGCACCTCATCCAGTACCGATGGCGGTCAGTGCCAGAATCATTTCTATGCTTTACTATCCCATGAAAAGTAGGAGAGTTCACCAGATATTGTTACTGGTATGCTTTGTGTCTTTTACCTTGAGGTATATGTGTTGCTACACCTGGGACAAATCTCTCTTATGTAATTCCGTTGGTTGCTGTAAACTTTGGGGTAGGTCATAAAATTCTCTCCCAGCCTTTCTTAGTTTCTACCCTAGTGGGTGAGTCAGTTGTTGCTAAATGGGTTTATAGGGAATGTCCTATCACCGTCCTCTATAAAATCACACCAGCGGACCTAATAGAGTTAGAGATAGTGAATTTCAATATTTTTCTAGGCATGGATTATCTCCATTCATGATATGCATCAACAGATTGTCACACTTGCATGGTGAATTTTTAGTTTCCTAATGAGGTAGTTTTTGAGTGGGAGGTAGTTTCGTGTCTACCAAAGTTAATTTTATCTATTATCTTAAGGCTAGAAAGTTAATATCAAAAGGGAGTATTTATAATATAGTTTGAGTCAAAGATACTAAGTCTGAGGGCTCAATAGTTTAGTCAGTCCAGGTAGTAAATGAATTCCCAATGGTTTTCCCTAAAGATTTTCCAAGGGTACCTCCAGATAGAAAAATAAAATTCAGTATTAATCTCTTCCGTATACTCAGTCCATTTTTATCCCTCTATATTGTATGGCTCCGGTTGAGCTGAAAGAGTTAAAAGAGTATCGTAAGGACCTCTTAGATAAAGGTTTCATCAGACCCAGTGTTTCTCCATAGGGTTCTCTAGTTCTTTTCATGTTCAAGAAAGATGGTACTCTCAAAATGTGTATAGATTATAGACAGCTAAAGAAGTGCATAGGTTGGCTCATTGGGGAGTATATTTCCTCGACACGGATGATGGGGGAGTAGTAGTTCAGAACAGTTCCAAATCATCTTTGGTAGTCGAAATGAAGGAGATACAGCAAAATAACCCCATACTTAACCAAATATTGGAAGCAGTCTAGCAACAAAAGGTTTAGCTTTCCTCCTAAAGAGGAGATGGTGCACTTTGATATCAAGGTAGACTTTGTATTTTGAATGTAAATAGACTGAGGGAAAGGATACTAGATGAGGCTCATGGTTTGAGGTATTTCATTCATCCGGGTGCTACTAAGATGTACAAAAAGTTTTGAGAGATTTATTGGTTTTATATTATTAAGAGAGACATAGCCGAGTATGTGGCCAAGTGTCCCAATTGTCAGAAAGTTAAGGTTAAACACCAAAGACCAGATGGTACATTGCAAGATATTAGTATCCCAACTTGGAAGTGGGAGATAGTGAATATGGATTTCATCACAGGTTTGCCTCATACTAGACATCAGCATGATTTAATTTGGGTCATAGTAGATCGAATAACTAAATCATCCCATTTTCTATATGTCAAGACATTAGATACTGCGGAGGATTATGCAAAAATGTATGTCCGTAAGTTAATAAGGATTCATGGGATACCCTTATCCATTATTTTATATAGATGCACACAATTTACTTCACGGTTTTTGCAGTCTTGTAAGAAGGGCCTTGGTACAAAGGTTAAACTTAGCACTGCATTTCATTCGCAGAACGATGATCAGGCTGAACACATAATTCATACATTGGAAGACATGCTGAGGGTGTGTGTTTTATATTTTAAAAAAAGTTGGGATGACCATCAACTTTTGATTGAGTTTGCTTATAATAATAGTTATCACGTTAGCATTCATATTGCTCCGTTTAAAGCATTGTATGGGTGTAGGTGCAGATCATCTAGAGGATGGTTTGAGGTCGGTGAAGTGGCTTTTATTGGGTAGGACTCTGTTGTTGAAGCTATGGAAAAGGTTCAACTGATTTGTGAGAGATTGAAAACTGCTCAGAACCATCAGAAAATTGTATGTTGATGTAAGAAGAAGAGAGCTTAAGTTTGAAGTGGGCGATTAGGTATTCTTGAAAAAGTTTCCTATGAAGGGAATTATGAGATTCAAAAAGAAAGGAAAGTTAAGTTCTCGATTTTTAGGTCCATATGAGGTATTGAAGCGTGTGGGAGAGGTTGCTTATGAATTGAATCTTCCATTAGAGTTAGCAACCGCTAATCTAGTGTTCCCTGTATCGATGCTCAAAAAGTGCATTAGGAATCCTTACTTAGTGGTTTCCATAGAGAGTATTGAGGTCAAAGATAACTTGTCGTATGAGGATATTCCTGTAGAGATACTTGATAGAAAGGTCGAAAGGCTAAGGAATAATGAAGTAGCATCAATAAAAGTTCTTTGGACAAACCAATTAGTTGAAGGGGCTACTTGGGAAGCTGAAGCAGACATGATGACCAAGTATCCTCATCTCTTTTCCTCCAATTTAGTTCCCACCTAAGGTAAAGTATTATTCCATTTAATTCCTTCTCCTTGAGTTTGTTTAAGTATTTCTATATTGTATATTATGTTGTGAGAAACTGAATCCTTATAGTAGTGGTGGTTGGGTGGTAAATTCAGTGTGAAGATATCGATTCTTGTCCAAATCCCAATATATATGAGTCACATTCAAGGACAAATATTTCCAAGGCGGATATATTAAAATACCCCGTGTTTAGAAGATACTGTGTATCATACGACTCACTTTTTTAAGACATACATACTCCATATGATTCATCTAAGGTAAATCATACTTATAGCAGTGTAGAGTAGATCAAGTCTGTTGTAGATACAAGTTGACCCAATAAGCTGTGTGATCATGGTACGAGTCGTATGAAGCTAAGTCAAAAGTTCAGCAGAATAGGTTCTCAAAGTTTCTATCCAAGATACAATTGGTTATTTCCAAGTCGTATAGACAAGTAACGAGTCGTATGTTACCAGTCGTATGTTGACCAGTGTATACAATCCTTGATTTTTTCAAGCTTACGAGTTGATGGGTCTAGTATTACCCTCACCATATGAGTCGTATGGTTGAGTCGTGAAGACTGGAGATCAATTTCTGTAATGTTCAGTTAAAGGGTTTCTTGGTCTTTTCCCCTCTTATAACTCTAACCCATGACCTATAACCCTAAAAGAAGCATTATTTTCCTCCTCTTTCCAATTAAGTAATAACACTTACCTCCTCTCATCTTCAAGAACATCAAGATTAGGGGTTCCTCTCCCCATATTCATCTTTCAAGTCCCAAGCTTCAAGTTTGCATCACAAGTCAAGATGCTTCAGGTATGTGGGGTTAATGAACAAGGTTATTCTTTCACCCTTGTGCCTAAAGTGCATGGTTTTGAGATCAAATTTACTTATTTTGAATTAGTGTTCAGACCCAAATAGCCATTACCTTGAAGTATTATACTACCATGTGATTGAAAGCTTTAAGTGCATCAAAGTTTATATATATTCATGTTTTGACATGCAAGATTTGCATTATAATTTGAATTTCATTATCTTGATTAGATATTGTTGAAAGATTGTAAGGTGATTATTGAGCATGATGTTTTATTATGAAATCCTTTGAATAAAAGCATGAATTCCAAGTCCCAAGTACAAGCATTAAATTTACAAGAAAGTTTAAACCTTTCAAACTTCATTCACATACATTATAGAATGATTCAAGAAATATTGATCTTTTGATCTAAAGATAAGATATGAAATCCACAATAATTTATCTTGATTATGATTTAAAGAAAAGGGAAGCATAACTGATTTTCATTCTATAAACTCTTATGTTATTTTAAGGAGGATTTCTTAAAGTATGAGCATATAAGTATTCTGGGGGTAGTATTTAGCATCGAGAAAGGAATGCGGATGAGAGTATACTAAATTCCTAGAAAATGCGAGCCAACATAGGTTAAGATTTTTTTCCCCAATATGGATGAAGTTCAGTGATCACGTAAGTTAAGATTCTATGTCGATGGCAAGGATAGAACAGCTCTCCCCAATGTGGGTAAGACTTTGGACTCCATGGTAGCTCATATAGTTTATGTCTGTTAGAAGGATGTCCCATGAGAAAGAATGAAAAGTAAGGCTTTTAGAAACTAAGTGTCATGGATCATAAAGTTTATCCTTATGTTTCATTATTCATGTTTATGATCTTTCAATCTTCGTCTTATTCAGATCCAAGGTGAGTCATTTATGCTTAGCATACATCATTTGAAAGTTTACTTATATATATTCAGTTATAGTTTTACTTATGCATTTGTCATAGTCTGTACATTCTAGAGGTACTGACCCACATATATGCCTATGTGCAACATTGTCTTATAATGTAGGTTCGGGTGTTCGTTTCCAGCAGAATAATTGAATGTGGGCATCATCACCTACATCCTGACTTTTTGTGAGTCGTCAAAGTCCGAGGAACCAGTTTATCAGATTTCTGATCATTGATGATAGCGTTTTAGTTATTTTATTTCTTTTTATGTTTGGGCCAGCTGCGGTCTGTCCCAGTGGCTCTCTAGACATTAGTAGAGGCTTGTCAGACTAGTTATGTTTCCAATTCTAAGAATTTGTTTAACCATTTCCAAGTTAAAGACTTCCATTAATATACAAAACTGTTTATCTTCACTTTCTATATTTGTTAGTCACTTCTCTTGTGAGTTTCAAGATAAATAGATATCATGGGTAAGCTTAGGGCTATTCGTAGTCTTAAGAACCATATGACATTCAGGGGGTACTTTTGGGGTGTTACATTTCTCTTCTACTATCTCTTTTTTGCTCAAAGACATTGTTTTTATCAAATCTTCCACTTTTACCAATTTCTCCTTATTATTTGGGATCCTAACAATTGGATTGTAAGACACCATATACTCTTTACCATCATATATCAAATCCAACATATTCATTTCGGCAAGGATCGGCAATATATTTTGATCGATGTTTAGAACCTTCAGGTCTTATACCACAATTTGATTTGTGTCGATCAAATCCTGATTTGCTTTCTTTAAATACCAATATTTTTTGTATCATGACCCGGTATATCAGAACAATATGCACATCTCAGAGAATAATCAAGACTCCTTGGAAGTATATTTGAAGCCTTCCTTCAGTTAGGCGCAAGACATTCATTACTCTCAGTCTTTGAAATAAACTAGTATATGACACCCAAATATGTGTGAAATCATTCTTAACTGCCTTTACTTTCTTATACTCGAGCCTATGTCAAACCTAGATTTAGAAGGGTTTTGATAATTTTGTGGAGCTGGAGGAGGTAAGAAGGGATTTGAACATATGGTTGTGCGCTATACACTAGATATGGAGGTGATAGAATGGAGTATAATAAGTTTTATGGAGTGTAGTAATGTTGGGGGGATTATATGGAGCTTGGGTATAGACTTGGGCTTGAGGCCGACGATAGTGACGAGGTGGTCTTTTGGGATATGCACGTGGTCCAACTACAATAAAAACTACATCTTCTTTCATTTTCTTTCCTCCAAAAGTTCCCAACCCACTTTGAATTGCTTGGGTAGCACCCTTTAATGTAGCAAAGCTCACAATTTTCATGGTTTTCATATGATCTTCTATTATTTCTCCCATTTTGATGACTTTAATAAATGGTTTACCCATTTCCGAAAGCAAGTGTTGAAAATTGTTTTCATATTGTGCCTAAAGGAAGACCTCCACTAACTTACTCTCTTTCATCGGAGGATTCACTGTAGCACCCTATTCACGCCACCTTATCGTATATTCCCTAAAACTTTTCATACATTTCTTCTTCATATTAGTTAGGTATTTCTCATGAGGAATCAACTACACATTGTATTGGAATTATTGCATGAATTCATAAGTCAAATCATCCCAACTGTTCCACTTATCGATGTCCTAATCAACAAATCATTCAAAACCTATAGTTGAAAGACACACCAAAATAAGTCATGAGTAATTCTTCCTTCCTTCCAGCACCTTAAGTTGATTACAATATCGCCTCGAATATGACACCGGATCACTGTACCTATTGTATTTTTCAAACTTTGGCATCTTGAAACCAAGAGTGAGATTAACACCTGGGAACATGCACAGATCTTTGTACGAGACACTTTTATAACCCCCAAGTCCCTACAAGTTTCTCATGGCCTGTTCTAAACTCTTCAATTTTCATGTCATAACTTCTTGTTCTTCTTTCACGACATGCTTCTCTGTATTGAAGGGAAACGTTGGTGGCTAATTGTAACTATAAAAATTATTTATCTTAAAAGTAGGCTCTAGAGCATAATGCTGATCATCAGGGATCTTTAACATTGATTCACTACCAGATTAATGGATCTCAACTGTCAGAAAAGTAGCAAAAGTAGGAGATTCAGGAGGTGGGGTAGACATGACTACAGGAAAAGTAGGCGGTGCTGGATTGATAATAGGCCTCTTTGAGGGACTACAAATGGCACGTTAAAAGTTCTAGGATAATATTGATGCGAGGTGAACCTTGGTGCATGCTGTGGTGTATCAGTATCAAAAGAAAACTGTGCCTGAGAGAGCAGAGGGTAGGTAGAAATATTCCAAAGGTCATCGGTAGGGAATGGAGGGAGAGGCATGACATAGCCCATGCTTGGTGCATTTCAACCAATTGTTGTATGAATCTTAATATCTTCTCATTGGGTTATGAACCACCTTCTCTGGGATTCTGATTTAGGTAAATGAGCGATGTTTCTACCTCATTTCCATCCATGACAAGCTTTGCTTTTGACCTAGTGAAATAAGCATGACTAGCTAGAGTGCCACATCTAACCACTTTTATCTGAAAGAACATTTTTATCAAAGACAAAACCCATTAGGATTAGGTCACACAAAAAGCATGAAAATCACATTGTATGTTATGCACCTAGCTTCATTTATATTTCTACATGGCCTTGAGGGTAATATGGTCATTTTGACATCATCTCGATCCTTTCTTACACCCCACCTGCACTTCATTTTTCTCTACATTTTGCCCTCATTTCTCTTTTCTTTTCATCGGTCTCTTTTCCTTCTCTTTTCTTCTCTCGCTATTCTTTTTTTCTCTTTTCTTCTCTCACTATTTTTCTTTCTTTTTATCGATCTTTATATCTTTTGCCTTCTTCCAAAGAGGAAAATTGAGGAGACAAAGAAAAACAAAAGAAATAAAATGTTTACATATCATGTTGCGCATGAATTAGATCTTGCATAGTTCGAGAAGCATGCATAAATACCATAGAAACTGATGATTTTTAATTTTTTTATTTTTTTTAAACTTTAGGAATAAAGAACAAACAAGAAAGAAAGACTGCTGAAATATCATTAGATTTTTTTCCTAGAAAACATAACAAAAACAGACTTCGAGACTAAGACAACTTTGATATCAATCACATAAAAACTAAACAACGCTCTAGACTAAAAAAACAACGTACATAACATCCATAATGAAACTCAAATACTAAAACAAACTTACTACCGAACTACAAAGAAATAACAACGACAAAAAAAAAACAAAGGACTCCAACCAAGCAAAAGATAGAAAATGCCCCTTCAAACTATTGTGCTACGTGATGACCCAGACTGTGATGGATCTGTCCGTGTAGGCCCTGGCTTTGAAGTCCTCGCTCTTCCTTTCAAACTTTATAACATATCCTGCAGTGGCTCCTTGATATTAGGAGAGAATGTATCCCTAACTCTTGAGGAGCACACCTAAGAAGTCTTTTCTGGCACCCCTCCACAGCTGTAGTCAAACCTGATATCTGAACTCTCAACGACTCCACTTTGACACCCACATCTTTATCCTGATTGTCATCAACTATGTATACTTCCCGTATCCGCCTCTAAGTTGAGCTGGTAAAGTCCTGCTGACACCCCGAGGTATGGATTATATCCAGATCTCATATCTTTAAGTGTACCCCAAATTATCCAAACTTTCTGTGGGATTATCTACACTTAGCTTTGTTGCATTACGCCAGAACTGCTCATATATGCTCTCACCAAAGTCTTGGTCCTTAAAGTACTCAACATTATTTTTAAGATCCATTATTAGTGGAAGGTCTTGTAATCTACCCAACTAGCACATCACCCTACTCAAAGTGTATGGTCTGGTGTAGTTGAGCCCTATCAAAACTAGAAGAAGTTGCATGCGACATCTAATCAAGACTATTTTCGGATGGAGCCACAAGTTAGTACAAAGGATGTTGACATAAGTTCTTGATTCGAGAAATTCAATCCAAGCATTGACTCCTACATGCAACGAGAATTTATCAAAGTTCATTCTCTTTTCCATGGCATTCACTCGATCAGACAAACAATAATCAACTACATCCATTTCAATCAAAGAAGGAGTGTGCAAATGCTATATTATCCATAGTTGCAACACCAGGTTACTTCCCTTGAAAAATTTCAATCCCTCTTTACTTCATTCAACGCCCTATATATTCCTACTAAGATCATTGGTATAATAGTAACATCTCACCCTTTCTTGAATAAGGCTGTCACTGCTGATAATTGGTATTGACACACTTTTCATCTAATGGGAACACTAGAATACCTAGCAGGGCCAGGAAGAAGACTTCAAGATGACGTTTTTCTCAAATCTTCTTGGTGGTAAAGAATTTGTCCCAAAAGTAATCAAAACTTTGTGAGGACCCAAATCTAGCGAACAAATAGTCTAAGAAAATCCAAGATTGGTTGAGGTACCCCAGATACATATTATTCTTTAACCCACAACCTTGGAGAAATATCTTGCCAGAATGATCTTGGGCTAGGATCATCTCCTTATCGATATAAGAAAATTAAAACAAAATTAAAACAAACTCGACACTTCTGCCAGCGTGGGCATCATTTCACAACTTTTGAACCTAAACACCAAACTATTTGGATCCCAAAATGTCAACACAGCCTCAATTAGATCTGGATGTGGCGTGATACGCAGGAAAGTCATAAGATTGTCTAATGCTTTCTTTAGCTCGTGCTTTTTAGAATGGTTTAACATGTCCCACCACTTGATTAACTTTTTGGGAACCTTGAAAACCATCAGGACTCTATATCGTATGGATGGGTCCATGCTGAAATAACACCTAAAATTGTGACTCAAACAGTTCAACTGAGGGGCAAGAATTCCCGACCCTCGGGTATCTAAGTGAAATCAGCCTATGTGGCTATGACCAACTAATAATACTCGACCAAGTGGAGAATGACCCTAGGTTGGACTAATACAATGACCAAATTAAAAGGATTATTGGACCCACCGAGGGTTGCCTACTTATTCCACCCTGAAGGATTAAAATCGGGTATGGTAGTTCGTCCAAACTGGATAATTAAATAAAAACTAATAGACTAGACCATGACTTGAGGGACACAACCAAAACAGACAAATGAAAAAGGTCGATACAAAATCAACAACTATAAAAGAATTTTTTTTTTGGGTATTTTTAGCTGAAAATGTTATACAATAAAACACCAATAGAAATGAAATATATTTTTGAACTTTTCGACATAGAAAAACATAAAGATACTAAACGAATTTCTTTTTTGACATTTTTATTATATAAAAGGCACAAAAACTTGAAACAAAATCTGTTGAATTTTTCTCTCTGTAGAAAATGTATAAAGTTCTTACAAATATAGTAAAAATCTTTTCGACATTTTCAAGTTATGAATGTGTGCTGAAGGAAATAAAGAAAAAATCTTTTTGATGTTCTTTTTTTTCTGAGAAAAAGCATGCAAAATGTAAAAAATCTTTTTGAATATTTAAATTGTGGAAAATAAAAGTCATAAAGAACTCCTATAACCTACGAAACACTTTTCCTTGACTCACTTTTTCTTTTTCTTTTTTTTTTTTCGAACTCCCTTACCTAAACACACATTTTTTCTTAATTGCACATGTTTTTCCCAAATTAGTCCGTCAAATAAATCTACTACTCTTAATGATGCAACAATTAGCAAGTAGGGATGCTTAGGGGTATGTCACCTACAAAGGACCAAACGAGTCCAGCTAGGGCTCAACATGATGTAGATAAAGAATTACCTAAAGGGTGACCTAGGACGGAGTTCAACTAACAAGGTTTTTCAAAGAAACATATGGTCGATAGTGGCTGCAATTGTTTTTTACCTACTCCACACGTCCAACGGCTCACCCTCCTAAAATAAAGGTGACTCAATGAAAGTTTATGTACACGACGTGTACTCTAGGAATTTTTTTGAAAGAAAAGACTCGGGGTAATGCATATGATTCCAGATATAAAGCGGTAACATATACAAAAAAAGCGATACAAAGAGCACGTAACACCCCACAATGATGAAATAATAACTCTAATAATAACACAAATAAAATGTCTGTACATCTATAGAGTTAACCTAAGCTGATACAACTCAACAATGAAGCTCGAATTCTAAAAATCTCCAGCAAAGTCACCAGACCTGTCACACCCTTTTTTTTACCCAAAAGAATAATATTGATTGTAAGTTCAAAAGGATTTCATTACTCAATGTGACTAAGAATGAAAATTTCTTTCGAAAATTTTTTCTACAACTAACTCATAGTAGCCACTTGGCATAAATTCGGTATGCAAAGTCACCTTTGAAAATACTTTTTCAAAATAATTTTTAACTCTTTCAAACTGATCCACAAATAGAAATTTCAGTTAAGGAATTCTGTTGACCGAGTGGAAGGTTTTAGGCATCCCTCGATCCTGTGGTTCGACCATGATCGCTTCGTGGGATACATCGACTAGTATGATGCTATGAAATGCATAAAACAAAAAGATATACAACAAGAAAATAAACAACCAAACAGTCGAAAACTCCAAAAAATAATGTCCAATACAATTTAATACAAACCAAAATTAAAAATGTAGAAATGAAAAACTAAACTATTTTAACTATCCTAAGTTATGCTTTACCAATGCCTCGGACCTTGATCACGATCAATCGTTCGAGTAAAAAGTATCGCGGGGTATTTTTCGATGAATACATATATATGTGACCCCAGGGCATCCCCAATGAATAAATACATTTGACAAAAAAATGAATTATAAGTAGAAAAATCATTCCAAACAAGCACTCCCACATTCGGTACTATAGAATCTTGCCTACCCAAAATCTAAGACTTTCCTATCAATTCTCGGTCTAGGCATGATACTACCACGTTCAAAAAAATCAATGTTTATTCCAAATTAAACAACCATCAATGAATCAACATAACCAATATTCAACAACAACAACAAAAAACCCAGTGTATTCCCACAAAGTGGGATCTGGAGAGGGTAAGATGTACGTAGTCCATACTGCTACCTCCGAAGAAGTAGAGAGGTTGTTTTCGATAGACCTCTGGCTCAAGATAAAGAATAATAAATAGAAATAAGCAATAAGGAGTAATAAATAATAAAATAAAAATCAGAAAAATGCGAAATACGAGAAATAAGGGCAACACGAAATAAGAAAATATAAACTAAGAAATAGGGAATAGTACACCAACCTAGTAGTAACATCCACTCACAAACCGAAGACGCCTATGTACACAATCCTAGGATTACTTACCCGGCAACACAAGATCTCTCCTGACTACTTGCTACAACCCACACATTCACTAGCCTTCTACCCTAATCCACGACCTCCACACCTTCCTATCTAGGGTCATGTCCTTGGTAAGCTGCAGCTACTCCATATCATGTCTAATCACCTCCCTTCAGTATTTCTTCGGCCTACCTCTACTCCTCCTGAAGCTATCCAACGCTAGCCTCTCACACCTATAAACTTGGGCATCCGCAGTCCTCCTCATCACATGCCCAAACCATCTCTGCCTTCCTTCCTGTATATTGTCCTCCACCGAAGACACTCCCACCTTCTCCCGAATAATCTCATTCCTAACTCTTCCCCATCTAGTAATCCCATACATCCAACGCAACGTCCTCATTTCTGCCATCTTTAATTTTTGGATGTGGGAGTGCTTGACTGGCCAACACTCTGCTCCATACAATATGGTCGGACGGACTGCCACTCTATAGAATTTGCCTTTAAGCTTAAGGGGAACCTATCTAGCCAATATTCAACTTTATCAAATTTTCAGTTCTCACCCTAAATTTCTCTTTTTAACACAAGGCCCTACGTGGAATTAATTATCTAAATCCACATTTTCATCAAATTTGTACCATCAAGATTAATTATTCACCCCAAACAAACATCAAACAAAAATCACCCAACAAACAAAACAACGATATCAAATCACAACCATAATCACATAAAAATTAATGACATAGAATTGCAAACTGGATCTTAGAAGAAGCTTTTGAAATTAAAGTGTTGCTCGATTTAAAGGTAGAATCCACTTCTAATACCCGACTCAACCTCAATACGAATCCCAAATTAACAACTTCAAATATCACCTCAATTATGAATGAACCCATCTTTCGATCTTCACCCATTTTTTATTTTCAATAGTGTAAGCTCTAAAATTATGAAATAAAGAACAACCTCACATGATTCCGCATGCCAACGGGTCTATTTCATTTGATTCTGGTGGATTTCACTGGAAACTGAAATAGGGTTAATTTTTTAGGCTAGTTAGTCATTGGTAGTGGATTTAGTGAGAGGTTCCGATGTCGGAGTAGTGATGGCATCAGAAATAAAGGTTTTAGTGGCTGGTTTTTAGGAGTTTTGTGAGTGATTTTGGTTGGATTTTGGTGGTTTCTGCTATGTGGGGGTGGATTTTGGGTCTGTGGTGATTGAATCCAGTGAGATATGGACAATTTTGGTGAAAAATTCATCGAAAAACTCAAAAAATAGTTGTTTTTCATTCACTTCCTTTTCAATCAACTCTTTGTTCGTCCCTCTCTCTTGCACGCAATTTTCATTGTATATGTATGCGTGTGTTTTTTTGGTGTAGAGTAAGTAAAATAAAGAAGTATATGTGTAACTGTGAGTGTATATGTGTGTGTGTTTATCGGTGAGTTGTGTGTATATGGAATAGAAGAGTGTGTGAGTTTGTGTGAGGTGTTATTAATCTGTTAAAGGGGAGGAGAAAATCATGAAAAGGGTCGTAGAGGTATAGGGGTGAGGGTGAGATAAGGGTGAGGTGTCCAAAGTTGTTATGAATTTGTTGTAAATTTGTCATGCATTTTTTAGTGGGGAAGTATCAAATAGGGTAGGGCGTGTGATATGGGTACGGAAGAATCGAATAAAGATGTTTAAAAGGGTCAAATTTACGTGTCTACACTACTCAATGTGAAAGATAATTAGATGATCACGTAGAAGCAAAAAGATTTTCCCTTTTTCTATGCCTTAAGGAAGTCATTTGTCCTTTATCAAGAAGGAAGAAACTTGCAGCTCACTTGGGAAGCTCTTCTGCATAAAAAATAATGAGGTCTTTCTATGTAAGCGATACTTGTCCATAGCATCTACATCTTGGTTCACTCCTCAAAAGCAATGTTGAAAACCAAGTTGTTCTGCATGCTAAATCAAGTCCAGAGAAAAGAATTCCTTACACCTTGCAATGCATATATGAATAACTAGAACAAAGAAACACAAGTTACAAAAATGTTTATTTAGGATAGAAAGTCATTACAATGGATGTATAAGGTCCTAGTAATGCAAGCAGGAGACATTCAGGCCTGCTAATACTATAGACATGAGAGGATCTAGTTGAGACATCTTTGCCACTTAAACAAGCGAGCAAGTTCTCCCTAGCTCCTGGGACATCTACTGGGAAGTGGGAACCAATGTTTGCTCAGTATCGTTTACAGGTATATATATCAGCATACACCAATAATATATGCAACACGTGTTGCATGGGAATATCCAACACGGTTACATCAAGTTTTTTGTAAGTTGCCAGTGTACTTTAAAGAACGTATATGAAATAAAGACAAAAAAGGATATACACAACATATCTGGAGACTTGGTAAGCTCTTTGAAGCAACAAAAGCTTTACAGGGATGCAGGGGACATTACAGACAAAATATGCAACATGACAGATAATTCAAATAACAAACTTTTGTGATGAGGAGAACCATAGAAAGCATGGCATAGATTGATAATAGTTAGTGACAGTTAACTCCATTATGTGGGAAAATATTATAAATATGATTGTTGCAACTTCACACATTAAGCAAGTTGTTGCGTGAGGTCTTGTGCGATCAAATAGCCTACCCCATTTCTGCATGGCCACCATAAGAACCCACTACGATCCTGGAAAAATATCAAATGACTAAAGAATAAACACATAGTTGAACCACTCAGTACTGTACATGTTATATTACTTTATTGTAAAATATATCACCAGTAAACTTTAAAAGTAGAATGTAGGATTACAGAAGCATGCAAATTTCCTTAACCAATTCAGATTATGAACGCTTCCAAATATGTTGGAGGAACAAAAGAAGTTAACGATTTCAGAAGATTTCCTCAAGTAACTCTAACTTAAAATTCGATGATTTCTAAGTTCCATAGAATTGAGTAAATTTTATAACATTTGAACAATGGCCAAGCAAGGATTAAGAAATTCATACACGGAGGTCAATATTTAATTTTAATTTGGATATAAGATGGATAATCTTTCAACGAAGCATTTCTCTATCCTAAATTGCTTGAAGTTGCATATAATTGCATTAGCAATTGATCAAACATTATGCTTTTACTGCAAAAAAAAGTTCCCTTTGCTTTGTATAATAACAAGATTTATAGAGTTCTAGGACAATTGGCAAGATTCAACTTCTGTTTTGTTGAATCTTTTATCTGTACGTTGTGCATTCGAAGCAGTAACTCTTCTAATATTAATCTACAGGAAATGCCCTAAGTCAATTCCAGATCTTAATTGACAAAGTCATTTTATAAGGTCCTTACAGAAATTATGGCAAGGAAGTCAACACATGTGAACATAATAAGATACAGATATTTCAGGAAAAAGAAAAAGAGAGCGACAAGCACCAACACGCAAGTGAACATATGGGAAACCACAGAAAGGACATGCCCAACATTAAGGTTTTTGTATGTATTCAAGAACTGCTAACTATCCAAAAATATAGAACATTAACAAGCATAAACAACGGTGTTTTAAATTTTCCTTTTGCAGAAAGAACAAGGTTGAATCTGCTGAAACTACTTGTCACGGTTATTCATTGAAAGAAACTTTGTTGAGAATCTAGATCACAACTCTAGTACAAAAGAATTAAACTACTTTATGAATCAAAAATAGATGCACTCATTTTATTTATATCATATGTATGACTAGATCATAGAGGATCAACAGGTGTCAGAATAGAACAACGCATTACAAAGTTCATACTTCATTCATCTAGTCTGCCCAGGAAAAGGCAAAACTCAGTGCGTAATTTTGTAATTTCAACAAATTTATAAAACACTTCCACAATAGATTTATATATATATATATATATATATATATATATTCTACTATGTAGAAGCTCACTACATGAACTCATTCCACCAATCATAAAATACAATTCGTTTTGGACACCAAAATCAAAATATAATTATCTACTACTACTTTGCCACTAAATCAATTCCAGATATAAGCTTAATAAACAATCACTATCTATCAACAGAGAACAGATAGTATATTAGTATTTACAAAGTAAAGGCATTTTCCTTTGCTCTATACAATAACAGGATTTAAATAGCTTTGGGCAAACTGGCAAAATTCAATTTTTTTAATTAGATCTTTTATCTATGTAGTGCATTCAAAACAGTGACTCAATTAATATAAAACACCACATGAAGGTCCTAAATTCCATATCTAATTGATGAAATTATTTAATCAGGTCCATGTTCTAAAGAAATTACAGCAAGGAAGTCAACACAAGAGAACAAAGTACAGATCATTCAGAAAAAAAAAAAACGAACATCCTCAAGCATAGAAACATATGGGAAACCACAGAAAGAGGGAAGTGCCAAACATTAAAGTTTTTGTATGTTTTCAGAACTTCTAACAATCCAAAAGTATTGAACTTAACAAGAATAAACATGACTTGATTGGTTATCACTTGCTTTGGCAATCTGTTTTACATTTACTATTGAGCAAATACAAGTGTGATCTCTAACAAAGAATTTAGGTAGAATTTGCAACCAAGAATACATGAACCACCACACTGCCACGACATAAGATATCAATTGACAACATAATTATCATTTGGAGATCACCGGATCCTACAACTGAACTTTGCAAAGTTTCAGTCCCAACCTTTGCCTGTTAGTTCCTATATCCTATCATATTGTAAATGTGAAATTAGAATATCAAGGGCTTTACCCTAACACTATTGAATAGTATTTTACGTTTTTCATGAGCATAAAGAATAAGGCTAAACCTGCTGAATTAAACTATCACATCTATTTACTAAAAGAAACTTTGTTAAGAATTTAGATCATAATCTAAGTACAAAAGTGAATAATTTACTCCATGAATCAAAAAAGGACGGACTCATTTCATTTATAGCAAATATTTGACTAAATTATAGAGAGTAGAATAACGTAAATATTCGTAGATATGTAGTTCCATCATGACAAAGTTCATTCATTTAGTCTGCCCGGAAAAAGGCACACCCCAGTGCATAATTTTGTAGTGTTACTTAACAAGTTTACAAAACACTTTCAAAATTGGCGTTCAAGTTTCATCTATATGAAGACTCTCTAATTTAGCAACCATAAAGTAGAATTTATCTCAAAAATAAAAATCAAAAGACAATTATCGACTACTACTGCCCACCAAATCAATTCCAAAGATAAGCATAATAAACATATCATTATA
Organism: Capsicum annuum; assembly: GCF_002878395.1. Classification (NCBI taxonomy): domain Eukaryota; kingdom Viridiplantae; phylum Streptophyta; class Magnoliopsida; order Solanales; family Solanaceae; genus Capsicum; species Capsicum annuum. Next base: position 202,579,370 of record NC_061121.1, read on the forward strand.
TGTCAACATAAAACACATAGTACTTCCAAATTAATAATAGCAAATGATGTAAACCCAATTTTAATTCACATCATGAAGAACAATATGTTGGGTTCAAAATCAAGTGGGTGTTATACGGACGCTAAACTTGCAAATCATAGAGATGATAAATCAGATGACAAAGAAAAATATAATACTAAAAATAGATTATTGATATGGTTGGTCAAAGGACCTATATATGAAAAACTAATATTGAAAAATATAAAATCTACTGGGAGAAAATCTCTCCCTAAACAAGACTCATAAACAACTACATTGTAGATGCTATTTTGTTATGACTTGAGAAAAGAAATTTTCTATTTATAGAACTATAAAACCCTTCCTCTAAGAAAGAAAAACCTAATATAAATCTAAAAGGAAAGAGATCTTTTCCTACTAGGAAACCTTTTCCACTAAGAAATTCTTTTTGAAGTAAAACATAATTATGAAAGAATCCAAGGTACAAAATTTAGGACAAATCCTAACAAATCTCCCCTTGGCCTGAATTTTCTGATAAAATTAATCATCATCTTTTTCTTTGCGTAATATCCATCACTGGTGCTTGTCATAGTTAAAAATAATATTTAAAATATTATGACTTAAAAATAATTTAACAAATATCTTATTTATTTTTAGAGATGCAGCAGCAGGAATGTTGAAATTATAGTTTAAACTTCTTCTCCACATGTAGCTAGACAAAAGATCTTCATTATCATTAAATTGGTTGAAACTTTGATCTCAACATATCTTCAATCTGAACCATCAGACTATTGAACCATAGGCTCTGATACCACTTATTGGGTTCAAAATCATGAGGGCGTCATGCAGAAGCTAAAGTTGCAAATCATAGAGATGATAAATTAGATGACAAAGAAAAACATAATACTAAAAACGTATTATTGATATGGTTGGTCAAATGATCTACATATGAAAAACTAATACTGAAAAACATAAAATCTACTGAGAGAAATCTCTCCCTAAACAAGACTCATAAGCAAATACATTGTGGATGCTATTGTGTTATGACTTGAGAAGAGAGATCTTCTATTTATAGAGCTACAAAACCCTTCCTCTAAGAAAGAAAAAACCTAATATAAATCTAACAGAAAAGAGATCTTTTTCTGCTAGGAAACCTTTTCCCCTAAGAAATCCTTTCTAAAGTAAGGTAGGAAATTCAGGACAAATCCTAACACAATAGACCAAAGGCAGATTTGTCCATTGACTGAGCAACAACATTTTAGTTACGACATAGAAAATAAATCATTATATGTCAACAGAGAACACATAGTACTTCCAAGTTCCAAATTAATAATAGCAAATGATGTAAACCTAATTTCAATTCACATCATGAAGAACCATAAACCAAAAGTAAATTTGTCCATTGACTTAGCAACAACATTTTAGTTACAATTTAGAAAATTAGAAATCAAAAGAAATAAACAGAAATATCATCATCAATCATCTACTGCTACTTTCAATTTGCCAGCAAAATTATATAATATCAACCAACAAAATCATGCAAAAGAAAACCAATTCAAGAGATTTGCATAATAAAACAATCATAGAATTAGCAATGTAAGAACCAAATATCAATACAAAGTTACCAAATTGTTCATTAACATAGCAATAATTATTTAGTTACAATATAAAAAATGACATATCAAAAGGAGAAAAAACACCAGAACAACCCATCATCAATTCTAAGCATTAGAGAAAACCTAACCCTAGTTTACTAATTTTTTTATGAACTTGTAAACTTAGTCACTATCTTAAGTCCCTTCTCATACAACATGTTTGTGCACCTGAGCAGCTCCATGTAAACAAGAATAATAATATACCCATTATATTCCCACAAAATGGGTTCTAGGAGGGTAAGTGTACGTGGTCCATGCAATTACCTTAGAGGTGATACAGAGAAGCTATTTTAGATATATCCCGGCTCAAAACAAAAACAATCTAGAAAAAATAGTAAAGGGATACGAAACTATAGGTATTAGCATACCAAACAATTATAACATAAGAAAAACTATCACCAAGTAATACGACAAACACTAACACACTCTGACACAAAACTAATACTATGACTACTAAGCATACAAAAACAAAGTCATCCTACCTACCTACTAATGCATACAAAAACAAAGTCATCCTACCTACCAACAAGGACGCCTACCTACCTACTCATTAACACGACCTAAATCAAGGTGTATTCATGTCGGGTGCCTCATGACCAATCAGGATCGGAGACCACCCTTGATACCCAAACTTAACTACCCTACACCTTTTATTTGATAAAATCCTAAATATATATAACATAATAAAATGGAACGATCACAAATCAAATACAGTCAAACGGTGTCATCCCCAATACAATACCAATGTTAAGGATGACACCAATACCGACACCGCCCATACCAATTCAAAGTAGTCCAACAGCCTATATTCAAAAGTAAAACAATACCCAATCGGGACATGCCCCCGACCATAGATAAAACCAAAGTCTATGACATGACAAAGTATGTAGAGAAATCCATAATAGAAAATGGAGACTTCTGGAATATAGAAGCTCACCACTTCAATCCAATACAAACTGTCCCCGAATCCAATCACTGAGCAGGAGGAGTAGTATGGTTGGTTCCTGTATAGCATGGGGATTCAGTGCCCAAAGATGGGTTAGCGGGTGAACGCTAGCATGTAATGAAGAATAAGGATAAAATAATGCAAATATTTAAAACCAAGTAAATAACCATATGCAAGAACGACCATACATACACATATATAATCCATGCAGGGAAAGGGAACTGGGTTTAGAATGCATTTAAAATCTTAATATGGATTGTGTAGCTTGACCGTCCTAAGACCACCCACAATCTATACGGGTCCAGTGTTACCCCCTGAATGGGCCCCAATGCGTGTAGCCGCATAGATTGGAGATATCATAGGGATAGGAGATTCTCATGTACCTTTTGCCCTCCATGATACATATGTACAAGTATAAAGATAGGGGATTCTCGTGTACCCCAAAATTATAAAGTTACCATGACCAACCCTCATGTCGGCAAACATGAGTTTCTAGCGTCCGTCCTTTGGACTCACACCTTCATGATAAGTTATCATAACCCATCGTTATTGCCCAATTAAAACCATTAGCACAACACCAAACCACCAAGTCCATATATTATTAACCAAGGCTACAAAAAGTGGTATCATCATACCGACTATAGCTTGCAAGCAATATCCTTATTCAAACACTTAGGGGATTTTTATGTATCCCGTAGATTCCATTATTAGATTCACTTGGGGGATTCCCTTTTACCCCACAAGGTTTTAAATCAAAGCCATGGCCACCAAGTCCTTGCCATTTAACCATTTAAATCCATTTGACCAATTTAGTTCCATTACCATATTATACCATGCAAAGTTTCAATAAAAGTCCAACTATGTAATAAAAGCATTCTCATATAAATTTTAACAAACATGTTGAGGGCATACAGTTTCCAAAACCAAAACCAAGTGCCGATTGACCATTCCCATACAACCACATGTTCAAACCACTATTACAATATGAAAACCATTAGTAACAACATGGGAAAACATAAATCAACCATTAATAACAAAAAGCCCCAACATATAATTCAAAACACAAAACTATATCACTATTATGCCATGAAAATCATTCCTAAAGCATGCCTTTAGTTGAAATAACAATGATGGAGGAGTAACATGCCTTGGACAATGAAGAAGACAGAGAGAAACTACCCCTTAGAGCCTTAATTGACCATGAAAGAAACCCTGGCCTTTTTTTGAATCAAGAGCTTCAGAGAGATTTAAGAGTGATTTGAGAGTGTTTGATTTGGCAATAGTAGGTTAATTAAGTCCCAAGAGTTTTTTAAGTTGTGGGTTCATAAGCGGTTAAGAGGGGAAATGTCAAGAATATCCCTAACTTAAACTGTATAAATTCCAGTATGAGGGTATGACTATACCACCCAAAATGTACCCTAACATACAAGTGGTACCCACCACTCGTACCCTAGGCAGCAACTTAGTCACCAACACTGACCAATATATGACCACAAAGGCCAACTCATACCCAAGCATACGACAAGTACCCTAGAATAGTACCTTAGGCAGATAGAATGATCTAGGCTCGACATAGGACATCATATGGTTGGCACTATACTTCTAGTACCCTAACATACAACTAGTATAATGTCCATTCGTACCTTAGACAGAAACCAACCAAACCTCACTGATCAACATACGAGTTGAGGGCCATAAACCGTACCCTATCATAGGACAAATACCCCTAATGATATAATGTCCAGAAGCTCAAACTTGAGGAATTTTCTAAGGATCAAAACCCAAGGTGTTTCACTTATTTTCTACTCTAATTTGCCTTATCCACACTTTCATATCTAGGATCATATCCTTAGTAGTGTTTCTAAATACCGAGGTTGCAGGACGCGTAAATAATAGATCACAATCCTCTCATGCTCTTTTAACTGCCTAAAAGCATAGGCTATTACCTTACCATGATACATCAGTACACAACCAAGCCCCACATGGTACATGTAAAATAGACCATAAACCCATCAGTGCCTTCAGGCAAAGTCAAAACCAGAGTCGATAGCTTATTCTTTAGCTTTTCAAAACTAACCTTACAAGCATCAGACCATAAGAACCTTACCTTTTTTTGATTCAACTTAGTCAACGGGGTAGCTATAGTAAAATAAACTTTCCATAAACCTTCGGTAGTAGCAAGCTAAGCCCAAGAAGCTCCAAATATCGATTGGAGTCGTGGGTCTGGGCTACTTTCTAACAACTGCAACCTTTTGTGGGTCTACCATGATCCCCTCACTAGAAATAATATGACCCAAAAAAGTGACAGCATTCAACCAGGATTCACATTTTGAGAACTTGCCATACAAATATGCTCCTTCAAGGTCTGCAACATAATACAAAGGTGATCAGCATGATCCACCTCACTCTTAGAATACACCAAAATGTCATCTATGAACCCAATGACAAATAGATCCAGAAATTGTTGGAATACCCTACTCATCAAATCTATAAATATCGTCGGGACATAGGTCAACCCAAAAGACATAACCAGAAACTCAAAATAACCATCCTAGGTACGGAAAGTTATCTTAGGTATATCCGTCTCCCTAATCTTAAGTTGATGATACCCAAACTGAAGGTCAATTTTAGAGAAAAACTTAGCACTCTGCAACTGATCAAACAAGTCATCTATCCTTGGAAGAGTATACTTGTCTTTACCATAACCTTATTTAACTGTTGGTAATCAATACACATTCGAAGAGAACCATCCTTCTTACACACCAATAACACTGGCGTGCTCCATGAGAACACACTAGGATGGATGAAACCCTTATCTAAGATATTCTTTAATTGCTCCTAAGCTCCTTCAACTCAATTGGAGCCATTTTATATAGGGGAATAGAAATTGGACAAGTATCTAGAACAAGATAAATCCCAAACTCAATCTCCCTGTCTGGAGGAAAACTAGAAAGGTCATCAAGGAAGACCTCAAGAAATTTATTTACCACCAAAATCTAATGCAAAAAAGGACCTTCTAAGTGAGAATCTTTAACCCAGACCAAGTGATAGAGATAGCCTTTGGAGATTAATCTTTGAGCTCTAATATATGATATAAAATTCTCTTTAGGAGCTAGGAAACCACCTTTCCACTCAATAACTGACTCACCGGAGAACTTAAAGACAACCTTATGGGTCTGACAGTCTAATGACATATTGTACGAGTTCAACGAATCGATCCTCAGAATAATACCAAAATCCACCATATCTAGTTTAAATAAATCTACCAAAGTCTCTTTACTAAAAACAGATACCACACACCCCCTATAAACATTTTTAGCAATCACAGAGTCACCTACCATTATAGAAATAGAAAAAGAGTTCCAAACATACTCGAGACTATAACCAAAATGCACATCCACAGATGGGGTTATATAAGAGAGAGTGGACCCCAAATCAAGTAAACAATACACATCACAAGAAAAGAGTTTCAACATACCAATCACGACATCAGGCAATGCCTCAGATTCTATCGGGTAGTGAGGGCATAAAGATGGTTTCGACTAGTGCCAAAAACTAGATGGTGCACCCTTTGGTGTTGGAGTTAAAGATGAAGTAACCGTAACCTTGTTTACCCTAGAGGAAACCTTACCAACAGGATAGTTTCTATGCATATGGCCTGGATGACCATAGTTGAAGCACTTGTCCCTTCTCTCATTAAAGAAACCCCTATGCAAACAACCATAGAATCTACAAAAAAGATATGATGGAGCTGAATAAGCCCTACTAGCCTGAGATTAGGCATCTTGTTACCTAAAGTTGACACCACCTTAGAATCGTCTATCACCCAACGACTTTGGGTAGGAAGCATAGATCATCGAGTAAAACCCAAAATTGCCCCACTTCTTCTAGGGCCACTTATAACTATCCCTGCTACTTTATTATTGGCCACCACCCTACTCAAAAAACCTAAACTTCTTTCCCTATCTTTCTCCTATCTCAACCTATTTTTTCTTTTCCTTCTCTACCTATTGCATGTAAATAACCAACCTAGATATATCCATGTCCTTGATCAGCAAGGTGGCCTTACTTTTAAGGATCAACTCATAAGACAGTTTCGAAGTGGACTTCCTCATTTGGGCCCTCATATCAGACACCATTTTTGGAGCATACCAAGAAAACTAGTAAAACTTTAAGGCATATACCTTGACCGACATCTTTGCTTGCTTCATATTAACAAATGCCTCCGTTTTTGCTTTCCTTGACTCCTGAGGAAATAAGAGGTCCATAAATGCATTAGAGAAATTCTCCCACAGATATGACTCACCATCATCACCCCTTGCCCAATCCCACTCCTTATACCATTGGTACGCCACATCCTTCAGCTGGTAGGCAGCAAACTCTACCTTTTCTACATTCGTAGCATGCATAACCCTACAAATCTTTTCTATCTCATCCAAAAAATCCTAAGGATCTTCCTCCACTATAACACTAGTAAAAATCGGAGGGCTTAACCTCATGAACTGGACAATCCTTGTGGATTCAAAAAAAATGAGTAGTAGATACACCACGCTTATCCTGTAAAGCTACCAACTGAGCAATCATATGAATCGACTGACGAAACTCAGCATTCATCATGTCATCCTGAAGAGGACTAGAGAAAACTGGTGAAATTTGAAAACAATCAGGAACTTGACCCCTAGACTGAGTATAGATCCCATGAGTAGATTGTGTCCCATCAATATTATCCCCAATTAGGATAGAGAAATTTTTGTGAACTTCAGATCGCCGAGTCATGATCTTAAAAGCAAACAAATGGGACTTGGAGAAGATTCCAGGACTTAGACTCTAAGCTTAAAAATAGAACACAAGAAAAAAAACATTCCTAAAATGTCTTGTAGCCTCTCCCTTATGAGTGTGGTGTGCTACACGCCCTTTAAAAATAGACTCTACTCAACACAGCTTTATAGACTCCCAAGTGACCATGAACCTAGGGCTACGATACCGATCTAACATAACTCGAACCAGGGCCTAGTTGTGTCAGGTGCCTCAAGCCCTACTAGGACCAAAGACCACCCCTGATACCCAAACATAACCTCCCTACACCTTTTATTTGATAAAATTCCAAATATATATAACATAACCAAATGGAAAAAACATAAATCAAATACAGTCAAATGGTGTCAGCCCCAATACCAATACTAATGCCAAGGTTGACACCAATATCGACATTGCCCATACCAACCCAAAGTGTCCCAAACCCTTTATCCAAAAGTAAAACAATACTCCATCGAGACATGCCCCTGACCATAGCCAAAACCAAACTCTATGACTTGCCAAAAGTTTGTAGAGAAATCCATAACATGAAATGGAGTCTTCCAGAGTATGGAAGCTCACCACATCAATCCAACATAGTTTGTCCCCAAATTTAATCACTGAGCAGGAGAAATAGTATGGTCATTTCCTATATTATGTGGGGATACAGCGCCCAAAGATGGGTTAGCGGGTGAATGCTAGCATGTACTTAGGAATAAGGATAAAATATTATCAATATTTAAAACCAAGTAAATAACCATATGCAAGCACAACCATACATTTGTATATATAATCCATGCCGGGAAAGAGAACTGGGTTTAGCATGTAATTAAAATCTTAGCGTAGGTTGTGTAGCTTGACTATCCTAAGACCGCCCACGAGCTATATTGGTCCAGTGTTACCCTCTAAATGGGCCCCAGTGCATGTAGCCGCATGAACCAGAGATATTATAGGGGTAGGGGATTCCCGTGTACCCTTCGCCCTCCATGATACATATGTACAAGTATAAACTTAGAGGATTCCCATGTACCTCACAAGTATCCGGTCACCAGGACCAACCCTCATGTCGGCAAACATGAGTTTCCAGTATTCATTCTTTGAACTCACACCTTCACAGTAAGCTATCACAACCTTTCATTATTGCCCAATTAAAACCATTAGCACACAACCAAACCACCAAGTCCATACATTATTAACCAAAGCGATAAAAAGAGGTATCTTCCTACCGACTATAGCTTGCAAGCAATGTCCTTAGCCAAATACTTAGGGGATTCGCATATACCTCGTAGGTTCCATTATTAGATTCACTCGGGGGATTTTTTTGTACCCTTACATGGTTTTAAATCAAAGCCGTGGACACCAAGGCCTTTTCATTTAACTATTTAAAACCATCTAACTAATTTAGGTTCCGTTATCATATTATACAATGCAAAGTTTTCAATGAAAGTCCAACTATGTAACAAAAGCATTCTCATAGGCATTTTAACAAACATATTGAGGGAATATAGTGTCCAAAACCAAAACCAAGTGCCAATTGACAATTTCCATGCAACCATATGTTCAAACCACCATTGTAATATGAAAACTATAAGTAAAAACATAGAAAAACATAAATCAACCACTAATAACTAAAACCCCCAACATATAATTCAAAACCCACAACCATATCACTATTATGACATGAAAATCATTCCTAAAACATGCCTTTAGTTGACCTAACAATGAGGGAGGAGTAATATGCCTTGGACAACAAAGAAAACGAAGAGAAACCAACCCTTAGAGCCTTAATTAACCACCTTATAGGAAACCTTAGCCTTTTTTTTTAAACTAAGAGCTTGAGAGAGATTTAAGAGTGATTTGAGAGTGTTTGATCTGGTAATAGTAGGTTAATTAAGTCCCAAGAGTGTTTTAAGTTATGGGGTCATAAGGGGTTAAGAGGGAAAATGTCCAGAATACCTCTAACTTAAACTATATAAATTCTCGCATGAGAGTACAACTATACCACCCAAACTGTACCCTAACATACGAGTGGTACCCATCACTCGTACCCTAGGCAGCAACATGGTCTCCAACACTGACCAACATACGACCACAAAAGCCAAATCATAACCAAGAATATGACAAGTACCTTAGAACTGTACCTTAGGCAGAATAGAATCATCTAGGATAGACATAGGACATCATACGATTAACACTATACTTCTAGAACCCTAACATACTACTAGTATGATGTCCATTCGTACCTTGGACAGAAACTAACCAAACCTCACTAATCAACATATGAGTTAAGGGCCTTAAATCGTACCCTATCATACAACAAGTACCCCCAATTGAATGATGTCCAGAAGCCCAAACTCGAGAAATTTTTTATGGATCAAAACCCAGGGTGTTTCACTCATCTTCTACTCTAATTTTCCTTATCCATACCTTTTTATCTAGGATTATACCCTTAGTGGTGTTTCTTAAGATTGAGGTTGCAGGATGCATAAACAAAATCTTTTTGGGGCATTCATTGTAAGCAAAAAGGAATTTGTTTATGCATTCTAGTAGAACATCCATCCTAAAAATACACCAAGTTTGGGAGAGATGGTTAGACGGGCTTTAAAAACAAATAGTTTGTGAGGAGAATGGAAATTTAATAAAATTGGAAACATGTTTATTTTGATTGGATAATGGGAAGTGGCATGGATCGATAAGGTGTAACGTTGAGAGTGTCGATTGGGAAGTAGGATCAACGACTGATAGAGGGTGTTTGATTTTTATCATGGATTGATGACCTATAGCTTCATGTTAACTTTTGAACTGTGGAAAACTACCACCAGATGAAATTTATTTGAATTTAAGTACTTGTTTCATTTTTAAAAAATGAGTTATTTTACTTTTTTAGTTCATTTCAGAAAGAATAAATTTTTTCTTGTTTGATAATATTTTAATTTTAATTTTTACATGATATGCAGTGTCGACTCTACAGCTTAAAATATGGGTGATAGCCTCAGGTCCCCAAATTTAAGGGGCCTCATTTTATTTAGCAATAATAAATTAGTATATCTTTTTGAAATGCAAATATATATATATATATATATATATATATATATATATATATATATATATACATTAATTATATTAATAATTGAAAAAGAATTATCTAAAAAATCTATTATAAAAAATTGAAAAGAAAATTAAGTTTTCATAGAAATTTAAGACCTCCGTTTGAATTTAGCCTTAGGCCACTAATATGGTTGAGACGTTCCTGGTGGCATGTTTAAGATCACACGATTAAAAGATATATTGATACATTTGACATAACTTTAATTTAAGACCACAATTTTCACAAATTTTCTTTATTTTCTTAAACTTAGTGTCAAGTCAAAACAGGTCATTCTTTTTAAATATGAATACTTATATTCCATTTATTATTAGCAGAAAAAAAAGAACAAATAAGAAGTATTAATTTATTCTTTATCTACTCTTTGAAAAAAAAGTAGTTGGCCCTCTTTCTAAAAATATTTGTTTCAATTTAGTTGTTCCTTTTATAAAATCAAGAGGATATTATTATATTCTTTCAATACTACTCCTATTATTAAATGACTAAACAAAGTGTATATATTCAAATTTATATTTTGGTGAAATGGTCTACTGGAAACTTGTACGTCTATGAGTTTGTATTTTGAACACTCATACTCACCTCTTTGTCAAATGAATTCCTAAACTCAATAAAAATCAACATTTAAATCCTCTAACTATTGACCAAGCTTATGTGGCATTAAGGTGGCTAAATTGGACACCGCGTGTGATTACATGCGCTTGGGAGTAAGAGGATATCATTTTTATATTAAAACAAGAAAAAAAACCTCCCCCGCCCCCAAACCTATTTCTACCTTTTCCACCCCCTACAGTCCCCAAACCCCTCCCCCCACCCCTACTTCAAATTTTTTTCTATCTTCTTCTTCGTCAGCCCCCACCCCGTCTACACGACCCCCAGCCCACTTTTCTTCTTCTTTATCCCCCACCCCTACCACACCTAAAGGAAAAAAATAATTTATCTTCCTTCTTCGAAATTTCCTTTCCCTTCGTTGAAGATTCACTTTTTTATTTTTATTGCAAATCTCTTTCTCAATTTGTGAGAAAACATCAAGAACATGATTATTGAAATTTTTCTATAATTTATAAAAGTTGTTTATTTAATTAAATTTATTTTAATATCTAATTTTTTATGTGGCATTTAAAAATGACATGGAATTTAACGTATCATTTAAAAATATGTGAAAGTTAACGTGGAGGTAGTTGTATTACACACATTGAAATAGGATTTAAAATGTTGAGTTGTATTAAGTTATAGGGGTTCAGTTGATAAAAGGGTGAGTAGGAGGGTCCAAAATATAAACTCATACAAATATAAGGGTCCACTAGATCATTTCGTCTTATATTTTCAACACATAATAAATAAGGCTAATTTGGTAAATAAACTCCTAATAAATTCTTTTTTAAAGGGAGCGGCAAGTCAACAAGGGTCAAATATTTTAAAACAGAGAGAGTATAAACTTATTTAGGATTTCAAAAATTATTAATTGTAGGTATAAATAGAAAATTTCAATTTCAATTAATCGTATCTTGATTTGATAAATGAATGGGATAACTATTTATAGTAAGATTGTACAACTAATATACGGCGGAAAAATAAAAAGAAGAAACCAAGGAACCATAAATTTTGAAGTCTCATCTCCAATTCAAGATATAAAAATATTACTACATCAGTTTCAATTATTTGTCTGACTTTAACTTGATACAATCTTTAAGAAAGTAAAAGGGTTTTTGAATCTTGTGCAAATCAAAACTGAATTAAAATTAATCTAGTTTGATTTGATTTTCCTCTTTCGATTCAGTCCAATTTTGATTCGTTGACATAGGCCAGATACAAACGTGAAATTTTAATTGTAATCATATTGCAATGGAGCAACTGGAAATCTAATCATACGACTCTTTTCTCTCCGTTTAACTTTACTTGGCCTTTGTTGGCTTTGTACGCCTCTTAAGAAAATTTTAATTGGAGGTGCGTTTTACTAAACTAACTCTATTAATGTTGTTTTGAAACTCTAATTTAACTATTACTAATTTTTGTAGCAATTAAATACATAAGGGTCGTATGGAAAAGAAGTGATAAAACTCTCTTGATTGGAGGGATAATAGCAATAATGACAAGAACTAAAATAGATAGGATACCTAATTGTAGTAAGGAAGTAGCTAGAGAAGTGTTAGAATCTCAAAAGGTGAAGTTGGTGGTCACAAAAGGGAACGATAGTAAAATGAAACTGTCCAAAAGAAAGTGAAGTTGCTTATATGGAGTTGGTAGAGAAAAAAGATGAGGATAAAAAGACGACAAATAGGTAGAGATACAAGGAGATGGAAGTGGAAGTGAAGTTAATCGTTACACTGGTTAAAACAACAATGATAGGAAAGTGGGTAGAGAGGTGTTAAGGATCTGTATAATTTTGTTACTTAAATAATTATTTTACAAAAAATCAAATTTTAATCAAAGGTTATCTTGAAAATTAATTCAAATGGTTAAAATCATGATTTTTAATTTCTTTAAAAAATATTTTTTTGATTTTATTAAATCAAGAAGCGCGAGAATAAATTAGTTGATAATTATTTCAAATTTTGACTCGATTTAGTTCATTTATTAAATTTAATTTAAATTGAAATCAACTTGGCCACAGTTGCAATGCAATTGGCCAGTTAATTTTCAACATGATAAAAATTTAAATAAAATTGACTAAAATCTTGGTCTATTGGTTATTTGATAAATAACTTAATCTCATCTACTCTTCTAATTTCTAATCTGCCAGCCCAAATCCGTCAGGCCCAGCAACAGCAATAATTAAAATCAGCCCTAACTGCCCAATACACCAAAATGACCTGGACCATTCTTTCTTTCTTCTTCATACGCACAAAACAGCAAATAGTACAAAAATAAAATGCAAATAGCAACTACGATACCAGTTTCAACATGACATTGACAACCCCAAATCGACTCCAACCCAGGCTCGTTCTCTCTCCCCCATACTCATCACATGATTCCCATGTGGGTTCATACAAGGAAAAATCCAAAAAACCTCTAGAAATTGCTAAGTGGCAGCCAAATCAATATTCCAAAAAGTATTCTGCGAAAATCTAATTTAAAATCATTAAATTCATACCAAGAAGGTACATGTGTGCCCGTTTTCAATTAGTTGGGGGGAAATCTGTTTTCCCTAATATTTCTAAAATTCAAAATTCTTCAAAAGTCCAAAAATCAGTACGAAATTAAGGAGAAATTTCTATCCTTGCCCCATTTTTAAAAGTATCTCAAAAAATCTTGAGATTCTTGAAATTTCGAGTAAAATTTTTCTTAGTTTTTCTTTAAGGTTTCTAACTTTCAGTGGTGGTGAGGAAATTCCGTCGAAGGCTCGAGTCCCTTTTGCTTCTACGAAAAAGGTAAATACGCCTCTCCCTTTTAGTTTTATCATTGATTTTTTCTTTATCTCTTTCTCTGTAACAATAGCTGTGTAGTTGTAGACATAGCCTGCTGGGATTGTCTACTGTGGACGACTTTGAAAATTAATAGGTTATTACAAAGAAATGGTGAATAGCATTTTGGAGATGATTGTTGTTCTTGACCCTATGATTTTTGAGCTCTTAAGATTACTATTTAAATTTTCTTAATGATTCTCTTAGCTTTAGATTGTGGCCTTCTCCTTTAGTTTTCTCATGGACTGACTCATTTCTTTGTTTAAGCCATATACTTGTTTGTTGATTAAACACACAGATTTTGGTATATTGGTAGTCTGCTAAGTGTTTGAGTTTTCTGGCTTGTTTAAATGTTTGGGATACAGGCTACTGCTTCCTCCCTATTTTAATCGACCCCTCCATGGGGTGGGGTGTTCATTGATTCTCTTTAGTTCATAATACCGGTAGAGTATCAATGGCTTGAAAAGAGAAATAGCTTCTTCACAAAAAAAATCAAACCATTGTGTTCAAAGGTCTTTGCTTGTCTTCCCTTTTATTTAGGCCGCAAGTCCCTTTTATTTTCTTTATAAATTTCCCCGATTACTTGAGAAAAAATAAAGTTATTTTAGTCATTTACATTGACTATTCTTTGGTCTTTACCAAAGAATAAAGTTTTCCTTTTGATGGATCCCATGTAATGTTTAATTCATTATCTTCCAGTAGTGATCAGTGGCTGTGAAGGATAAGGCCCAAGCTTTTTCTTAAAAAGATTGTTATTTTTGTTATTAAAATCGTTGTATGTGTGGTTAATTTGGATTCAACAGCATCCCCACTTTGTTAGGATTTAGAGCATATTTGCACTTAGACATGAAGCTTTTATTTTGTCGAAAAAGCAAACACCTCCCTTCCTTAGGTCTATGATAACATATGGATGTTATGTAGTCTTAGTATTACCTTATTTCTTCGCAAAAATGTCAACTTGTAGTTTGCCTCTTTTTCTTATGCTGTTGAAGACATTATTATATCCTTGAAAGTGTTTAAAAGACTCAATTTGTTATTTCCTTAAGATGAACATTGTAATACCTCGTACCTTTTCTAGCTAGAATCCATCCCTAGGATGTTAAGGAATAGCTTTCAAGATGAATATTATTTATTTTATGTGGAATTCTTTAGATTTAGACTTTCCATTACGTAGGAAATTGAATAAGTTTTCCAGGGTTATAAGATTTGCCTAAAACCGATAACCGGGTAAGAAGTTATGGCTATTTTACGTTTTAGTCGCAAAACACCGTCATTTGGACCGTTAGTGCATCGCGGAGCAGTGTTAATTCCTAATTGTCAATTTCCAATGGCCTTCCGCGATATTGGCCCATCACGGAGAGAGACAAATTCTCAATTGTCTAATTCCAGTAAAGGACCGCGATATTAGCACGTCACGCCAAGTGTCCAGGTCCCATCCAAGGTGGCAACGCGATACCACCACGTCACGCCACCATGCATTTTCCCAGTTGGCATTTTTCAGTTGCTTTGCGCGATAGTGGTGCATCGCGCCAAGGCAAAAAATAGGAATTTTGATCATTTTCCAGTTCCGTTTAAAAGCTTAAAGGGGATATTTTTGTAAAACCCCAACCCCCAAATCCATCCAAAAACACAAGATCACTCATATTTGAGAGCACGTTATGCATTATTCATCATTCCCTCTCAAAGAAAAAACCCTAGTTCATCAACTTCCTCCCCAATAAATCCAAGATTCCTCCATTAACTCTCCAAGATAACTCAAGATTGAGATTTCCCAATACAAGAACACTAAGAAATCATCTCCAAAGCATCAATAGGAATCAAAGATTCAAGCCTTTCATCAAAGATCATCAATTAAGGTATGTGGGGTTTGAACAAGGATAATCCTTTCGTCCTTGTGTCCAAAAACTTGATTTTCATTAAAGATTTCATGATTTGCAAGTTAGGGTTGTCACCCAATTCTTATTATTTTGTTTATGAAATTACCATGTTATTTAAGGCTTCAAATGCAAGAGATTTACATATATTCATGTTCAAAATCATGAGATTCATATTATGAGCTATTTTCCATTATCTTGATTGAGATTGTTAAAAGCTTTTAAGATGACTTTTGAGCATGAAGTTTAAATATGATTTTGATGCATTAAAGTTGTATATTTTGAGTCCTAAGTACAAGTGATGAATTTATAAGGAGATTATGATCTCAAGTTTATTGACAAGTGTTAGATGAGTGCTTTTAAGAGCAAAGATTGATATTTTGATCCTAAGCTAAGACAAGGAATCCACATTTTTTTCACATAGTTTGAGATTTAAAGAAGAGAAGCATAATCAGTTTTAATTATAAACTCTTATGCTATTTTAAGTTGGATTTCCTTAAAGTTTTGAGCGTAAGTATGGGAGTAGTATTTAGCACCGAGTTGGGTATGATTCCAAGGTCTTATGCCTCAGAACTATGTACCACCGTAGGACTAAGATTATTCCCACTTCTACGTGAATTACTAAGATTGTGATCACTCAAGTTAAGATTCTATTCCGATAGAAAGGGTAGAACAGCTCTCCCCAATGTGCCCAAGACTTTGAACTCCATGTCAGCTCACATGGTTTGTGTCAATTAGAAGAAACTCCCAATCCCAAAGTCCCTGAGTCCCAAAGTCTCTAAGTCCCTAAGCTTCTAAGTTTCAAAAGAAAAGAATGATAGAAAAGCTTTTATAAGACTAAGTGTTATGACTCACTAGATTTACTAGTATGATTGGTTATACCTGATTTTATATTTTGATATTTTGGATAATCAAGCTTATGTGAGTCATATACATCCACATCCATTTACTTTCTAATTATGATGATGTTTACGTATGCATTACACCTACATTTACTCAATACATCCTCAAAGTACTGATCCACATATACATTTATGTGCTACATTGTCTGATAATTTAGGTTCATGTGCTACGTATCAACAGCGTGAGTAGTTCGAGCATCTTTATCTACGCTCCTACAGTTGGTGAGTCCTCATGATTTGAGGGCCTACGTCTTCATATTTCTAATTTTTATAGTATTTGAGTTATCGTTTTAAGTTTAGTCCGAGTTATTTAGGGGTCTGTCCCAATGGCTCTTTAGTTCTTTATTAGTAGAAGAGGTTTGTCGGACTATGAGTTTATTTACAGACTTTTAGTGTTTGTTGTTCAAACATTATCTACAGTTTATTCAGTTCAGTTTTGGTGTAATATAGTATTATTTCTTGATTAGATAATCTTGAAGTAAGGTTCAGACTTAGTAGCAGGCTCAAAGGATTAGCTTAAGGCTACTCATAGCCGTGAGCACCGTGTGACGTCGTGAGATCATATTTTGGGGCGTTACAAACTTGGTATCAGTGCCTAAGATTTAAAGAGTCCTAGAGAGTCAAACAAGCCGCGTTACATAGAGTCTTGATCATTGTTGTAAAGTGCGTCATATGTATGAGAAAGAGGCTATGAGGCGTTTTAGAAAAATCCTCTGTTTCTTTCATAATCCATCATGCTTATAACTTTGTCTAGCTGCTATTAACTCGTGCTCTTTTATGACAGAATATGCCTCCTCGCAGAGCTAATTTCCATAGAAATAATAACCAACTTCTCAGCCCACAGATTCTTTGAATGAGAATGTGTCACATGCAGAGTTTCGGGCAGCTATTTAGGCGCTAGCCCAAGCTATGACTGTTGATGTTCAAGGTAATCATCAGGATGCAGTCCTACCTCAGTAGGATGGGGGTTTAGCCACAGTCAGAATTCAAGACTTTATAAGAATGAACCCGCCGAAATTCTTTGGGTCAAAAATAGGTGAGGACCCACAGTTGTATCTTGATGAGGTGAAAAACATCACCCAAGTGATAACATGTTACTGAGGAAGAGAGTGTAGAATGGGCATTCTATAGACTGAAAGATGTTGCTTATGATTGGGTAGTGATATGGAAGAAGAGTAAAGGGGAGAATACAGCTCCCATGATTTGGCAGACATTTTAGGATGCGTTCTTAGACAAATTCTTCCCACTTGAGATGAAGGAAGCTAAGATAGAAGAGTTCATGAACCTGAGGCAGGGCTCCATGACACTGAAGGAGTATTTTCTCAAGTTCAACCAGTTGTCTAAGTATGCCCCAGATCAGATGGCTGACCTTAGGTCAAGCATGAGTAAGCTGGTGACCGGTGTGTTTGGATTGGTAGTTAAGGAGTGTAGAACTGCTATGCTTAATAGAGAAATAGATCTTTCTAGATTTATTATGCATGCTCAGCTGATTGAGCCAGAGAAGATGAAGGAAAGAGAGAAAGTAAATACGAGGGCTAGAATAGGGCAGTTTGGGTATGGACAGACCAGATCCCATAGGAGGAATCGCCCATAATTTCAGAAACGTTCATCTATGCCAGTACCATTTTCAGCTAGTGCTCCTGCTCCCAAAGGTAGGTAGGAGCAGTGAGGTAAGCCGTCTATGTCCAGATCCCAGAATAGTGTGAGTGGTAAGCCCAATTATCCTCTATGTGCTAAGTGTGGTAGAACACATCCTGGTGAGTGCTTGGCCAAGTAAAAGGGTTGTTTTGGTTGTGGCAAGTTGGGACATAGAATTAGAGAGTTTCCTTATACTAAGCATGGAAACAGAGATGATCTTTCTCAAACTCAGGCTACTAGTACATCATCCCCTGAAGTTCATCCAGCCCCTCTTCAGGGTGCTTCATCTAGTACCGATGGCGGACAGCGCCAGAATCGATTCTATGCTCTACTATCCCTCCAGGAGTAGAAAGATTCACCAGATATTATTACTGGTATGCTTTGTGTTTTTTATTTTGATGTGTGTATGTTGTTAGACCCCTGGTCGAGTTTATCTTATGCAACCCCATTAGTTGTCGTGAATTTTGATATAAGTTCTGAAAAGATTCCCAAGCCTTTCTTGGTTTCTACTCCATTAGGTGAGTCGGTTGTTGCCAAATAGATTTACAAAAAGTGTCCTATCACTATTCTTCATAGAGTCATGTTAGCAGACTTGATAGAGTTAGACATGGTTGATTTTGATCTTATTCTTGGTATGTCTTGGCTCCATTCCTGTTATGCTTCTATAGATTGTTGCACTCGAGTGGGAAAGTTTCAATTTCCAGATAAGCGAATCTTTGAGTGGTCTGGTAATTCAGTGTCTCCTAAGATTCATTTTATATCTTATCTTAAGGCCAGAAGGTTGATATCCAAAGGTTAAATTTATCATCTAGTTCGAGTTAAAGACACTAAGTCTGAGACCCCAACTGTTCAGTCAGTCAATATAGTAAATGAGTTTCTAGATGTCTTTCCAGAAGATCTCCTAGGGTACCTTCCGATAAAGAGATAGAATTCGGTATTGACCTTCTCCCAGATACTCAGCCTATTTCTATCCGTCCTTATCGTATGTCTCCCGCAGAGCTTAAGAAATTGAAGAAGCAACTTAAAGATCTTTTAGATAAAGGTTTCATAAGTGCTAGTGTTTCTCCATGGGGCACTCCCGTCCTATTCGTACGAAAGAAAGATAGTTCTTTGCGTATGTGCATTGACTATCATTAGCTAAATAAGGTCACAGTTAAGAACAAATATCCTCTTTCTAGAATCAATGACTTGTTTGATCAATTGCAAGGTGCAAGTTATTTCTCAAAGATAAACCTTAGATCCGGCTATCATCAACTTAAAGTTAGGGAATGTGATATTTTGAAGACTGCTTTTAGAACCCGTTATGGTCATTTTGAGTTTCTAGTCATGTCTTTCGAGCTAACCAATACTCCAGCAGCTTTCATGGACCTCATGAATTGAGTGTTCAAGCAGTACCTAGATATGTTTATCATAGTGTTCATAGATGATATTCCTGTGTACTCCCGTAGTGAGGATGACCATGCAGACCATCTTAAAATTGTCTTGTAAACTCTTAAAGATCATCAATTGTTCACCAAGTTCATCAAGTGTGAATTTTGGCTAAGGTCAATAGCCTTTCTCGGTCATATTATTTTTGCCGATGGCGTTAGAGTTGATCTCCAAAAGATAGAAGCTATAAGAAATTAGCCTAGACCTATCTCTCCGTCAGCACTAGGAGTTTCTTAGGTCTAGCTGGCTATTACCACCGTTTTGTTGAAGGTTTCTTGTCTATTGCATCTCCTATGTCTAGATTGACCCAAAAGATAGTTAAGTTTCAATGGTCAAATTCCTATGAGAAGAGTTTTCAGGAGTTGAAGACTCGACTTACTTCAGCCCCAGTGTTAGCATTACCTAATAGTACAGATGGTTTTATGGTGTATTATGATGTCACTAGAGTTGGTTTGGGTTGTGTGTTGATGCAAAGAGGTAAGGTCATAGCCTATGCCTCTGGACAGTTGAAGCCTCATGAAAAAAATTACCCTACCCATGATTTAGAGTTAGTGGTTGTGGTTTTTGCTTTGAAAATTTTGAGACATTATCTGTATGGTGTTCATGTGGATGTGTTCATGGACTACAAAAGCTTGCAGTATGTGTTTACTCATAGGGAATTGAATCTTCATCAAAGGAAATGGTTAGAGTTGTTGAAGGATTATGATATAAGCATATTGAATCATTCAGTCAAGGCCAACCTAGTGGCCGACGCCCTTAGTAGATTGTCTATGGGTAGTGCTGCTCGTGTGGAGAAAAAATTAGCTTAAGAAATTCATCGTTTGGCTAGAATGGGTGTTAGGTTGGTTGATTTAGCTGAAGGTAATGTTTAGGTTTCGAGTAGTTCCGAGTCTTCTCTAGTTTCAGAAGTAAAGGAGAAGCAAGACATGGATTCTAATTTGGTCCAATTGAAAGAGTCAGTTAAAGGCCAAAAGGTAGAGGTTTTCTCCCAAGGGGGATATGGCATATTGAGATACCAGGGTAGATTGTGTGTGCCTTGAATAGATGATTTGAGATAGAGAATTATGGCTGAAGCGCATGGCGCATGTTATTCTATTCATCCCGGTGCTACTAAGATGTACTGCAATTTATGGGAAATTTATTGGTGGAGTGGTATGAAGAAAGATATAGCAGAGTTTATAGCAAAGTTTGCAACTTATTAACAGGTTAAGGTATAGCACCAAAGACTTGGTGGTACGTTGCAAGAGTTCAGTATCCCCACTTGGAAGTGGGAAGAGGTGACTATAGATTTTGTGATTAGTTTACCCCAATCGCACCGTCAACATGATTCGATATAGGTTATTGTAGATAGATTGACTAATTCAGCACATTTCTTGCCAGTTCACACATCTTATACAGCTAAATACTATGCTAAGTTGTATATCCAAGAGTTAGTCAGATTGCATGGAGTTTTCTTGTCTATTATCTCGGATAGGTTAACTCAGTTTACTTCCTAATTTTGGAGAGCCTTTTAGAAGGGTTTTGGTACCCAAATCCATCTTACTTCAGCTTTTTACCCTCAGACAGATGGTCAAGCAGAGAGGACCATCCAAACTCTAGAAGATATGTTGAAGGTGTGTGCTTTTGATTTCAAAGGTAGTTGGGATGAGCATTTGCCATTGATTGAGTTTTCTTATAATAACAGTTACCATTCTAGCATTCAGATGGCCCCATTTGAGGCTCTATATGGGAGGAGATATAGGTCACCCATAGGTTGGTTTGAAGTGGGTGAGGACACTTTTCTTGGGCCTGATGCAGTGTTTGAAGCTATGGAGAAAGTCAAGTTGATTAGAGAATGATTGAAAACAGTACAGAGTCATCAAAAATTATATGCGAATGTGAGAAGGAGAGATCTTAAGTTTGGAGTTGATGATTTAGTGTATCTGAAGATTTCACTCATGAAAAGGGTGAAGATATTTGGCAAGAAGGGAAAGCTCAGTCCCCGGTATGTTAGACCTTTTAGCATTTTGATTCGTGTTGGGAAAGTAGCTTATAAGATCGAGTTGCCCGCAAATTTATCAGCAGTTCATCCTGTATTCCATGTCTCTATGCTTAAGAAGTACATCAGTGACTCCACCGTTGTAGTTCCTTTAGAAAGCTTAGAAATTCATAACAGTTTTTCATACGAAAAGATTCCAGTTGAGATTTTAGATTATCAGATCCGTAGACTAAGGAACAAAGAAGTTCCCTAGGTCAAAGTTTTTTGGTGAAATCGGTCGGTTGAGGGGGCTACTTGGGAAGTAGAAGAAGATATGCGAGCCAAGTACCCTCACCTTTTCTATGCAAACTCAGATCTAGCCAAAGCTAATACTCTTCCTTGATTCAGTTCCTTTCTAATCAGATATTCAGTAATATAGATGTCCTCATGTAAGTTCATGCACTCACAGAGTTACTCAGAATATCAGAATGATTTAAATTCAGTTTCTTAGTTCATTTCAGTTGTGAATGCTATTATATATTCTCAGATTACTTATAAATTTATACTTAACTAGCCACATTCGAGGATGAATGTATCCAAGAAGGAGATATTGTAATACCCCATACCTTTTCTAGCTAGAATTTATCCCTAGGATGTTAAGGGATAGCTTCCAAGATGAATATTATTTATTTTGTGTGGAATTCTTTAGATTTAGACTTTCCATTGCGTAGGAAATTAAATAAGCTTTCCAATGATATAAGATTTTCCTAAATCCGAAAATTGGGTAAGAAGTTATGGCTATTTTAAGTTCCAGTCACAAAACGTCATTTGGACCCTTAGCGCATCGCGGAGCAGTGTTAATTCTTAATTGTCAATTTCCAGTGGCCCTCCATGACATTGGCGCATCACGGAGAGAGCCAATTTCCCAATTGTCCGATTCCAGTGAAGGTCTGTGATATTAGCGTGTCGTGCCAAGTTTCCAAGTCCTATCCAAGGTGGCAACGCGGTACCACCGCATTGCGCCACCATGCATTTTTCAAGTTGGAATTTTTCAGTGGCTTAGCGCGACAATGGCGTACGCGCCAAGGATAAAAACAGGGATTTTGATCATTTCCAGTTCCGTTTAAAAGCTTAAAAGTGGTATTTTTGTAAAATCCCAACCCTCAAATCCATCCAAAAACACAAGATCACTCATATATGAGAGCACGTTATGCATTATTCATCATTCCCTCTCAAAGAAAACACCCTAGTTCATCAACTTCCTCCCCAAGAAATCTAAGATTCCTCCATTAACTCTCTAAGATAACTCAAGATTGAGATTTCCCAATACAAGAACACTAAGAAATCATCTCCAAAGCATCAATAGGAATCAAAGATTCAAGGCTTTCATCAAAGATCATCAATTTAAGGTATGTGGGGTTTGAACAAGGACAATCCTTTCGTCCTTGTTCCCAAAAACTTACTTTTTTGCTCAAGATTACATGATTTGCAAGTTAAGGTTGTTACAAAATTCTTATTATTTTGTTTATGAAATTATCATGTTATTTAAGGCTTCAAATGCAAGAGATTTACATATATCCATGTTTGAAATCATGAGATTCATATTATGAGTTATTTTTTACTATCTTGATTGAGATTGTTGAAAGCTTTTGAGATGACTGTTGAGCATGAAGTTTAAATATGATTTTGATACATTAAAGCTGTATATTTTGAGTCCTAAGTACAAGTGATAAATTTATAAGGAGATTATGATCTCAAGTTTTATTGACAAGTTTGATGAGTGCTTTCAAGAGCAAAGATTGATCTTTTGATCCTAAGCTAAGACAAGGAATCCACATTTTTTCACATAGTTTGAGATTTAAAGAAGAGAAGCATAATCAATTTTAATTATAAACCTTTATGCTATTTTAAGGTAGATTTCTTAAAAGTTTTGAGCGTAAGTATGGGAGTAGTATTTAGCACCGAGTTGGGTATGGTTCCAAGGTCTCATGCCCCAAAACTACATGCCACTGTAGGACTAAGATTATTCCCACTTCTATATGGATGACTAAGATTGTGATCACTCAAGTTAAGGTTCAATTCTGATGGCAAGGGTAGAACACCTCTCCCCAATGTGGGCAAGAAATTGGACTCCATGTAAGCTCACATGGTTTATGTCAGTTAGAAGAAACTCCCAAGCCCAAAGTCCCTGAGTCCCAAAGTCTCTAAGTCCTAAAGATTCAAAGTTTTAAAATAAAAGAATGATAGAAAAGCTTTTATAAGACTAAGTGTAATGAATCACTAGATTTACTAGTGTGACGGGTTATACAAGATTTTATATTTTCATATTTTGGATAATCAAGATTATGTGAGTCATATACATCCACATGCATTTACTTTCTAATTATGATGATGTTTACTTAAGCATTACACACCTATATACTCAGTACATCCTCAAAGTGTTGATCCACATATATGTCTATGTGCTACACTGTCTTATAATATAGGTTCAGGTGCTCTGTATCAACAGCGTTAGTAGTTCAAGCTTCTTTATCTACGTTCCCACGGTTGGTGAGTCCACATGATTCGAGGGACTACTTCTTCAGATTTACAGCTTTTATAGTATTTGAGTTATTGTTTTCTTTTTAGTCCAAGTTAGTTAGGGGTCTGTCCCAATGGCTCTCTAGTTCTTTATTAGTAGCAGAGGCCTGTCAGACTACGAGTTTATTTACAGACTTTCAGTAATTATTGTTCAGGAATTATCTACAGTTTATTCAATTCAATTTTGGTATAATACAGTATTATTTCTTGATTAGATGATCTTGAAGTAAGGTTCAAACTTAGTAGCAGGCTCAAAGGGTTAGCTTGAGGCTACTCGTAGCCTTGAGCACCGTGTGACATCCCGAGATCGGATTTTGGGGCGTTACAAACATCTTATTTGCAACTTTTCCCTCTTTTCTTTTCCAAAAAAGACACCTTGGTTAGTGAACAATAATTTCTTTGAAGTATAACTTCTTGGTTGTTAAGTTATCTGGTTCTTCTATTATATTTGTATCGGATTTGCTATTGTCTCCCTTTCTTAGTCTATTTTTAAATTTTGTTTTAAGACAAACTAGATTACTACCTTGTCTCCCTTTCTTAATCTATTTTTAAATTTTATTTCAAGATAGACTGGATCCCTACCTTCCTTAATAAATCTGCTTGTAGCATCGTAGCATAAAATTATTGGTTTTAAAACCATGAAGCTTTCGCTTATTTGTCATTCCTGTCATTTTAAATTTCCTTAATCGTTATGTATGTTTGTTTCCTTGTTCAAAATCCCTAAATTTCTTTTTTCATTATTATTATTGTGCATGAATGCATCTTCATAGCATTAATGTGTTAGTTACTCATATTTAGAATATGTTTTAATTTGTTATCTTTTCTTTGTGTGGTATGTGGATTTATTTTGCATTGGATTCCCTCCCATTGCATTTTATAAATCGTCCAATAAGGCTCATCGCCTCAAATACTAATTCCAAAAATTGGTTGCATGGCGTAGG
This sequence comes from Capsicum annuum, assembly GCF_002878395.1. Taxonomy (NCBI): domain Eukaryota; kingdom Viridiplantae; phylum Streptophyta; class Magnoliopsida; order Solanales; family Solanaceae; genus Capsicum; species Capsicum annuum. The sequence goes on from NC_061121.1 coordinate 202,604,589, forward strand.
GTGCGAGGAGTTGGAAAAAGGAAATGGGTCAAAACCCCATCGTTGAAGTCGCTAAGAGACTTGAAAAGTCTCTTTTTTCTTATTGCTTTACTTGTCTTTGTTAATTTTTTATTTATTTATTTATTCATTCATTCGTTCAATTGGGCCTCGAAGCCAAAATTATAATTTAATACAGGTGAAACAAATTTTTGGGTCTTTAAGGTCCGAAAACTAGTCTAAGACAAGTGAAGATGGGCTAAAATCCCAAAATGAGTAGTTTAGGACAGGTGCAAGTAGGCTATAAGCCCAAATTAATTTAGGACATGTTTCGGGAATTTGGGCCTAAAATCCTAAATCTTATAATTTTACCCTTTTCCTTTTCTATGTTTATTTGCTATCTATTTCTTCGAACCTAGTTAAATTCCCTACCAAGTCGTCAAAATTGATTTTTTTTCTTAATCGATTTCTTTTCAAAAATCAAATTTTCCTTCTAAAGTTAGTCAAAAGTTATTTTCAAATAGTTCGGATAACCGTAAGTTAGCGGATACTCTTGGTGCCTTAACAACCTTCCAAGAGTATTAATAGAACCACTTACTCAAAATTTCTAAACTTAAAAGATTTTTCCCGTTTTGAATCTTTTAAGTAAGTCTTTTTTAAGGTTTTCTAGATTTTCCTAATAAATCAAGTGGAGACTCTATAATTTATTAAATTATTTTGAAATTTTCCTTAAAGTTTTGAAATAGTTTAAAAAGTCAAAAATAATGTTTTCCAACCCCTCCAAACCGAAAAGGAATAAAACAGAAATGGCGACTCTGCTGGAAAATTTAACTAGGTTCTAACCAAATATTTGAATTAACTTCTTTGACTAACTATTGTAGTGTTTAAACTATTTATGTTCTTATGTGTTCAAATTTTACGTAATTAAACTGTTGCATTTCATAGCTTATTTCCTATTTGACATATATAAATTATTTGGGGTTCTGTGGAGGTCCTGACCCCTATTGTTCAATTCCAAATCAAGTGTTGGGAATAAAATGGTTTATTGGTAACTTTAAGAATCTGATGGCTATTCATATTTCCAAATTCAATATGTCCACTTGGAAACCTAATCCAAACTCACTCTAGAAAACCAAGATAGAGAGAAAACCAAAACCCTCTTTTAGACATGAGCCTAGGACGACCCAATACCTAAGGGGTTATTGGACCTATTAGAAAAAATTTCCTACGTCTATTGGGCACAAGTCAATTACAGATGAATCATATTTATGTGTTGAAGAAATGTATGTTATTTTAATCCAATCCATTATTCTTTGGGGCAAGGGAAGGCTTATTTTGCTTGCTTTCGTGTAGGAATGGTTCAACCATACCCTTGCAAAAGATTTAAGATGGTTACCGGACCTGATAAATTCCTCAAAGTATGGTGGACTTATATGGTTACAAAAAATAAATAGATTGTTAGTATGCATATCGGTCATCTACCTTCGCTTATTGAGATGGACGTTCGGCCTAAAATGATCCATCTACTACCAAAATTTTGGGACGATGGCAACATGGTGTTCCGCTTCAGGGAAGTTGAATTGACTCCCACTATTGAAGAGTTAATGACTTGTTATGACAGGATTGATATGTGTACAAAAAGAAAGAGTGCACCCGAAAACAACATTCTAGTCCCTATCATATGAAATCATCAAAACATCAAGAATGCCTTTTCAATCAATGATGATCCCTGGTTAGGGGAATGTGACGGGGAAAACATACATTTTCACGAGTTGTATTTCTGATTTGGAAGGTATAATGCTTTTGAGAAATTCGTACACGAATTTGAATCAGAGTCAAAATGAAGGGAAAAAAGAGCATTTTCTTTCGCGGTAGGCTTACTTGGAACTATAGTATTCCCACAAGGAGAAAATGGAACCATTCATCTAACAAGCATTGTGGTTACATATGCCCTCTTCTACAGAATGGATTATCATCCCACTATGGTATTCCATACCTTATCCCCTATGATCGTCACTGAAATATATTGGGCTTTGGAAAGATATCACGGCATGCATCATTTCTTTTAAGGATGTAACCTTATCTTGCAATGGTGGATGATGAAGCATTTGTTAAAAGATCCTAGAGTGGAGCAGCCAGACTTCAAAACAAGGATAGATCGTCTATCATCACATGGCATTTTGTTGTCTTTACAAAGGTTTAAGAGGAGAGAAATTCCAGAATTTTGGCTCAAAATTTTTGGAGAGTTAAGAGATGACAACGTCCAGTGGTCAATTAAATATCTTTGTCTAGGGAAGTACATTACTCAGGGGGATGAATAGCCTTTTTTAGTACTTCCAGGTCTCAGGGTAACCCGTCCTTATAATCATGATAGAGTCCTTAGGCAATTCTAGATCAAGTAAGAAACACCGCAAACAACGCCTATGGTTAGATTCATCACCAATATGAAGAAGGTGAATCTCTTTTCAAAAAGTCCATGGTAGATGAGTGGGGGAGAAAAAAGATAAAGGAAGTCTGTTTTAGTATCGGTTATGAACTCAAGGTTAGTGATACCTACAGAGAGTGGTTTAAGAAAAATCTTGCTGGAGCATTGATCCCGGGTTCGAATGTGCCCACACAAATCATTGATATAGAATTAGAACATCAGATTCGGCTCCACAGGTTTCAGGATAAGTTCTAAAAAAGTGAGATTGCACACCAATAGATGCATATGAAGGACGCCTCAACCATACACCAACTAAGAAAAGAGTTCAAGCGATCTAGGAAAGAGGTTGATGATGCTAGGCGATGTTTGATTGATTTGGATGATTGCATGGTTTCCTAGATTCATAGCATAGGGAAAATGACCTCCAAGAGTAAAGCACAGTTATGTGGGAGTCACCTGATTATCAAAAGATATCACATATAGAAAGAGGTGGATAAATCTAAGAGGGCAAAGGCCGATGAAGGAGAATCTAGGAGCTAGTTTTTCTATCCCCTGCGTAGAACCTTGTTCTTTCTTTCATGTTATTTTCCCTTTCCCTATGGAGTGTATCCCTTTTATGCAACTATTGTAGGCATTTATGCCCTTTTAACATATATCTAAGAGATTTTATGGGATAATGGATTGGTTTTAAAAGGTATATATTTCCTTTAAATTTTGTTAGGCCAACCTTTGGCTCAAAAGGGTTACCCCAACTAGGATATGTGTTTATTATAATATTGTTGCATACTATAACTGTCTTATGTGTTTATGTACATTTGTTTGAATCAAAGGTAAATTTATCCACTATGCTCTCGTGGATCGGTTTGCCTATAGTGAAAGCAACGCTATGTGGTTACTTTTTGTTGAATATCTTGCATTGTTTATCATGTATGGGATCTAACACGTCTATGTTTGAGTTATTTTACTTTGCAGATAATAGAAACTACTTGGTATTAAAATAAGTTAGCTAAATATCCTTACTTCACCCAATCAAAAGCTTGTAAAATCCTATCCCCTAACCATCATACAAATATAATTGGAAGCGACGAAGAGAACACATTGACCATCAGGGACAATGTGATACCTGAAAAAGCGAGATGATTGCTGAACTTGCAAGAAAATTAGAAATGCTCAAAGAGAAGATGAATCATACTAGATATATGGTTAATCTAGCCATCACCGCCAACGTGCTTGTCCCAGGAGGACATGGGCCTCCACTCCAAATTGCTCCCCTCAATACTTCTATTCTAAAGAATCATCCAAATAACATATCGTCCGCCCCCGCATCCCAATTGGCCACAGATCCCATAATCAGTAATCCACCAGTTCATGATTTCCAAAACACTAATCAAGAAAAAAACCCAGATGCTTACCATCCACAAAATCCATCCCTTACCCTACAAAATCCATTTCCAAATCCATAAAATTCACTTCCAAATCCACATTTGTCTCCAACACCACAAAATTCATTTCCAAATCCACAAAATCCATTTCTAACTTCACAAAATCCATCCCTAATTTTATAAAATCCCTCTCAGATTCCACCAAACCACTCTCAAATTCCACAAAATATCCTCTTTACCTACCACCCAACCTCATCTTATCCTCAAAATAAATCTACCATCCCAAATCCTTCTCATGTCATTATATATGCCGACATCTACAACCCTTTTCCTAATCCCAAGGTGGACCGTTATGAGAAGAATAAAGAAGAATGGAGGATCGAGCATGAAAAGAAATTATTGTCCATAAATGAAAAAATTATGAAGATCAAGGAATCTCACGGGATAGAAGATAATGATGGTCTTGGGTATGATGATCTATGGTTTCACCCAGGGCTAGATCTACCAGAAGGGTACAAGATTCTTAAATTTAAAGTGTTCAATGGCACCAAAAATTCCATGGCTCATTTAAGAAGATATTGCAATTAAATAATCTGGGTAGGGAGAAATGAGGCGTTATTAATGCGCGTATTCAGTCGAAGCTTGAGTAAAGAAGCTTTAGATTGGTTCAAGCTACCCTTCCAAACAACTAAATAAACATCCAAGCGTCTCCAAACTATCATCAAGTACCTTCTCTCGCGAATCAAAACCATTACAACTTTCGTTGACCAAAACTCAAAAAGAAACCCCCTCAAAACTTTATGCTACTAGCTGAAAGTCGCACCCAGCTCTTTGGAAAATTAAAATAAGCTGGCTATCTAAAGCCTATCTAACCAAAACCTATCAATCCCAATTCCCAATTTTATTATGTTCATCAGAACTACGCCTATCATTCGGGAGAGGCAGGGCACAGTACTGAAGATTGCATTAACCTGAAGTATAATATCCAAGACTTGATTGATCAAAAATTCATCACCCCTTAGTCACCAACACCAAATGTCAATAGTAACCTCTTGCCTAATCATGGGAAAGCCACGGTTAACATGATCGAAATAGAAAGAGGATGGGTATCTAGGAAAATATTACTAAGGTGGATTCAAAAAATCCCAAAATGACAGAAGAAGTGGAGAAAATAGAGAGAGTCATGGTTGCTTTAAGTGCTAACGAAAGACCCCCATTTATTGTGATGAACGCCCCAAATCGAGTATATGCTCTACCATCGCCAAGAAAGAAATTTATCATAGAGATTGCTTCTGTCCAAGGGATGACACGGTCTGGATAATGCTATATTCCCAAAGATTTATCTAACATACAGAATTCACAAGAAAGGCCAATCACTAAAGAGAAAGCTGAAGAATTTTGGAGGCGTATGCAGCCAAAGGAATATTCAATTGTCAAATATTTGGAAAAGACTCCAACCTAGATTTTTATTTGGGCATTGTTGATGAGTTTGCAATACCACCAACAAGATTTATTGAAAGTCCTAGATAAAGAATATGTTTCCGCAGGCACGAATGTTGAAAATTTATCTGCAATAATAGGAAATATTGTAGAAAGTCACCGCATATTATTTAGTGAGGAAGAGTTACCTTTTCAGGGGGTGATACATAACAAAGCCCTATATATTACTGTCAATTGTCGTGACTATGTGATTAATTGGGTATTGATAGATGACGGGTCTGGTTGGAACATTTATCCTCTTTCTACATTGTTTCAAATGGGCTATCACTTGGGACCTGCTGAATCTAAGACTAAATGTCATGGTATGGCTATTCATCCTAGTTACAATCCACTTCGGGGGAGGCCATGGATTCATGGGGCAAAAGCAATTTCATTGACTCTTCATCAATGGTTGAAGTTCATTTGAGAAGACCATGAGGTAGTCATTTAAGGAGAAGGAAGCCATTTGAGTCATCCCAATATTTATGTGCCTGTGATTGAAGATATTTCAAGAGGCAGTAATTTTTATGTGGTGGAAATTGTAAATGACGCGGATAAAGATCCAGCACCCAAAACTCCAATGTTATCCATCTATAAGACGATGGCAACTGTGATGTTATGAAGAGGGTTAGATCCTTGTCGGGGCTTGGGAAAGAATCTGGAAGGAATAATTGAGTTGATCATGATCCCAGAAAAGGCGTTTAGGTATGGGTTAGGGTACCAGCCAACAAAGAAAGATAAGAGTGAAGATAAGTCAAAAATGGGTTGCACCAGGAAAGACTCTGCAGAATTGGACCTCCACTCCACTTATGACGTGTCGCCCATTGTGGCAGATGAAAGGAAAACTACTAATAGTTTTAAAAATTGGTGATATCTGAAGGAGGCCCCGTGATCCACCCTTTTATGTTGTTGACACCTAATTTTGACTCCATGACTAAGTTTAGTTCTGAGTTTCTTCGGTCTTAAATAAAATTATAATATTTATTTTATTCAAATAAAAAAATTTCAAAATATTTTTTAGGTAATTTTTTTCATTTTAAGTAACTATTGTATATTCTCTTATTTGTATATAAGATCACATATTTTTGTTAGTTGAATAATTATTTTATTAAAAATTTAATTTTAATCTAGAGTTGTCTCTAAAATTAATTCAAATGGGTAAACTATTAATTTAAACATAATTTATTTAAAAACATATTTATTTAATTTTGTTAAACTAAGAAGCTCTGAATTAAACCGGTTGATAATTCGTATTGATTTTTATTTTAATTTTAGATGATTTATTGAATTTGATCATAATTGAAATCAATTTGACCATAATTGTAATACAATTGGTCAATTAATTTTTAATATGATTTAAATTTAGATAAAATTGACTGAAATTATAAATTAGGACTACTTATTAAATAAATTAGTCCTAAATCCTAAATAATCAAATCCGACCTAGCATCCCCTTTTTCTCTTTTCTTAATTAGGCCACACTAGCCCAAAATCTTCTCTACATCAGCCCAACTCAGCCAACCCGACCCAATTCCTCACACCTCTTAAGTCCCTTTCACCCGATTAACACCACCCAGTCGTACAACAAACGACCTCAACAAAATAACGATGACACAATAGCAATCAACAACAATGCACAACTCGATTTCAATCAATGTACAACCAGTAATAATTTCAACACAAAACCCTAGCCGCTTCCCTTCTTTTACCATTTTGCCCTCTCGTATAGCCATTTATGGCTAAAAATCAGATAGCTTACAATGTTTTTAGACTGAGATTCACTATGTCGGGAAAATAATTAACTCCCAACATCTCTCTTACTGATTCAATATAATTCAAGGACAAAGACCATTAATGGTCTTTGTCTCACTGTGGATTTCAAAACTTTCAAGAAACAATTTCAAAATTCGAATTTGAAGTCCAAAACCCTAAACCTAACCCCCCCCCCCTCCCATTTTCCCCTATAAATAGATAGTGAGGGATAGAGGGAAACGGAGGATTTTTTTTAGGGGGATGGGGAGGGGAATTTGAGGATTCGGGAGGCGCATGCTTCTAATCCTGGTAACAAAAGTTCTAGCAGAAAAAGACTCATAAAATCAATTCCGATGAAAATTAAACTTCGAATATTCAAAATTTAAACTTTGGTGGCGGAAGTCCGTCTTTAAGTCTCGTTGTCCTAAGTTCGTTGCTCCAAAAAAAGGTGAATACTTCATCTCTATTTCATTTTTCTTCTTAACGTTTAACTATCATAAATATGGAATCTTGAAATAATTATGAGAGTGGTTTGGTCTGGTTTTATTATTGTGTTGAAATCTTCTAGAATTGAGAGCTTATTCGATTACGTGTGAATTATTGAAAAATTCAAAATTTCGACAATGTTGTGTATTATTTTGAGTTTTGTGAATGTAGCATCCTTTAACATCATGTCCTGCTCGTGAAAAAGGTAAGAATGTTATTTTTTGTGTGTGTTTTATTTTTTCAGAATGGCAACTCGATTTAACTATATTTTGTTTTCTTAACAAATGTACACTAAGAATAGCGAAGAATCATGTTTAAACTTTCCTGATTCTTTCTTTAAAGGAGTTGAAAAATGAGAGTTTGGTTGTCTAAGTGACCTGCACTATATTTTCTTGAAGGAAATTGTATCTGACATGATCATTGTTAGAGTATGATCCCTACTGATTGCCTATCTGTGGAACAAGTAAGTATACGTGGTTCAAACAAGTAAAAACTGAACACAGTAATTTTTACGTGGAAAACACCCGGCTCAAAAAGGTGTAAAAAACCACGACCTATATCTCTACAGGATTTAACCCCAATCTTCACTATAACCTTGAGCCTCAACAATCAACACAATTACAAGACTTCTTGCAAACAAGAAATTAAAACTTCTAACTTCTATTACTACAAAAACACAAATCTTCCCAAGATAAGTGTTCACCAAGTCTTCGAGTCCCCTAACTTGAAGACGTGATTCCTAACTCGGCTTATAGAATTCGGCTTATAGAATACTAAGACTAGAACAATTTACTCATTACAACTCAAGAACCTTCCTATTACAAGCAGTCTAAAATATACTAAGTGAGAACTAGGTTCTTCTTCAAGTTGGTGAACGATTTTGCTGATTGTTGATTTTCTTATTAGTGTTTTATCATCATTTGAATACAGGTTTTCGTCTATATATGCTCCCTCAGATGCAGTCATTTTTCTTCTTTACTTGTATCTTCTGTAGGACTCTTTCAAGTAACTCACTCCTTGTTGTAACCATCTCTCCTTCTTCTAAATTGAGTAGGACTCTTTTGCTTTATCCTTCTGCCTTGTAGACTTCTTGATCTACTCAAACTCTCTCTGCTCCAATTATTTATCATATAGCCGTGTGAACATCCTTTGCTTATTCATGTGTTGACAGCTTATGTAATAATTTTAGCATGTAATGATTTCAGCATGCACTCCATATGTTCGAAGCAGTTTTACTTGTATGGACCAGCTTGCACAACATGTTTCATGCATCTGTCTATCATCAAAACTTCTCATGCCCTAACAATCATGTTTCCATCGCAAACTTTAGGGTTCTGAATTTTAGTCAATGGGATTGAGTTTTATATCCATTAATATGTAATTCCAAAGTAAAAGAATTAAATTTTTGGAGCAATTTTGAATAAGTAATGAGCTTCCATTTTCCAAAAGATCAAGTATTTTCTCTCTGAACAGATTCCCTAATCTTGCTTGTGACTTGAATATAGCATTGAAAACTTGTGAAGTGTTGTAGTTTACGGAAAAATGGAGATTTTCTTTGTGAATATATGGTGTTGTTGAAATTGTTTATCTGGGAACTTTTTTTTTCAAGCTTACGATAGTGAGTTTAGTAGAAATTAATTTTGTTTGATATATACATGAATTGTGTCTCATAATAAGCAAAGGTGCATCAATTTTTTTTCTTTCTTCTTTTGATTAGTCGCCATCCCTATTGTATACTTGTGTACTTGTATGGATGCTAATTCTTATCTTTTTTATGTATTATCTCTCTTATCGAGTCCATCGGACTCCCATCTCTCGAACTCCATTGAGTTAGCGCCAATATCATCCAGTCAAGCCTCATTAGAGTCCATAAATGTACTGATATGCACGAGAGGGCACTGGTATACAAGCTGGTATACACTGGTATGCAGTGGTATACCGTGGATATACATTGTAATAACTGCAGCTGTACATTATTATATGGTGTATTGAAAAAATGGAAGCAAGCATGCGAAGTTTTACACTGATATACAGCGTATACGCGATGGTGTACCAAACGGAGAAGGGCTACAGTATACAGATGATATACATGAAAAATTGGACTGAAAATCCATGGTATTTAGGTCCAAAAGCTAGACAATCCTTTAATGGGCCAAAAGGTTCTCTCTTTATTTCCCATGTTAACTTGTTTATTTGTATGTGAAAATTATCTATTATGTATTTATTAGATAGTTTATTGCAAGTTGTAGCAATACTTTTCAATAATTACAAGTTGTAGCAGTTTTTAAAAAAGAAATTATTTATTGGATATATATCAATTAAAATATCTCCTAAATTTGTTTGTTATCTTTCACACTCACATAAATCACCATATTTTTAGGGAGTAAAAATGAACTAAATAACTTGTTTAATCTGCACGTTTTCTATTGTCTCTAATCATTTATTACTATACATTTCTTTTCATTCTGAAAAGTAGCATTAATTTATATTCTTATCTATTCATTATTTTTCTTCTATCTCTATTTTATTGGTTTAAGATTTTTTCTCATAGTAATACGTCTACCTTAATTATGAAACTGATACAAAAAAAAATCTGTTAATGAAAAATAATATAACAAATTATATTGAAATGTTTATATATTCATCTCATTTACTTAATGGTATTTTTTATTAGGGTCTCAATGTATGTAATTCATATAAAAATATCATAAAAATACTGTAAATTTATTTAATAGCTAGGTTTATACCCAAACTTTTTATATGTATTACATTTCATTTAATTTTTCAATCAAATTTAAATCATGTTATATACCAACATCATATATAAAATAATTTTTTATTTTTAAATTTTGATCTATAAAATTGAAATGTAAAATAATATACAAGAATGATGCATACTTTTAATGTTTTTAATGGATGAAAATGGTATTGATATAAAATTAAAAAATCTAGATGATATTTTTTTCAATGTTGCAATCAAAATATGTAAATTCATATTTTAATTAAAAAAATTGATGATTAAGATAAAAAAAATTGAATAATATTGGGTTTCACTGAGAATTTGATTTATGATTTTTGTAGAAAGAAGAAGGTAGGTATTTTGATGAAATTTTTGAACGATTAATATATAAAAATCTAGATAATAATGAATTGTTATATCTTTTTTTTAATAACTTTTCTATCTTTAATAGCAGCTTATATACAAATGTTTAATTTTATTTTTTAGATGTATGGTATAGATATACAAATTGTTTTACTTTTCTTTTTTTAATATCAAATCATCTACAAACTTTATGGATTGTGATATTCAGTTAAGAAGATATATTTTAGATTATAAATTGAATGGAATTGACTTATAAAGTAATTTCTTATATATCATAATTGTATGAAATGTGTATGTGAACGATATATAAACTAATATCTATGAATTATGATATTTAATTTAATTGATACTAGTTTACATATCCATTTCATACAGGATTTTATTCATTTACTTTCGTATTAAATTAAAGTTGAATGAACACTATCACCTTCCAAACTAAAGAAAAAATAATCAAGATTTATAAAAAAAAAAAAAAAATGGTGATACATCTAATTTTTCAATAATAGAAAAAGTAAGAAAGAATATTATGGTAAAAAGATGAAATCATCTATGAAGGATTTTGAAGAAATATATCTGAAAAAAGTATAAAATAAAATAGAATGAAAAGAGGAAGAGAGACTTGTATATTTTGTGAGAGAATTGTGAAATTGTACAACAAATTATGAAAAAAATAAAGAAAAAAAATTAAGAGGAGAGAGATATTAAGGTGTGATGGATATCCACCTATTAATAACAAACTGCTTTATTTTAGGAATCTTGTTTTTTATTAAAAAAAAAAATTCTTTATTTTTTTATTTTAAAAATTATTGATATGACTGGCAATATACAATCTAAGGATGTATATTTTGATTTTTTTTCCTATTTGTATTTACTTGAACACTTTAATTAATTTATGTAGATAAATCTCTTTAAATGTTCCTATTTTTATTTATCTTCATTTCTCCTCGTTACTTATTTGAATTTTTCTATCCACTTTATTCTTTGAATAAATAAATAAAGAATAAAAATAGATTTTAAGTTAATCTTGTTAAAGACAAGCTTTTAGAATTAAGATGACTCTCTTTTTTTCATCTCATTTAGGCTAAAGATAAAAAGAAAAAGATTTTCTCAATTGATTTCTTCTAAAAAAATAAATTTTTCAATGATTGCTTGATTGTTTCTTATTTATTTTGTTTTAACATTTCTTTTTAAAATCTATTATTATTAAAATCAAGATTTCAATTAACATTGACCATCAAATAGATTTTCCTTTAAATTGACCCTTCTCCTTAAAAAGAAATAGGTTTGCCTTGATTTATATTACTGAAAGTGAAATTTTGTTTAAATTTCTTTTTTCAAAGTTAATTTCTTTTAGCAAAAAATAAACTATTTATACTTGGATGAAATGAATCTATTTTTTGAAATCACTCTATCAAGCTTCATATTTTATAAAAAGATTGACCCTTTTGGAAAATTAGTCATTCTTAAGTTAGTCAAAAATTATTTGGTAAATCATTTTTCAAACGGACGCTTCTAAGTGTCTTATAAACCTTCTTAGGGTATTAATTGAACTCTTACTCATTTTTTCTAGTTTTAAAGGTTTCTTTCTTTTTTTAACCTTTGAAACTCTTTGAAGTTTTTCTTGATTTTTCTGTAAAAATCAAGTGGCAACTCAGTGAATTTCTTAAAATTATTTTAAAATTTTCTTGAATCTTTTGAAATAGTTTTAACGAGGTCAAAATCATTTTCTTTTATATAAAATCAAAAATAATAAAACATACGTCTCAAATTTTCTTTTTGCATTTTGTTGTTTTCAAAAAGGCATGGGCTCGTACTTGTGCGAGTCATGGGCCATAGTTTGTAAATACTTCTCGAATTTCAATGAAGAGGCCTCCCTTTATCTAAAAAGTTATTTTGAAGCATCATCATATATATTTTACTATTTTAAAATATTTTGTTATCATCTGACTTGGTTTGTTTGTCTGTTTCAGTAACAATAATTTTAAACCTGTCAATGTTATGTCATGTCAAGGGCTAAATGAACAAAACGGGGTGAATGACAAAGAATGAAAAGTCTATGATGAGGAGTGGTTAGTGGAAGATATAAAAGAATTTGAAAATAGGGAGAAGCCCAACCTGGAGAAACTGAAATAGTCAACCTCGGAGATCAAGATAAAGTCAAGGAGACAAGAGTTAGTGTTCACCTAATAGAGGCACAGAAAAGAGAACTCATCCACTTGCTATGGGAATGCATTGATATATTTGCCCGATCCTACGATGATATGCCAGGGTTAAGCACCTATATTATATCACATAAACTACCAATTAATCTCGAGTTTGATCTAGTAAAGCATTAAATGCAAAAATTTAAGACAGACTTAAGTTTGAAGATCAAGGAAGAAGTGAGAAAACAAATTCAATCTAAGGTTGTGGAGGTCACAAGATATCTAACATGGCTGGCCAATATTGTTCAGTGCCGAAAAAGGATGGCAAGATCAGAATTTGTGTTGACTACAGAGATTTGAATTGATCCAGTCCTAAATATAATTTTTCGCTACCCAACATCCACATCCTCATCGATTATTATGCAAATCATGAAATGCAATCTTTTATGGATTGTTTTGTCGGGTATCATTAAATATTAATGGATAAGAAGGATGCAGAAAAAATGGCTTTCATTACGCCCTGGCGTGTTTATCATTATAGGGTAATGTATTTTGGTCTTAAGAATGCTGGTGCGACATACAAGAGGGCTATGACGGTGATTTTTCATGACAGAATTCATAAAAAAATTGAGGTGCACGTGGATGATGTAATCATCAAGTCTCGCAAGAGCTCAGATCATCTGACATACTTGGAAAAGTTCTTTAATCGACTGAGAAAGTACTACTTGAAGTTGAATCCTACTAAGTGTGCTTTCAGTATGCCAGCGGGAAAATTACTAGGGTTCATAGTCAGTAGAAGGGGCATCGAGCTCGATCCATCCAAGACCAAAATAATTCAGGATTTACCACCGCTAAGGACCAAGAAAGAAGTTATGAGTTTCCTGGGTCATTTGAATTATATTAGCAGGTTCATTACCCAATCGACGGTCATATGCAAGCCAATTCCCAAGATGTTGAAGAAATATGCATTAAACAAGTGGACAAAAGAATGTCAGAAGGCTTTTGACAAAATCAAGGATTATACATCCGATCCATCGGTTTTGGTTCCACAAAGGAAAGGAAGTCCGTTATTGCTTTACCATACAGTATCAGAAAATACTTTCAGATATGTCCTCGAGCAACACGATGATCCAGTAAGAAAAAGAAAGCAATCTACTACTTGAGTAAAAAGTTCACGCCATATTAGCCTCGCTACACTCTTGTAGAAAGGACATGTTGTGCTTTGGCCTGGATCAGGCAAAATTTGAGGCATTATCTATCCTCATACACAATGTATCTCATTTTCAGAATAGATCCATTGAAATATATATTTCAGAAAGCCATTCACACGAGAAAGTTAGCCAAGTGGCAAATATTGCTGAGTGAGTTCGACATCGTATATGTGACTCAAAAGGCTATTAAGGAGCAAGCCTTAGCGGATCATTTAGCTAAGAATCCAGTTGATGATGAATACGAGCCACTTCGAACTTACTTTCCAGATGAAGAGATTTTATTTGTGGGAGAAGACATTGCAGAAACATACCTCGGATGGAGATTGTTTTTTTATGGAGCGGTCAACTTCAAGGGTTCAGGAATTGGAGCATTTTTGGTGTCAAAATAGAACATCATTATCCAGAAACTGCTAAATTACACTTCTCGTACACCAATAACATGGTTGAATATGAGGCTTGCATCCTAGGCCTCAAGTTAGCACTTGACATGGGTGTTAGAGAATTGCTAGTGATTGGACACTCAAATTTGCTAATTCACCAAGTAGGCAGCCTTCAAAGGATATAATTCGTAGGACGAGATGCTAACCTATGCCCGTACATTCCAACCTGCCTCCTTGGGACTTAAGGGAAGAATGGTCCGTGAAGAATTCCAAGATTACCCCTTACATAAAATTGGTGTAGGATTTGTGTGGAAGATTCAAGGAAGTTGATTTCAGACATATCCTAAGTATTAAAAATGAATTTTTTGATGCTTTGGATACTATATCCTTCATGATTCAACACCCAGATCAGTGTTACATCGATCCTTTCGAAATAAGCTTAAAGAAACAACTTGCACATTATGCGCATGTCAAAAAGGTCGATGGAAAGTCATGTTACTTTGATATTAAAAGGTATTTAGAATCTGGAACATATCTTAAGGAAGCCAGGAACAATAAATAAAAACACAATTCAGTATTTGGCAAAGAATTATTTTGCAAGTAGAGAAATACTTTTTAGGAGGACGCCATACTTAGGATTTCTAAGATGTGTTGATGCCGCAAAATCCACGAAATGAATAAAAGAAGTACACGCCGGAGTTTGTGAGCCCCACATGAATGGATTTGTCCTTGCTAGAAAGATCTAGATGACTATGGAAAATAATTGTGGCAAGTATGTGCAGAAGTGCCCAAAATGTCAAATACATAGAAATTTGATTCGAATGACTCCACGTGAGCTTTCTGCAATGAGTTCACATTACACTTTCTTAGCTTGAGGTATGGATGTTATCGAACCAATAGACACACCAGCGGCAAATTGGCATAGATTTATTTTGGTTTCTATCGATTACTTCACCAGGTGGGTTGAAGCTGCCTCATATAAAGTCGTTACCAAGAAGGTAGTTGCAGATTTTGTCAAGAATAACTTGATTTACTGATTTGGAGTGCCGAAATCAATCATTACTGATAATGGGACTAACTTGAACAATCACTTGATGAATCAGATATGTGATCCACAGGTGTATGGAGATGTGGAAGCAGCCAAAAAAAATATCATGAAGATCTTGAGTAAATGATTGAAAATGACAGATCATGGCATGAGATGTTGCCCTACACTCTGCTAAAGGAAACTCTTTTTATACTTATTTATAGAAATAAAGTTGTGATATCTGTCGAGGTTGAAATACCTTCCCTAAGGATTATTTAAGAATTAGGATTAAACAACGAAGAATGGGTTCGTACTCGTTATGAACAACTCTTGTTGACTGATGAAAAGAGAATGGTTGATGTGTGTCATGGCCAATTTTACCAACATAGAATGATCTGTGCCTTTAACCAAAAAGTAAGAGTTTGAACATTTGAAGTTGAGCAATTAGCTTTCAAATGCATATTTCCCCATCAAGAAGAGTACAAAGGCAATTTCGCTCTAAATTAGAAAGGATCGTACATAGTTTGCAACGTACTATCTGGAGAAGCCCTGATCTTATCTGAGATGGATGATCAAGAGTCAACCAAACCAATCAATTTTGATGTGATAAAGTGATACTATACTTGAAGAATGTTTTTTCACTTTTGTTTCCTTTGTTTATTTGTAATCTCTTTTATAAAGGTAGTTGTTTTTATGATTTATGATTGCCTAGAATCCCTTTCCTTTTACGTACGAACTACGTTTGACCTAAATTTCCAATAAAAGAAGAAGTAGGTGGCCTATGTCGGCCTTGATCAACCCCTTATGAGAATTTACTATTTCTTTTTATGTATGAACTACGTGATGACTTGAATTCTCTAGAATGAGATACGTAGGCGGCCTATGCCGGCTTTGGTCAATCCATTATATTTTCTATATTTTCCTAGAAAAGTCTTGAACTACATTTGACCTAATTCCTACTTCAACGGGATACATACGCTCCCAACGGCTCGATCATGCCACCCCAAAAAGTAGAAATTGAGGAAAAAATTTCGAGAAGGAATCTCGAAAATTCAAAAGAAGAAGATCATCATCCAAAGAGAATGAAGAGCAGTAAAGACTTCAAATCTTCTTAAGCCAAGATCATCTTGAATAGTACTAAACTGGGGAAAAAAATTGAGTAAGTCCTCAAAATTTCCACTAATATACAGAGACGAATTTCATATTCCCCAGCACTAAAAGGATAAAGTCAATCACTAGCTACGAAAGAGTCTAGATAGACTAGATCTCCAACTATAACAGAACTTTAGGTAGAAATCTCTAGCAACAATGATGAGTTTCTGGGAAATCATCCACCGGGCGTCAGATATGGTCAGCCTCAAGAGGAAGACATTCGTTGAGCTAGTACATGACATGACTGGCAGTGATTTTCTAAAAGCTTTTACAAAAAAAATTGAAACTAATTTTTTAAAATTAAGACTATTTTTGAAAATCTATACACATTTTTTTACTTAATGATTGCCTATGCATCAATTGGAACAGGAAGTCAGGGCGAAATTCCAAACACGATAGAGCACCCAAACGATGGCAAGGAGCAAATCAAAGATCAAAGGAGATCAACACAGAGTAGTTTCACTCAAAACTAACCATTTTTGTGTGGATGCAGGGATCAATACACCAAAATGGTAATTTTTTCAAAAATCTCCAAGAAAATTGAGAACCACACCAAAGCATATAATGCTAAAGAATGGTATTTTTGGGAAGCCCTAAACATGAGTTCAATTCCTATTTATCGAGAACTTTTTGAATCGTTTATCTCATTTCAAGAGATCGTGAATGACAAACAAAGGAGCCTTATCCTCTTTATGAATATTTTGTTTAGAATTTTTCTAAACAATAGTCACTAGCAAAAGCAATTGTGTCTGCTAAATATTTACCTTGAGTGTAGATAAGTTCAAAGAAACAGCCCTATAAGGACACAATCAAAGGATCGCTCAATAGAAGGAAGAGCAAAAAAGTCATCCTCAAATTCACCATGAGGAGACATAAACGGTATTCGAGTAGTCCCCCAAAAAGGGATTTTACCCATCTATTTACATTTGGTGGATTTATAGTTTAAATGCTTATCTAAAAAGAAGATGATAAGCTGACTAAATTATTCAGATTAGTTATTTAAACTGTTATAAAACTTGACTGTGGTCGCCAGTTAGAGTGACACTGTTTCTACTAACTGTCTACATTGACTATAGGTACATGTAGAAAGAAAAAATGCAGATAAACGAACTCACGTAAGACTGTTTTCAAATCACCGAAAGAGGCATTTCATATCATCTCACTTCCAAGAGAGCCATTTCATATCATCTCATTGCCGAGAGGGCCATTTCATGCCATTATCGAGAAGGTAAATTCATATCATTACTAAGAGGGCCATTTCATTCCATGCCATTGCTGAGAGGGTCATTCCATATCTTATCATTGCCTAGATGGCCATTTCTTGCCATTGCAGAGAGGTCCATTTCATATCATTGTCAAGAGGGCCATTGTATGCCATTATCTAGAGGGCCATTTCATTTCATCCATTGTTAAGAGAGTCATGCTGGGAGGGCCATTTCATTTTATTTTATCACCAAGAGGCCATCATGCATTCAACTAAGTCTCCATAATTTCTCTCCATGTAAGATGATAAGTTATATCCTTGGAAGAGGTTTTGGAGCACCAATATTCTTTGAACATGCAAAGATTGCATAAGCTGGCATCGAGGATATCACAATATTTTATACCTATTGACCACGCAAAGTCTATATAGCCCGGCATCAAGGATATCTCATTATTTTATGAATCAACATATGAATACATCAAAAGCACATGACCAGAAGGGATGTCTTTAAGTCGCTATCTGAAAGCGAGTGACATATCAGATTTCCCAAAAATTGATAATTCAAGGGTCATCTATAAGTCATGTTATTTGAGATAGGAAAGTGTGCAAGATTACTTATGAGTTGATAGTCCATGGGTCATCCGTAAGTTGCAACAACATCCTAACTGGATAGTGTGCAAGGTTCCCCAAAGATTGATAGTTGGAAGGTTATCCATAAGTCGCAACTAAATTCTTATCGGAGACTATGCGAGATCACCAAATTGATATGTCTAAGGGTTTTCTATAATCCGTGTCATATCCAAGATCGATTATGCATAGGATTACCCAAAGAGTACCAATTTGAGATATATCTATAAGTCATATTTTATCCAAGGTCAGATAATGTGCAGGAAGACCTGAGAGCTAGAAATTGGAGAGATATCTGGAAGTAATCTCTTATCCAAGGTCGGACAATATGCAGGATTACCCAAAATCTAGAAACTCAAAGGATATCTATAAGTTGCCTCATATCCAACATCAAATAATACGCAAGATTATCCAAAGATTGAGAATTCAAGGGAAATCTATAAGGCGTATCGATACAGAAGATGCACAAGACTTAACCGAGGTCATATAAAAGGATCATTGTCAATAGCCGACGAGGTTATCATTCCACATACAGAAAGAATTATAGTTGACCAAAAGGGTTGCCGCATCAGCATAACATTACACGATTGCAGGGACCATTCTACACAAAGTGTCATCAGTGCCCGAGAGGGCTATCCACTTTGAAGACATATCCAATCAATAAAAAAGCTATTTTATTCGACAACCAAAAGGGTTGTTGTGTTTGTTATTGTAAGCTATTTCCCTCCAAATAGGCATATGAAAGCACGACTTCACTTTTCAAATAACAACTCATGTGGAGATATGGTAAAAGACTATATACGTTTTTTTGTGTATTATGTTTATTACTAACAATTTTGTTTGAGATATTATCGAGAACATTCAAGAGAATGAGAATCTCAAATCAAAACCACAAGTGCGGATGACTCCAAAAAGGACGTAGCCAACATGGAATATTTTCTTAGCAGCAAAACGGGACATAGTCTAGAGAGGAATGTCAAACTCTTTGGACACGGGCTAAAGAATGAATGCCACAACCATTAAACCATACCCCTATTAGAAGGCATGTGGGTATTTTGGGATATTCTAGTTTTAGCTTCACCTTTGAGATATTTCTACACCCATGTCAAGGGTAACCTTCTCTTTCCTTCAAATTCGAGTGATAGGACACCTAGAGCTGTGGAAATTATGTTCGGGTGAATTCTTACCGATGGATATGAAGAGCACCACATATATGGCTAAGGGATTACAAGCCTCTTTTCCGTAACTCAATCAACTTATCACTCATCTTGAACAAAATATCATCTAAAATAAAATACTATCTTTTATACCGATCGAGTCGAACAACAAGCAGTCTAATTCCCTGAGTCTCGGGATATGTAGGCTGAGCTCTATGTTGAAAACTCTACTACATTCCAACCTCCCCCCAATTCGCTTATTCCTCAAATTTTTGATTTCACTAAAATTTAAAAACCAAAATAGCTTGTAAATTCTTTGAAAATCATACTTACAATCAAGCGTTATGAACTACAAATGGCCTGAATTCTTATGTAACCTTAGATATGTAGGAAATCCGATAACGTGGTCCGTCCAAGACTCCATGAAACTTGTGAGAAAATTAACCTCTTTCAGAAATGAATTTGTGGTCGGACAAAAATGAGGAACGTCAAACTCCTTTTGCCCAGGGTTACTTATATCCATCCTACCCAAAGGGATCGGACAGTTGTTGACACCTAATTTTTTCCTCTTCCCAACTAGATTTATTCTTGAGTTTCTTTAGTTTTAAATAAAGTTACAACATATATTTATCCGGATAAAAGATTTTCAAAGTATTTATCATGGTATTTTTTGTCATTTTAAGTAACGATTATATATTTTTGTATTCATATGTGTGAAATTGTATAATTTTATTAATTAAATAATTATTTTACAAAAAATAAATTTTAATCAAAGGTTATCTTGAAAATTAAATTCAAATGGTTAAAATCTTGATTTAAAAAATAATTTATCTTCAAAAAATAATTTATTTAAAAAATATTTGTTTGATTTTATTAAATCAAGCTCGAGATAAAATTTGTTGATAGTCATTTCAAATTTTAATTTGATTTAATTAATTTATTAAATTTAATTTAAATTGAATCAACTTGGCAACAATGCAATGCAATTAGCCAACTGATTTTCAACATGATTAAAATTTAAATAAAATTGACTAAAATCTTATCTAATGGCTATTTAATAAATAGCCTAATCCAATCTACTCTTCTAATTCCTAATCTACCAGCCCAAACCCACTAGGCCCAGCAACAACAACAATTAAAATTAGCCCTAATGGCCTAATATACCAAAATGACCCTGTCTATTCTTTCTTTCCTCACCATAATTTTGAAAGTATCTCAGTAAGAAAATTCCTAAACTACCCCTGAATTTCCCTTTGTCCCACATCAGGTGAGCTCAAAAACCCAACTCTTAAGTATTCTCCATAAAAGACTCACTATGGAGAAAAAAATGGCATGCCTTAGGAAGTGTAAAAGAACCTTTGAGCAAAAAATCTTGAGATTCTTGAAATTTTTGAATAAGAAAAAATTCAATCTTTAAGGTTTCTAGCTTTTGGTGGTGGCGAGGAAACTCCGTCGAAGGCTCGAGTCCTATTTTGTTGCTCCAAAAAAGGAAAACACGCGTCTCCCTTTTAGTTTTATCATCGATTTTTTCTTCATATCTTTCTTCGTAAAAATAGTTGTGTAGTTTTAGATGTAGTATGTTGGAATTGTCTATTGTAGACGACTTTGAAAAGCCATAGGTTATTATGAATAATTGGTGAATAACGTCTAGGAGATGATTGTTGTTCTTGACCCCATGAATTTTGAGTTCTTAAGACTACTGTTTAAATTTTCTTGATGGTTTTCTTAGCTTTGGATCGTGGCCTTCTCCTTTAGTTTGTTCATGTATTGACCCATTTGTTTAAGACATATACTTGTCTGTTGATGAAACATATACTGATTTTGGTATATTGGTAGTCTGCTAAGTGTTTGAGTTTTCTTTTTTTTTTTAATATTAGGGATGCAGCTACTACTGCATCCTCCTTATTTCAATTAGCCCCTCCGTTGGGTGGTGTGTTCATTGATTCTCTTTGGTTCATAATATCGATAGAGTGTCAATGGCTCGAAAAGGAAAATAGCTCCTTCACAAAAAAATTAAATTGTTGTGTTCAAAGATCTTTGCATGTCTTCCCTATTAATTTAGGTCACAAGTCTCCTTTGTTTTTTATATGAATTTCCCCGATTACATGAGAAAAATTAAAGTTATGCGAGTCATTTACATTGACTATTCTTTGATATTTACCAAAGAATGAAATTTTTCTTTTGATGGATACCATTAATAATTAATTCATTATCTTCTAGTAGTTATTAGTGGCTATGAAGGCTAAGGCCCCAGCTTTTTCTTACAAACATTGTTATTTTTATTATTAGAATTGTTGTATGTGTGGTTAACTTAGAATCAATAGCTCCCCACTTTGTTAGGATTCAGACATGAAGCTTTTCTATTGTCCAAAAAGAGAACACCTATCTTCCTTTGGTCGATGATAACATGAGGATATTATATACTCTTGGTATTACCTTATTTCTTCGTAAAAATGTCAATGTTTGCCTCTTTTGCCTATATTGTTGAAGTCATTGTCATATCCTCGAAAGTGTTTAAAAGACTCAATTTGCTATTTTTTTTAGATGGACATCTTATTTGCAATCTTTTCCTCTTTTTTTTCCAAAAAAAGACACCTTAGTTAGTGAGTAATAATTTCATCAGAGTATAACTTCTTGGTTATTAAGTTATCTGGTTCTTCTATTATATTTGTGCCTAATTGCTATTGTCTCCCTTTCTTAGTCTATGTTTAAATTTTATTTTAAGACAAACTAGATTACTACCTTATCTCCCTTTCTTAATCTGTTTTAAAATTTTGTTTCAAGATAGACTGGATCCCTACCTTCCTTAATAAATCTACTTGTAGCATCTCAGCATAAAAATCGTTTGTTTTAAAACCATGAAGCTTGTACTTCCTATTATTTTAAATTTCCTTAATCGTTATGTATGTTTCCTTGTTCGTAACACTCTAAACTTCTTTTTTCATTATTATTGTCATTATTATTATTGTGCATGAATGCATTTTCGTAGCATTAATGTGTTAGTTACCCATAGTTAGAATATGTTTTAATTCGTTAGCTTTTCTTTATGTGGCATGAGGATTTATTTTGGAGTCCACATTGGATTCTCTCCCATTGTATTTTCTAAATGGGCCAATGAGGCTCATCTCCTCAAAGACTAAGTCCAAAAATCAATTGCATGACGTATGGGTGCGAGAAGTTGGAAGATCGTTGAAGTCGCTGAGAAACTTAAAAAGTCTCATTTTTTTCTTATTGCTTTACTTGTCTTTTTTATTTACTTATTTATTCATTCGTTTATTTGGGTCTCAAATCCAAAGTGGTAATTTAATACAGGTGAAATAAATTTTTGGGTCATTAGGTCCGAAAACTAGTTTAACATAGGTGAAGATGGGCTAAAATCTCAAAGTGAGTAGTTTAGGACAAGTCTAAGTGGGCTATAAGCCCAAATTGGTTTAGGACAGGTTTCGTGGGTTTGAACCTAAAAGCCTAAATCTCGTTATTTTCATGTTATTTGCTATTTGTTCCTTCGAACCTAGTTAAATTCTACCAAGTCGTCAAAATTGTTTTTTTTCCTAAATTGATTTCTTTTAAAAAATCAACTTTCCCTTTTAAAGTTAGTCGAAAGTTGTTTTAAAATAGTCTAGATAACCGCAAGTTATCAGACACTTTTGGTGCCTTAACAACCTTCAAGAGCATCAATAGGAGCCACTTACTCGAAATTTCTAAACTTAAAAGATTTTTCCTATTTTGAATTTTTTAAGTAAGTTTTTTTTAAGATTTTCTTGATTTTCCTAAATAAATCAAGTGGCAACTCTGTTATTTATTAAATTGTTTCAAATTTTTCTTTAAAGTTTTAAAATAATTTAAAAAGTTGAAAATAATATTTTTCAACCCTTCGAAACCGAAAAGGGATAAAACTGTGAGAAGATCAAACTTTTTTTATGTTCATTTTTTAAGAAGGAATAATAAAGTTCAGCTAAGAAAATTTGCAAAACTATAGAAAGTGGAGGGTACTGTTGTAAACAAAGAATATTTTAAAAGAAATATAGCAATTTATGTTATTTTTAATGCATCAAATCAAACAATTTATAAAAAAAATAAGCCCAATACTACTAATTCACATTATGCAGTATTATTCTTATATACTCTACCAAACGGCCCCTAAAATGCTACTCATTCAGTCGACTTTTACTTGTACACTATATTAAACTTAGATATTTATTTTTACTTCTTCAATTTAGAAAATCAAGAAATAATTTATCATTGAGCTTTTTATTTACCTTTAAGACAGATAAAAATGAATAAATGAGTACATTAAAGAATAAAAAAAATCACTACAATTTTTTTCACATTTTAATATGGTTTCATTTATATTTTTTCCCAATCATTTAGGCACCGGACTCATGCAATTAAGTTGTTTTCTACTCTCTCAATTTCTATATAAGTGCTTCTTTTGGGTTGTGATTTTGTTCCTAGATAAAAGCATGTTTGAGTCTACAAGGATACTTTGATTACAATATACCTAATATGTCCTTGAGTTTAAATAAGATAATTAATGTCAAATTGAAAAGAGATAAAAGTTAATTACAGAACAGTTGATAAAGTTATCTTTAATTTTTTAAAAGTGAGTAATTTATTAAAGGATATGCTCAAGTCAAAAGGAACACTTATTTAAGAATGTATAAGAGTAAAAAAATATTGTTCTCTAAAAGAAAGCACCACTAAAGATATTCAAATTTGCCATATCCATAACTAACCCCTCATCAAAATTTTGAAAAACAAGTAAAATGTCATGATCCGAGTTAGGGTCTGACCGTGACGGGTATTCTAAGCCAACCAAGGCCGGAAGGGCATCCTAAGCCAACCAAGGCTGGAGATGACCCCCTTAGCCTTACCTCAAGAACACAATAATAATAATAATAACAAACTACAGAAGCTAACTAGAAGAATAAGAGAGATATAATAACCAAAAGAGTAAGTCTGTAATTCAAAACCAAATCCACTAAAAAATACCCCCAATAATGTCCACAAAGCCTCTAAACAAAGAATACCATCAAGTCGGGACATGCCCCAGACTAAGCCAAAAGAAAACCAAAAGAAAGTACTAAAATCAAAAAAAGCTAAAAATAACTCAGCCTTTCGAATGATGGAGGGCTGACCACTTCAACGACTATCCAAGAGGAATATAAAACCACCTAAATCTACATAGGATCACAAGAAATGACTCTGAACCTACATCATTAAATGATGTAGCGTGCAGAGATGGCCAGTACGGTGAGTACTGGTATCAAACCCAAGAAAAGAAATAAAATATACAAATATCAAACCAGTAATAAAACATATGAATGAAATATATAATTACTAAAAATCAGTCATAAAAATATGTTCTCATCAATCATCAAGATAATAGGATGTCAAGGTATGGACAAGGAACATAAGACATGACTGTTTAAAAATTTAATCCTGAACTATGTACCCTATACCGACCTAAAGGCACCCACAGTCTATGTGGGTCCGGCTCCCTATGCCGGAAGGGCCCCAGTCCATGTTAGTCATATGAACTAAAGAAATTAAGCTGAAGCCACCAATAGTCAATTAGCCTTCCAAAAATATATTGCACAAATTTGACACGGTGGTCATAGATCTCCAACATCAGCAAATGTGATTTCCAGTGTTGGTCCCCTTAGGACTACACCTTCTCGGTGAAGTACACAATTTTCTTTAAGCTTAATTAAAACAGTTTTCACATACCATTAACCATGGAGTCATTTATTAAGGAATTCCTAACTTGGTATTGCCATACCAATAGACTTGCAAGCCATTCCAATTATGTCATACCATATCTATATAACCATTTAGACGCCAATTTTCATTTAAAAATCTATAACCAAAGCCCCCAAAGGAGGTTCAAAAACCTTATTACCTTTTTGCCTATTAAAGTTATGCTATTTCAAAGGACAGTTTAGACACTATGAAATCCTTATGTAAAAATCAAACTATGATAAGTATTGAGGTTCATATCATTATAATGCCAAAATACACTAACTTTGTGAAACCAAAATTATCAAATTACACCATTATCATATGATCCGAGGTGGATTTATGCACCTCAGTGTTGTTATCCGGGCTTAATTAGTTTTGTTTTAAGGATTTATCTTGTGCTTAATGAGTGAATATTGATATAATTGAGCATATGTGTTAAAATACCTGATTATAATATTTAAGGTATGTTTTAAACAAGTTTGGAATCAATTTGATCACTTAGAGTTTAGACGAGGAAACTAGTGTTACTAGCTTGAGCTATGTGTTGTTCTAGTTTTTCTCGATGAATTCAGTGTGCATAATGAGTTACTAAGAGTATAAGTATGTAATTATGTGTGGTATAACTTGTTTATGGTGTTTAAGTTTCAATTTAAACAATCCAAGAGACAAAACACTAAGTTAAAGATCAAAAGGACAAAACTAGTACTCTTAGCTTAAGTTACTAGTTCATCGTCTTGGATTGTATGTTATTTTGAGAACTAATTCGTGGTTTTTTATGCTATAGGATGCTTGGTGAGTTTATCATGATGATATATTTATGATAAAAAAAAGAGTAAAATTAAGTGTAAACAACACCACAAGTCTTGGAAAGGATGGGCAAACACTTGGTATAAGACTTGATAAAAAATGGACGTTTTGGAGTCATTGACGTGCCACGGACCTTAGTCACCGCGTTAGGAATGTGCCACGCCCTTGGAAGCATCATAACTGACCAAATTTAAGTATTTCACTATAATTAAGGCATTCCACGGACCCTAGCCACTATAATTAAGGTGTGGCACAACCCTATGTCAGAATTGGTAGCTTGTGTCGAGTATAAATAGGACACTTAGTTGTTATGTTTCACAACTTGGACGAACTTGGGATTGAAGGGGAGGCTGTATAATTTTTTTATTCCATTACTTTAATTTTTTTATTCCATTAATTTAATTTTTTAATGGATTTAACATGTATTCATTCATTGTGATTACAGTTACATCCATGAGTGGCTAAACACCCTTTTCTGAGGTCAAAGCCAAGAAAATGAGTATTATTATTATGAATTGACTTGGCTACTGTTGTTTATCATTATTATTTGTTTATTTATCATTTTATTACCATTTTAAGAATTTGTGTCCCTTGGAATACATACATAATCATCTTGTGAACCTAGAAGGAGGAACAAGAGGATAGAACGTGGGACGGATAGAATAGAATTGTAATCTTCCAATTGAATGAAGTTATAATTAGCATTTAGGATAGGAATATACCTATATTATCTATTTGGTTCAAGTACGGGATAAAATATGAACGTATTTAACTTAGTTCTCACATTTCCTCTCAATGATGTAGTAGTGGGGCTAAGTTAGATAATTGACTAGAGGATCGGAAGGTCGTAGTCACAATATAGACCCCGTGAACCAAAAACCAAGAAAATCAATCTAACTAATGAAGTTTTAAAACGTAGTATGATTTTTCACAGTGCCTTAGCCCTGGGTTTCTCCCTACAGCTTCTCAAACCTTTATTTTTACCACACTGTTTAGCTTACATTAAGATATAACTTTTAAACTCTCGTGGTTACATTTTCACTAATTTAATCTTAATAGTTGGACTTGAATTGAGTAGTTACTTAACAGTAGTCCCTGTAGGATCGATACTTTGCTTTCTTAAGGCCACTATATTACTTGTGTGGACCACGTACACTTGCATGAGCGCTTAGGTGCAACATTACAAGACATAAATTTAGTTTGTAATTCACTGTTTAAATCATGGAGAAAAACATTAAAACAAGAAATAAAATAATGCAAGAGTATAACCACCAAAAACCTTCAACCATAGTTTTAATTAAACAACCAAGATACATGTAAATATCCAGTAATTTGATGCAATAATATAATAAATAAAATAGGGAGTGTCCACCATGCCTTAATAACAGAAGATTTCGAGAGAAATTTGAATTTAGATCTCGAAAAGTTGAATCTTTGAGAAAACTCTTAGTTTCTTCTCTTGAGAGTTGAGAGGGAGAATGAAAAATGAATTATTTTGCTAACTGATGAGGAATAGGGATTAAAACATATTTAAAGTCATTTTAAAGGAAAAAGGATCAAAAAACTCTCACCACAACTGAATAAAATAAAACTAGAAGATTTTCGCCCTTGGGCGTGGTATGCTACTATCACAGATCCTACATGGAATTCCAATCTCTTATTGTGGAACCTACAAGGTGTGGAACGTCGCAATTGCAAAATGTTCCTAACATGCCATGGTCTTATCATGGACCCTCACTAGTTCGGGGTCCCATAATGACCCCAAACGCTTTCTAAAAATTCTAAAACTTTCCCCAATCATCCCTTTAACATCTATTATTATAATTCAATTCAAAAATTACTATTAAACATGAGGAAGATTTCAAAATAAAATCATCAAAATTTTTAAGGTCTTGCATAAAATTTGTTTTTTGTTAAGATATTGATGTATATCATTATGTAGTGAATGTCTATCAAGAATATAGATAGTACCTATAAATATTTATCAAGATATAAAATGTCTATCTTTTGGATAGAAACTAGGTGTAATCTCCCCTATAAATAGAGGGGCTCTCTTCATTGTAAATTATTTCTCGATCGAAATAAGATATCTCTTCTCTTATCTTCTCTCCATTTTTCTTGTTCTTATTTAATAAATAATAAAACATTATCCACACAAGACTCTACCATCTTAAATTTAAAGGTCAAGATATTATTTTATTTCTTTCCATATGGCTAATAATCTTATAAAACTTAAGTTCGTTGCCATTCAAAGTTCGGACAAGAACTGCCTTTTGTAGGTGTTGGATGCTAAAATCTACTTAGATGATATAGGGTATTGGAAATTCCATCAAAAAATAAAATACAACATTTAATAAAAAATATGCTAAGTCTATAAAACACCCTGGGTTTTGGCCCTTGGAAATTTCCTGAGTTTTGAACTTACTATCCTAGTAACGACTCACCATACGAGTCGTATGGTGAGGGTACGGGTCAGGTGACCTAGGTCGTAGGGAGTACAGTGGGTGGTGGTTGGATTCTGATATAGTTACAATTGGGGTGGTACGAGTTATAAGGGATGGTGACGGTTCATTTGGTCGACCCCTAAATCAAATCAGTAACTTAGTGACTTGACTTGGCTCTAAGTGAGAGTGGCTCACTAAGAGATATAAGGATAGGGTATGAGTTATTGTGAGAATTCGTATATTGTCCAGTGTCAATCCCTTTGGATTCTGCCTTGGGTACGACTGAACCATACTAGTCGTATGGTCTGGTTATGAGGGGGTTAGGGAGTCGTATGGTGGACAGTGTATGGGTGTCCAACTTACAGTCTTGGTGATTACTAAATGGTACGAGTGGTATGTTGTGGTCATGAGTCATGGGATCGACTTAGAACCACCTGCGGTATTTTCACAATTTCAACTTGGGGGCATTCTGGGCATTTCCCCTTTGTAAAATCCCTTTATATCATGACATAAAACACCTTTTGGGGATTCATTAACCTATTATTCCCAATCAAACACTTTAAAATCTCTCAAACTCTCTCTCAAGAAAAAGGACCAAGGTTTCTTCAAGATAATCAATTAAGGCTTTCAAGGGTGGTTTCTCTTCGTCTTCCTTGGTGTTTAAGGCATTTTACTCCTCCCTCATTGTTATTTTACAAAGAACATGTGTTTTAATGTATGATTTTTATGATATTATTATGGTTTAAAATAATGGTTGGGGGTTTTGGATGTTCATGGTTGAATAATGGTTCTCATGGTTTAATTATGTTTTCTTTCATACTTTTAGTATGATTTTCACATTGTGGGATGCATGTTAATGGTAAATAGATTTTGGGGTACTATGGATTTTCCAAATTACTTGGTTATGGTTTTGAAACTTATGTGCCCACAACCTGTTTGTTAAAATGCCAATAAGAATGATTTTATTCACATAGTTTGACTATTCTTGACATCTTTGCATTATATAAATGGTAATGGAACCTGAATTGGTCTGGTTGGTTTTAAATAGTTTGGAAAGCCCTTGGTGGCCAAGGTTTTGGTTTAATTGGAAACTTTGGAGTCATCTTGGATGAATGGTTTTGGTATGGCATAAAAAGGATGGACTTGTAAGCTCTAATTTTTGTATGACGATGCCAATGATTTATGCCTAAACAAAAGACTCCTTTATAAATGGTTGGAATGTGTAATTATTTTAAATATGGACTTAAAGAGGGTTATGTTAGCAAAGACGTGGAAGGTGAAGGTCCCAAGGGGACCAATAATGAAATCTCATGTTTGCCAATGTAAGGTTTGGTCATAGTGACCGTGTGCGTGATGTCATACTTTATATTTTGGAAGATGTACTAGTCATCTCATATTTTCTCTCTGATTCGTGCAGCTAACACGCATCGGGCCCTTTCAGCATGGGGATCAAAACCCATATAGCTCGTGGGTAAACATTTAGAATGGCAGAGCTATACAGCCCAAGTTAAGGTTTTAAATGCATGCTAAACTTGGTTCCTTATCTCAGCATGATATATATGTATATATGGGATTATATATGGTTATTTGATTTGGTTTTGAATAATGGCATTATTTTATCTTTATCCTTGAGTGCATGCTAGCGTTCACTCCACTAACCATCTTCGGGCTCTGTATCCCCATATGATGCAAGAACTAACAATACTGTCATTCCTCCTGCTTAGTGACTTAGATTCAGGGACAACTTTGATCAGATTGAAGTGGTGAGCTTCCGTATTTTGAAAAACTCCATTTCACTACATAGACTTCTTATCATTATTTTTGTTTCTTAGACTTTGGTTTTGGCTATGGTCAGGGGCATATCCTGAATGGATGTTACTTAATTCTGGTTAGAGGCTTTGTCGGACTGTATGGGCTTGGGCGGTGTCGGTATTAGTGTCATCCTTGGTATTGGTATTAGAATTGGGGTTGGCATCGGTTTGATATTTGATTGAGGTTTTTGGATTAAAAATATAGACTTTATTTAATGTCTTTGAATTATTATTGATTAATCTTGTTATCTGTTGGGTATTAGGGGTGTTCTCCAATCCTAGTTAGACTTGAGATACCTGACACAACTAGGACTTGGTTTGGGTCATATCATATTGGTATCAGAGACTAGGTTTATGGTCGATTGGGAGTCCACAAAGTCGTGTCAAGTAGAGTCTTTTTTAAGGGTGTGTAGTACGCTACACTCATAAAGGAGAGGCTACAAGGCATTTAGGAATGTTTGTCTTTCTTGAGTTCTATTTTCGAGCTATTGATTCTAAGGTGCTAAATTTTCCTCTAATTCTCATTTGTTCTCCTTTCAGACCATGCCTCCCCTATAATCTAAAGCTCATGGAAACTCTTTTGTCCCACTTAGGGACAATGCTAATGGGGTACACTCTACTTATGGGGTCCAGACCCGATCTAGGGGTCTAGTTCTTGATTGTTCTCCTAGAGTTCCAATGGTCCCTTCCAGCCCTTCTCGAACTCCTCAGGCAGATGTGACAAATGCTGAGTTTTGTCAGTCTATCCATATGTTAGTACAATTGGTAGCTTCTTAGGTCGGGCATGGTACTTTTATTGCTCCATCTTCTGAGGCCACAAGGGTTGGCCAGTTTATAAGTTTGAGCCCTCCTGTGTTCACTGGTGTTAAGGTTGAGGATATCCTCATAGTTTTATTGATGAGATAGAAAATATCTTCCACGTTATGCATGCAACTAACATGAAGGGTGTGGAGTTTGCTTTCTACCAATTGAAAGATGTAGCATACCAATGGTATCAGGAATTAGAGCAGTCAAGGGGTGATGATCCTGAGTCAACCCTGTGGGATGATTTCTCTAGTGTTTTTCTGGACCGCTTCTTTTCTCGGGAGTTAAGGGACGCGAAGGCGTAAGATTTTTTTAACTTAAAGTAAGGTAAGATGTCATTCAAGGAGTATGCCTTGAAGTTTCACCAGTTGTCTCGTTATGCTCTGGAGTTGGTTTCTAGCATGAGGCCTAGAATGAGGAAGTTAGCTTCTGGGTTATTCTAAGACTTGATCTTAGAGAGTAAGGCTGCCTTATTGAACAAGGATATGGATATCCCTAGGCTAGTTGTATACATGCAGCAGGTCGAGGAAGAGAAGAAGAAGCAGGTTGAGATAGGGAAGAGGCAGAGAAGGTTGAGGTTTTCCCTAAGACCTTCCTGGTGTTCCTCCTGATAGGGAGATTTATTTTAGGATTGATCTGATATGGACACTCATCCTATCTATATTCTTCCATATAAAATGGATCCATCTAAGTTGAAGGATCTTAAAGAGTAATTAAAGTATCTTTTAGACAAGGGTTTCATCCGTCCTAGTATATGTCCATGGGGTGCACCAGTTTTGTTCATGTCTAAGAAGGATGGTTCCTTTCAAATGTGTATTAATTACTAACAGTTGAATAAGGTGATGATAAAAAATAATCACACTCTTCCAAGGATAGATGATCTGTTTGATCAACTTTAGGGTGTTAAGTTTTTCTCCAAGATTGATAATTGGTCTGGGTATCATCAGCTAGAGATTAAGGAGGTAGATATCCCTAAGATGCTTTTCGTACCCAGTATGGGTATTTTGAGTTTGTGGTTATGTCTTTTGAGTTGACCAATGCCCCGACGACATTTATGAGCTTGATAAACAAGGTTTCCATCAGTTTCTGGATTTTTTGGTGACTGTATCCATAGATGATATTTTGGTGTATTCTACGAGTGAGGTGGATCATGCTAATCACCTTCGTATTATGTTGCAGACCCTGAAAGAGCAGTAGTTGTATGCTAAATTTTCAAAATGTGAAATTTGGTTGAATGTTGTCACTTTTTTAGGTCATGTCATTTCTAGTAAAGGGATCATGGTGGACCCACATAAAGTTATAGTGGTTAAGAGATAGATTAGACCTATGACTCCAATCGATATTCAGAGCTTCTTGGGTTTAGCCAGCTATTACAGAAGGTTTGTGAAAAGCTTATCTTCTATAGCTGCCTCGTTGACTAAGTTGGCTCAAAAGAAGGTGAAGTTCTTATGGCCTGATGCTTGTGAGGGTAGTTTTGAGAAGCTGAAGGATAAGATAACTTTAGCTCTGGTATTGACTTTGCCTAAAGGCACTGACAGTTTTATAGTCTGTTGTGATGTATTCCTTATGGGGTTTGGGTGCATTTTGATGCAGCATGGTGAGGTGATAGCTTATGACTCTAGATAATTGAAGATGTATGAGAAAAATCATCTGACTCATGACTTGTTGCTATTGGTTGTGATATTCGCATTGAAAATCTGGTGTCACTATCTATATGGCGTACATATGGATATCTTCTCTGATTATAAGAGCCTGCAGTATGTGTTTACTTATAAAGAGCTGAAACTTAGGCAAAGGATATAGCTTGAGCTTCTCAATGATTATGACATAAGTTTTCACTATAATCTAAGTAAAGCTAATATGGTTGTTGATGCTCTTAACAGGTTATCCATGGGAAGTCTTGCTCATGCTGATGAAGGAAAGCAGAAGTTGCATTGGTAAAAGATATTCACCGTTAGGCTAAACTTGGAGTTCATGTCTTAGACCCTGAGGATGGTGGTGTGTTTGTGCAGAAGGTGGCGCAATCGTCTCTAGGTACTGAAATAAAGGAGAAGCAAGTGTTGGATCCTTTCTTGATGAGTATCAAGGGTGAGTTAGGTGGGAAAAAAGTAATGGCCTTTTAGGTTAGTGGTTATGGTACCTAGCGGTACTAAGTAAGGTTATATGTTCCCAACATAGATGGATTACGACAAAGGATCTTGGTTGAGGCGCATGAGTCACGCTCTCCTATTCATCTAGCTCAATGAAAATGTATTGTGACCTTAAGGAGATGTATTGGTGGAATAATATGAAGTGGGATATGGCTAGTTTTGTAACTAAGTGCATGTTGTGCCAACAAGTGAAAGTTGAGCACATGAGGCCCGAAGGATTGTACCAAGAAATTGAGTTGCCTATTTGGAAATGGGAGGTGATCAATATGGACTTTGTTATCGGTCTTTCTCGATCTCAGAATAAGTTTGATTTAGTTTGGTTCATCGTGGATAGGGTGACAAAGTCTGCTCACTTATTGCCAGTGCGAACAAATTTTTTGACAGAGGATTATTCGAGGTTGTACCTCCAGAAGATTGTAAAATTGCATGGGGTACCTAATTCTATCATCTAGGATCGTGGCACGTAGTTTTTATCTCACTTTTGGCGGTTGTTTTAGAAAGGTTTGGGGACCAAGGTGAGACTTAGTATGGCTTTCCACTCGCAGACAAATGAGCAAGCGAAAAGGACTATTCAAATGTTAGAAAGATATGTTATGTGCTTGCGTGATCGACTATGGTGGTAGCGGGGTTAAGTGTTTTCCTCTTATAGAGTTTGCATATAATAATGGCTTGGAAAGGCCTGTGCGGCCATGGTTTTGGTTTAATTGGAAATATTGGAGTCAACTTGGTTTAATGATGTTGGTATGACATAAAAAGGATAGACTTGCAAGCTCTAATTTTTATATGACGATGCCAACGGTTAATGCCTAAGCAAAAGAATCCTTGATAAATGGTTGGAATGTGTAATTGGTTTTAATATAAGCTTAAAGAGGGTTGTGTTAACAAAGCCATGGAAAGTAGAGGTCCCGAGTGGACCAATACTGGAAATTCATGTTTGTCGATGTGAGGTTTGGTCATGGTGACCGTGTGCATGATGTCACACTTATATAATGGGAGATATACTAGTCATCTTAGGTTTTTCTCTTCGATTTGTGTGGCTAACAAGCACTGGGGCCCTTTCAACAGAGATAGCAATACCCAAATAGCCCGTGGGTGGATATTTAGGACGGTAGAGCTACATAGCCAAGGTTAATGTTTTAAATACGTGCTAAACCTAGTTCCCTATCCCGACATGATATATTTGTATGTGTGATTACATATGGTTATTTGATTTGATTTTGAATAATGGCATTATTTTATCTTTATCCCAAGTACATGCTAGTGTTCACTTTGCTAACCATCTTCAGGGCGTTGCATCTCCACGCGATGCAGGATTCGGTAATACTACCATTCCTCCTGCTCAGTAACTTGGATTCAGGGACAGCTTAAGTCAGATTAAAGTGGTGAGCTTCCATACTTCGGAAGACTCCATTTTGTGCTATGGACTTTTCGCATTATTTTTGTTTCTTGGACTTTGGTTTTGGCTATGGTTGGGGGCATGTCCCGACCAGATGTTACTTGATTCTGGTTAGAGGCTTTGTCAGACTACTAAGGTAATGGGAGGTATCGGTATTAGTGTCATCCTTGGTATTGGTATTGGCATTGGGGTTGGCACCGATTGGATATTTGATTGAGGTTGTTGGATTATGAATATAGACTTTATTTAATGTCTTTGAATTATTATTGATTTAACTTGTTATGTGTTCAAAATTCATTTGACATGGGGTGCAGGGCGGTAATAGTTGGGTATTGGGGGTGGTCTCTGATCCTGGTTGGACTTGAGATGCCCGACACGACTAGGCCCTAGTTTGGGTCATGTCAAGCTATGATTTTCTTGTGCCATCATCTTGACAGAATTTTGAAAACAAAATATCTCACTACTAAGGATGTACGCGTTTAGTGAGCCAAAATAAAGGTATGACCATCTAAAACTGTCATTCTCCCAAAAGCAGGATATGAACAAATGCATCTGAGGTTTCAAGACTGTAAGTCTATTCATGAGTACAATTTTTTCATGTTTAGAATTTTTTTCTCAGTTGAAACTATGTGAAAAGACTATCAATGTAACATCCCGTATTTTTGGGCTAGTCTATGAACCGTCGTTCTTATGTGTAAAAGCTATAATACAAATGATTCTAATGTGAATATAAGTTTCATGATCTGTATCCTCGTATTTGATGTACTTTTGAGGTGAAAATGTTCATAAGAATCACTTAGAACAAAGTTGAGCTTAAAGCTTTTGATTCGTCCAAAGTTTGGTATTCGATAGGGTTTACTTTGAACATGTATAACTTTTTATATACGTGGAATTTTGCAGCTCAATACCCACCAAATTGTAGATAATTGACTTATCTTTCCAACGATATCAATTTCACCTTAATTCGATATGCGAGCAAAAAGTTATGACATTTTTTCTGAGAGGCAATAAGCCAATGCGATTGGGACTCGACGCATTGGTCATCGACGTGATTAGCAATGCGATGCAATGGCAACTGCGTTACGAAACTATTTCACATGCTATTTTAGTTCCTAAAGGGTTTAAAGGAACTTTGGTCACTTCCGCTCACCCAAATCCACCCATAACACTTAATTTCAGCCCCCAAAAGCATTACATACCTTATTATTCATTCTTCTCACGAAGAAAATCCTAGCCCCCTCAAGAACACCAAGAACTTCATCAAAATTTTCTTTAAGAAAATCAAGAACTCAAGTTTTCCAATTCAAGAAAACTTTTAAGGTGGTGTTTCTCCTTCAAGATTAAAGTTTTAAGGTATGTGGGAGTTCATCCATGGGTCCTCTTTCACCCATGGAGCCCAAAACTCTTTTATTTCAATTAAAGAATGAATTTTCAATCATTATATTATTTTAAATGTTCAAGAAAGATTGAATTGCATGTCTTCATGGTGATTTTAATTAATTTCAGCTCATGTGTGATTTCATGCAAGATTTTGAATTCCTCATGCTATGAATTTGAGTTTCCCATGCTTTATTCAAGTGAATTCCATGATACATCCTAAATTCATGATTTTTAGCAACATTCTCATGTCTTAAATTCATATTTTCCACATGTTTGATGAAATTCCCATATCATGTTCAATCAATTTCAAGATAAATCCCCAAGTTATGAATTTTTCCTTGTAACTCTATTGTTCACCCATGTTTAAGACATTTTTAGGTTCAAGTTATGATCTTTACATGTATGATTAAACACCTATGTCCTATTTCAAGCGAATTTTATGTGAATTCCTAAATTTATGATTTTAGTTATGTAATCATGCTATGCTCCTATGTTTGAGATATTCCCATATTCAAGTTCATGATTCCCATGTGTTTGATGGATTGTCCCATGTTAATGTATTAATCCCCATGTGTATGGTGAAATGTCCAAGTAATGGGTTTCTTTAAATAATGCTTACTTATTATGGCCTCAAATGCTTTATGTGTTCTTACTATTATTGTTATCGAGTCCTAGGGGTTATGAATACCTGAAATTTAGTTGTTTACCTAGTTTTCAGTGTCTACAAAATGATTTCAGTTATACCATAGGAAATATCATTCAGTCAATAATATGGTTAGTTGTGAGTCCAATTAAGTTAGCTCAGTTTGGTTTCAATCCTAATATCAATTTATATGTTAATAATTACCTCAGAATTTGTATGCACTGTTATTTTCAGAATACCATGACCTGAATTTATCAGTTATCAGTTAACAATGCATGCACCGGTTAGTATTCTAGTGTCATTCAGTTGGGAGTAGGATTCAGCACCAAGCGAACCCAGGGATGGAGGCATTCCTGCCACTTTAGGGTTTGACCCTTAATAGCAATCCCTAAGTTACAGAACTATGTAGCCGGCATAGGTTTGAGATGTCTTTCTATCAGGTTAGGGTTAACACATATCTCATGAGTTTCCTGCCAGTATAGGGT
The DNA here is from genome assembly GCF_002878395.1 of Capsicum annuum. Classification (NCBI taxonomy): domain Eukaryota; kingdom Viridiplantae; phylum Streptophyta; class Magnoliopsida; order Solanales; family Solanaceae; genus Capsicum; species Capsicum annuum. The sequence goes on from NC_061121.1 coordinate 202,641,756, forward strand.
TACTCCTTAGTCCTTCAAAACACCAATTTAGTGGATCCACACAGCCAGCGTAAGTACCCATGGCACGATACTGATATTTTTCTAATTGGGGTTACAGGTTAAACCCCGATTATCTCAGATTAGGCATGTCAGTTAGATGATACCTCCCATAGTCTCAGTTACAGTCTCATTTCAGTATTCAGTTCAGAGTTTAGTTTCAGGTTTGCTTGACCATAGTATACAGTTATCAGTTATTCAGTTATTAGTATTTCAGTTTATAGACTATTTCAGAATCATGTTATACGCTTAGTCTTGCATTCTCAGATAATACATTTTCATGCATTCAAGTTCGGTCATCTCATGTTGTTCAATTAGTCCTTATCTCATATGCATAGTACTCCACAATTTCAGTACAGTTATTCAGACTATATATAGTCTAGTCTTCATGACCAGTATTCAGCTATCAGTCATTTAGTTAATCAGATAAGCTTAGTATATGTTATGTTTGGTTCTGTATGTTTAGGTATTCGTGCTCAGTATAATTATATATTTAGATCCCCAATGTGATGTCAGTTTTATCACGTAGTTTTAGACTCAGTATTCACATTTTACTGTATCCCAGCTTCAGTTCTACTTATATTATTAAAGTAAAGTTTTACAGAAACTAAGTGTAGAGATTCACCATCTTATCAGAGTATGTTTGTCACTCATGGTGAGTCTACTTACACTTAGCATGTATGTTTTAAGATTACGTATGAAATTTGTTTTACTTATTGCATTCACCCCTGCATACTCAGTACATTCCAAAAGTACTGATCTATATATACATCTGTGTGGCTATAATGTTTTATAATATCGGTACCATTTGTAGCCCGCACACCATGATCAGACAGTTGCAGTTTCCAGCCAGCAGGTGATGAGTTCTCTTATTTCAAAAACTCTAGACAGTTTTAGTTCATGTATAGTTCATGTTTTTTCATATGTAATTATTTGTGGTAGTTGGAGGCATGTCCTAGCTATCTATAGTCAGTATAGTAGAGGCTTCATAGATGTCAGTCAAAGTCAGTCATGTAATTTCAGTTTCTTCTTTCAGGTTTATCAAATTGTAAAACTTTATCAGTTACATACTATTTCAGAATTTCAGTATGATTATGTTTTCGCACAGCAGAACTTGTTATTTAACGTATTATAATTCAGCTTCTTAACAGTATGTCAGTTCGTAGGTTAGCTTGGGATCACTTGTGGATCCAAACACCGTGTGGTATCCAGGGGGTACTCTCGAGGCGTTACAATCAATGATGATGATATGATGAAAAAGACATTCTCTAATTTTCATGCATCGAATGTGCTCCTACAACAATAATATCGAGATAAAGGTATCAAGAAGTATACTGAACTGAGTTCTCATCTTCTTGTGGCTGAACAAAATAATGACTTATTAATGAAAAATAATGAGAATCGACCTAATGGATCTACACCATTCCCTGAAGTGAATGATGTGCATGCTCACCATGCTAGGCATAGAAAAATTTGTGGCCTTGAATATGATTGTGGTCGTGGTCGTGGTCCTGGTCATGATGATCGAAAAAGAAATCATGTTTTTGGTGTTAATCACTCATCGAACAAAAAGCACCATCAAAAGAAAAAAGGAAAATATGAGAAACATGAAGAAATTGCTTCCTTTCAATGTGGTAGAAAAGAATAGTATGTACATGACTGTAGTGCTCTCAAAAACTTGATTGACCTTTATCAAGCATCACTAAAGAAGAAAGAGAAAAATTCTAAGGCTAATTTTATCTCTGAAAATCATGTTGACATCACTTGTTTGGATGTAGCAGATTTCTTCGAGCACCCTGAAGAAAAGATTGATTATTTGATTGGTGATGGTTCAATGATTATGTAAGAATGAAAAATTTTTAATTTTTTTAATGATAATAGTTAGTAAATAAAAGACCATATAAAAGTAGTTGTTTGCATGATTACCAGTTATTTAATTAGAATTGAAACCTAGTGACATTATTGTTAATTATAGATAAAGTTTGATTAGAAAATTTTAAAGATTATTATTTTGCATAAAGTATCTCATGCATGCTAGTTTTCAATTGTTGTTCATATTGTTACGTTCTAAGTATGGAATACTACCAAACTTACTATTTCTAATGCATTTAAGATTTTAAACAAAAACAAAAAAGTTAATACCAAGGAAGACACTTCCGTTTTTTCCTAAAACAGGAAAAAACAATCCTTGTATATTTACTCATGTGGCCTCTTTCTTTTGCATAATATATATATAACAATATTTTAAAAAGATATGATGAATATAGTATTCATGTAAATCACCAAATATGACGATTCAACTTTTATTATTATTTTATTCCTTTCTGTTTTGATTAAAAGAAATCATGACAAGTTTAAATCTAAAATGCAACTACTATTACTACATATTCTAAAAATATTTTTCAAAGTGATGGCTGAATAATTGTTGTGATAATAATCCAATATTAAAGTACTACTGTTATACTTACCTTTTTAAAATATTAAGCAGATTAATGGAAAATCGTGTGAAGTTTAATTGAATATTACTTTATCATATCATTTAGTCTTCACTTTGTACAAAGATGTAATATATATTTATTTCATTTTACGTCTGTGTTCTATTTGAAGATATGGATAACTCTCAAAATAAGTTGTTCAATTATAAAGATATATTTATTATGATTGATTCTAGGACAACATATACGATCTTCAAAGACGAGAAATAGGCTATAGGCTATAACTTTACCCATCTGCATCAACACACAACCCAAACCAATCCTGGAAGCATCACAATATACCACAAAATCATCTACACTATTAGGCAGGGTCATCACAGGGGCTAAAGTGAGTCGAGTCTTCAACTCCTGAAAACTCTTCTTGCAAGAATCTGACCACTGGAATCTAATCTTCTTTTGGGTCAACCGGGTCAAAGGAACAGCAATGGAAGAGAAACCTTCGACAAAACGACGGTAGTAGCCAGCTAGACCCAAGAAACTCCTAATATCAGATGGGGAAATAGGTCTAGGCCAATTTTTCACAGCTTCTACCTTTTGAGGATCAATCGAATACCATCAGAAGAAACAATATGACCCAGAAAAGCAACTGACCTTAGCCAGAATTCACACTTGCTAAATTTGGCAAACAACTGTTGATCCCTAAGGGTCTGTAAGACAATTCGAAGATGATCTGCATGGTCGTTCTCACTTCGGGAGTATACAAGAATATCATCTATGAACACAATAACGAACATATCCAGGTACTGTCTGAACACTCGATTCATGAGGTCCATAAAAGCTGTCGGGGCATTCGTTAGCCCGAAGAACATGACCAAGAATTCAAAATTACCATAACGAGTACGGAAAGTCGTCTTTGGAATATCACACTCTCTGACTTTAAGTTGGTGATAACCGGATCTCAAATCTATTTTCGAGAAATAACTGGCATCTTGCAGCTAATCGAACAAGTCATCAATTCTAGGAAGAGGGTACTTGTTCTTGACTGTAACCTTGTTAAGCTGATGATAGTCAATGCACATACGCAATGAACCATATTTCTTTCGCACGAATAGAACGGGTGTAGCCCAAGGAGATACACAGGGTTTTATAAATCCCTTATCAAGAAGGTCTTTGAGTTGCTCTTTCAACTCCCTAATTTCTACGGGGGCCATACAATATGGAGGAATAGAAATAGGCTGTGTATCAGAAAGGAGATCAATTCTGAATTCTATCTCTCTATCGAGAGGTACCCCTAGGAGATCTTTCATGAAGACATCGGGAAACTCATTGACAACACTAAGAGACTGAATTGTTGGAGTCTCAGACTTAGTGTCCTTAGCTCGAACTAAATGATAGATACAACCCTTGGATATCAATTTCCTAGCTTTAAGATAGGATATAAAATGACCTTTAGGAGATACAGAATTTCGGACCACTCAAAGACTGGATCATTGGGAAACTGAAACTTGACTACCCGAGTACGACAGTCTATAGACGCATAAAAAGAGTGTAGCTAATCCATACCCAGAATAATATCAAAACCAACCATGTCTAGCTCAATCAAATCTGCAAACATGACTCTGTTAAGAACAGTGATAGGACACTTTTTATATATTTGCTTAGCAACAACAGATTCACCCACTGGTGTAGAGACTAGAAAAGGCTCGAAAATCTTTTCAGCACTGATTGCAAAATTCACAGCCACCAACGAAGTCACATAAGAAAGATTTGACCCAGGGTCCATCAACACATACGCATCAAAATAAAATACACGGAGCATACCAGTAACAACATATGGTGAATCCTCCTGCTTATGGTGGGGTGGTATAGCATAAAAACGATTCTGGCGCTAACCACCTGCAATACTAGACGAGGTACCCTGAAGAGGAGTAGGACAAACTAGAGGGGCTTGAGCATTAATAGTCTGATTCTGGAGACGAACATCGCGACTCCCCTGTCTAGCATATGGGCAATCCCTGAATTTGTGGCCCAACTTACCGCAACCAAAGCAATCCCTCTGATCGATTAAGCACTCCCTGGGATGGTCTCTACCGCACTTCGGACATGGGGGAGAACGAGGTCTGTTACTTACACTGTCCTGGGACCTGGACATGGAAGGCCTAATACCCTGCTCCTGCCTGATTTTGAAAGCAGGAGTACTGGCTGATGAAGGTGCTGGCACAAGAGAACGATTCTGAAACTGAGGGCGGATCTCTCCAGAAAACCTAGTCTGACCAAACCCCTACTGCTCAGATCCAACTCTCTTATTCCCTCTCACTCTTTCTCTCCCTTTCACTTTGTCCGCTTCAATCTGCTGAGCATGGATCATTAGTATTGAAAGGTCCATGTCCCTATTAAGCATAGCGGATCTACACTCTTTCATAACATAACAAGATACATCGGCCAAGAACTTACTTATACTAGTTCTAGAATCAGCCATCATACCGGGAGCCTATTTAGACAACTGGTTAAACTTATGGCAATACTCCTTAACTTTCATGGAGCCCTGTCTCAAGTTCATGAATTATTTTAGCTTCGCTTCTTTCAGCTCAAGGGGAAAGAACTTATCTAAGAAGGTATCTTGGAATTTCCAAGTCACGGGAGCATCATTCTCCCCTCTAACTTTCCTTCATATCTCCACCCAATCATAAGCAACATCTTTCATTCGATAGGCAGCCAATTCAACACTCTCTTCCTCAGTCACATGCATATCTGAGTTATCTTTCTCACTTCATATAAATACATTTGTAGGTCCTCACCTATTTTCAACCCATAGAACTCGGGTGGATTTATTCGCATAAAGTCACAAACCTAAGCTGCGATAGAATTATTTCCTTGCGGAGGTGGAACAGTAGCCTGGGTGTTGGCTTAAGCGTTGGCGGTAACTGCCTGGGCTAGCGCTTGGAAAGCTGCCTGGAATTCAGCATGGGACACCGTTTCACCTAAAGGATCAACGGGTTGAGGTCATTTTTTGTTTCTGCGAGCTCTATGAGGAGGCATTTTCTATCATAAGAGAGCACGAATTAACCGCAGAGAGAAATATTCATAGGCACGATAGACTCTTGAAAGAAAGAAATAACTTTTCCTAAAACGTCCCATAGCCTTTTGCTCATAGATATGGTGTGCTACACACCGATGATCAAGACTCTACGTGACACGGCTTGTCAGACTCCTTAGGACTCTTTAACACCTTAGGCTCTGATACAAAGCTTGAAACGACCCAAGAACCTATCTCGAGATGTCACACAGCGTTTAAGGCCACACACATCCTTATTCTAACCCTCTAAGCCTGTCTTTACTCCTATAATTCACCATGACAATAATTGAGCGGTAATAAAGAAGAATAATCATGCCATGAATATACTGAGATACAAAATAATACTGTCTTATACAATCAAAATACCAAGGTTCTGTATATACTGGTACTCTAGTCTGACAAAGCCTCTACTACATAAGACTGAAGAGCCATTGGAACAGATCCCCAACTGGCTCATGCTGAACGGAAAAATAAACAACCATCAATTAGCAAGACAAAAATCATAAACATAGGTCCTCGAACCATGAGGACTCACCAACTGCAGGAATGTAGATGAAGGTACTTATAGATCACTGTTGCGGCTGAGACGGAGCACCTGAACCTATATCACAAGGAAATATAGAATACAAAAGGGTATGGGAGTCAGTACTTGGGAATGTACTGAGTATGTGGGGGTGGATGCAACATTTTAAATAATATCATAAATGTATAAGAAAATTGTGCATGCTGACAGTAATAACTCTCTTCGCTGGAATTATCTGAAACATTATTTCCATAAATCATCAGTAATAACACGTGCTTCATAAATCTCATAAATCATTCAACTCAACTCCAAAAGCTTTGACTCGTGACTTAGAGCAACTCGATAACTCAAGGTATTTAGATCATTAAGGGTTTGGGAGTTTCTTATAACCGACATAACTACTTCATGTGAGCCGCATAGAGTCCAATGTTTTGCCCTTCTAAGGAGAGAACCCCAGATTGGCAGAGATGACGTACTCTTGCCAGGGAGTACAACCTCAATCTCATTATCATGATCTCATACTCGGCCTTTGGCACACAATTATCAACATCAATCCTACGGTGGTACGTAGTTCTGGGGAAATACCAAATTTCTCGCTCGGTGTTAAATACTCCTCCCAGACTCAGCTCAGAATGCGTTAGGAAATCCATCTCAATCAATATCAACTCATGGGTCTATCATGATGACCAAAACAACTTATATCTCATCAGTAAATCATATACGACTGTGGATTCCTAACTCGACTCAAAATCAAACAATCTTTCTCAACATCAAGCATCTTTGCTTATCAAATCATTTCAAATACCAAAGCTTCAAGGAAACATCGTCGGACTCATTCTTGACTTTTAATCTCAAGTATCGATATGTATTCAATAGTCAAATCTCTCATAGAAAAACACAAATCTTGACACTTATCATAAATCACTTAGAAATCATCAATATATATATATAATATGACAATATACAACTCATGGAATAAATGCTCAATTTAAGAAGCATGATGGTGAAATAACCATAAATATCAAGCTTATTCAACTCAAGTCTCATAAATCATACATAAAGAAATTTGGGTGTAAACCCACTTTAAAAATCATGTAAATCAATAATAGAAAGTAAATCTTTAGGCACAAGAACGAAAGAAGTGTTCTAGTTCAAACCCCACATACCTTGGATTTTGATTTGAAGATGTAGAAACTTCTTTGGAATTCTTCTCATACTTTTAGGCCAAGATTCTTGATGCCTTTGACTTAAGAAACTTAGTTCTTGAACAACTTGAAGAAAGTCATGGAAGTTTCTTTGAATTTCTCAGAAGAGGATTTGGATTTTGGATCTTGTAGAAACCTTAGTTTCTAGGAGATTCTTGGAAGATTGGAAGAGAAAGGAGAAGGAAAATGAGTGGCTCTTCTCCACTTTGATATATATATATATAAGACCACATGAGGAAGAAATGACCAAAATGCCCTTTTTAAAAATGTTGAAATTTGCTGATCGGGGCCTGTGATGGTCGACCTGACGGTCCGTCAGAGGGACTGAAGGTCCACCAAGTCGTCCATCACTCAAACGCCAAAACTGGAACGTTCTACCTTGATGTGAAGATTGAAGTGATGGTCCATCAGGAAACTAACGGTCCACCAAGTCGTTCGTCACTCGAGGGCCAAAAATGAGACATTCTGTCTCGACCTGATGGACCCCTTGACGGTTCGTCAACTTTTTGACGGTCCACCAACTTGGTCGTATCACGATGGCCTGAAAAAGGAGTCACTACCTCGGCTTGAAGAGGCACTTGACGGTCCACTAAGGACCTGATGGTCCACCAGGTCGACTGTCAAACCTGGGCGATCCGATACCGTTGAGTAAATAGCCACAACTCACTCATCCGATGTCGGATTTTTATGAAATTGGTATCGATGGAAAGCTTATTCAATGCTCTACATGAAAAAATAGAATTTAGAGAAATACAACATGGTTTAAACATCAATCACTTTAGAAGTCATACATATCCACTCAAAAGATGGATTTAGGCTTAAGAAATGATCGGGGTATTACATGTACTCAGGAGCAAGGATAAAATAATGTCATTATTCAAAACCAAAGTAAATAGTCAAACGTAATCAATACATATATATATATACCATATCGGGAAAGGGAACCAGGTTTAGCATGTATTTAAAATCTTTAACCTGGGTTATATAGCTTTCCGTCATAATTCACCTACGAGCTATAGGGGTGTAGTGTTACCCTTTGAATGGGCCCAGCGTGTGTAGCTACACGAACCGAAGATATCATAAGGCTCGAAGATTCCCGTGTACCCTCAGCCCTCTGTGATACATATATACAAGTATAAATTGGTGGATTCTTGTGTAAGCCACAAGTATATGGTCTCCATGACCAACCCTCACGTCGGCAAACATGAGTTTTCAGTGTTCATCCATCGGACTCACACCTTCACAATTAGCTATTACAACCTGCCATAATTATCCAATTAAAATATTTAGCACATAACCAAACCACCAATTCCAAGAGTCAATTATCAAGGCATTATGAAGTGGTATCATCATACCGACTATAGCTTGCAAGCAATGTCATTAGCTAAGTCTTAGGGGATTCCCATGTACCCCCACAATATTTTCAATTAAACCAACGCCCTTCCTAATCCATTTAAAACCATTTAAACCAATAATAGTCAAACTATGTGATAAAGCATTCTCATTGGAATTTTAACAAATATGTCAAGGGCATATAGTTTTCAAAGCCAAAACCAAGTATGAATTGACCACTCCCATGCAACCGCATGTTCAAATCACAATTACAATATAAAAACCATAAGTAAAACATGGGAAAACATTATCCAACCAGAACAACCAAAACCCCTAACATATATTTCAAAACCCAAACATTACCACAATAATAAAATGAAAATCATTCATTAAAACATACTTTTAGTTGAACTAACAATGACAAAGGAGTAACATTCCTTATACAATAAGTAAGACGGAGAGAAACCATGCCTTTAGAGCCTTAATTGATTGCCTTGAAGAAAACCCTAGTCTTTCTTAAACCAAAACCTTGAGAGAGATTTGAGAGTGTTTAGAGAGTCTTTGATTGTGAATAATAGGTTAAGGAAGCCTCCAAAGGTGTTTTATATCGTGGGTCAAAAGGAGTTATTAGGGAGAAATGTCCAGAATACCCCCAGCTTAAACTATAAAAATCCTGCAAGCAGGTACGGTTGGACCCTTCAAATTGTATCCGCACCATACGAGTGGTACAATCCACTCATAACTTGGCAAAAAAGTTGAACACCACATTATGTCCAACATACAACTCCTTAGCCTATCTCGTAGCATCACCATATGACAAGTATCCTTCAAGTCATACCTTAAGCAGAACATCAAGGCTAGACACTGAACAACATAGGTTGGGCACTATACTTCTCATATCATAAGCACATGACTCATCACCGCCACCCATAACCATAACAAAAACCCAACCACCAGACACTAGACACCTTACAGTTGGGTCACCAGACCCGTACCCACATCATACGACTAGTATGGTAAGTTGTATGATAACCAGAAAGCTCCAGACTCGAGAAATTTGCAAGGGCCAAAACCTAGGGTGTTTCAATTCTCCCCTACTTAGATCATTAATCCTCGAATTATGGAACAAGGCAGTACAAGCATGATTAAACCCCCAAATTTCTCTACCCTTACCTTTAACCAAGTTAGAAAACAAAGATTCCATGGAAGTCAATCTTTACTTTAACAAAGTTTTAAAATAAAGACATTATAAAGAACACATACCTTCCGCACGAATTTTTGGAGCAAAAAATAGGAATGGATATTTGAAATTCATGTCCTCTTTAGCTTCCCTAGTAGCATCTTTGACCTTTTGGTTCCTCCAAAGAACTTTTATCGAGGCCAAATCTTTGGTTCGCAACCGACGAACCTGACGATCCAAGATCTGAACTAGGATCTCTTCATAAGGTAGAGAATCCAAAATACCAATATCCTTGATAGGCACAATTCATGACAGATCACCAATACACCTCCTCAACATAGAGACATGGAATATTAGGCGAATGGAGTTCAGACTAGAAAGCAATTCCAACTCATATGCAACATTACCAAGCCTCCTCAAAATCATATAAATACCCACATATCGGGGACTGAGCTTCTCATTCTTTCCAAACCGCATCACTCCCTTCATGGGATACACCTGTAGGAATACCCTAACTCCAATCTCAAACTCCAGGTCCCTTCGTCTTATATTTGCATAAGACTTTTGGCAACTTTTGGCAGCCTTAAGTCTATCCCGAATCCTCTTCACCTTCTCCATAGCTTAGTGAACCAAATATGGGCCAAACATATCCACCTCACAAAACTTGAACCATTCAATAGGAGATCTATACCTCCTACCATACAACACTTCAAATGAATCCATCCCAATACTAGAGTGGTAGCTATTGTTGTAAGCAAATTCTACAAGAGGCAAGTGCTCAATCCAACTACCACCATAGTCAATCACACAAGCCGAAAGTATATTCTCAAATGTCTGAATAGTTCTTTCTGCTTACCCATCCGACTGTAGGTGAAAAGCAGTACTCAAACTTACCTTAGTCCCCAACCCTTTCTGGAATGACCGCCAAAAGTGAGATAAAAACTACGTACCACGATCAGATATGAAATAAACAGGTACCCTATACAACTTCATAATCTCATAAAGATACAACCTTGCATAATTCTCAGTCAAGAAGTTCATCCTCACAGACAAAAAGTGGGCCAAATTTGTCATTCTATTCACGATAACCCAAACTGAATCAAACTAATTTTGAAACTGATAACAAAATCCATGTTGATCACTTCCCACTTCCATTCAGGCAGGTCAATTTCTTGATAAAATCCTCTAGGCCTCATGTGCTCAACTTTCACATGTTGGCACACCATGCACTTGGCCATAAAATTAGTTATATCCTTCTTTATATTGTTCCACCAATACATCTCCTTGAGGTCATGATATATTTTCATCGAACTGGGATGAACAACATAAAGTGACTCATGTGACTCAGCCAAGATCCTTTCTCGCAAACCATCTACATCAGGAACACATAATCTCCCTTGGTATCGCTAATGTTGGGTGTATTTATGTATTCTAGTGTCACTATTCTAGTCTTTTTAGCCTTGTTTTGAGAATGATTCATGTGCTATATGGGTTGATAACGAGATAAATGTGCATCTAAATATTAAAGTACATGTTTACAATGTTCAAAGTGAATTCCAAACAAGTTTGCACTTAAATGAGTCATTTAGAGTTCAATTGTGAAAACTAACGTTACTAGCTTGAGCTAGGTGGTTGTACAGTCGATCCCATTGGATTCTATTGAGTTTAATATGTTCCAAATGGTTTTAATGTGTAATTATGAGTGGAATAACTTGTTGGTAATATGCAAGGTTCAATTTAATTAAGCTAAGAGCCGGAACATAAAGTTTAAGATCAATGCGAATTAGCCTAGTCTTAGCTCTTGTTTTGATTCATCGTCATGGATATTGTGTTGTGATTTTCTCTAATTTGTGGTGTGTGATTATGTAGGAAGCTTTGTGATCTGAATATGATGATATTTTGATGTTGAATAATCTAAAAATTAAAGGGAAACAACACCACAAGACAAGGGATGGAAGGAGGCACTCAACACTTAGCCAAAATTTTGAAAAACAACTTCTAGAGGGACCACGTAGATAAGCCTGTGGCGCACTAGATGGAGTGGGGCTCTAGAGCAGGATCAGCCTTGTCTGGAGAGGCACTCTACAGCAAGCTCAGCCTTGGCTGGAGTGGTACTAAACCGAGGGCGGCGCCCCCTCCACTACTTAATTCTTGTTCAGTTCCAACTCCAACACGGCTTTGGCTTACCTTGTGCTATAAATACAACATTGTACACATTTTTAACACATCTTTGGACGTCTTGGAGGATTAAGGGGATGCTACAAGTTCAAATTTTAGATTTTTATTATTTTAATTTAGTTCAAATCATGTTCTTAGTTGTTAATTACAACCTTGCGATTACGATTATGACTATGAGTTATAAGTGGCTAGAAATCTCTTTCCGGGGTTAAATCTAAGAACATGAGTACTATTGTTTTGAATTAAGTTCGTTTAGTTTGCTTATCATTATTAGTTGTGTGTTCTTCTTTGATTTAACTATTTGATAGATTGATCACCCAAAAAATATATCAATTGTCTACCTTTTGATCTCGGGGGAGGGATAAGGGTGATAGCACATGGAGATGAATAAAGTATGGTTCCTATTTCTTTATAAAATAAGGAATTTGAATTAGTGTCTAGGACAGGGATGTACTTAGATACCTTACTTGATTCAAACATAGAATGATAGCTTAAAGAACTAAATTGGATTATTACATTCCCGCTCAACGATGTAGTTGTAATGTCCAAATTAGGTAAAAAGATAGAGGTCGGGAAACTATGATCATGTAATTAACCCTACGAATCAACAACCAAGATAAGAAAGTCAACGAATGAAGTTCAATAACATAGTATGATTGTTCGAAGTGCTTTAATCCTGGGTTTTATTTATTATTACAAGATCTTTACTTTACTCATTGTTTACTTTACTGGCAATTACAAATCTCCAAACTCTTTTTGATTATGCATGCATCATTTGAATCTAAATTGTGAACGAAAATAGAATTGTTGTTAGATCAAGTCCCTGTGGGATCGATACTTGGCTTTCATTAGGCCACCTTACTACTTGGTAGACCACGTACACTTGTGTGTGCGCTTAGGCGCTGTCAAGTTTTTGGTGCCTTTGCCGGGGACTTATAATTTGGCAACTATTTTATTTTTAGTTTTACTTTTAGATTTCTTTGGTGTTTTTACTCTTGGTCTTGGTTTCGTATTTGTAGGAAACAGGTTTCAAAGTAGTAAGCTGGCAAGGGATCAGGACTTAGTTGAACCAAGTTCTGAACCTGAGCAACTTTTCCATCAACAAAAAAGAGAAGCAAACCTTCTCCCCCAAATTTAGTAATCGCAGAAGACCAAGAGAATCTAACCATCATAGCTGATGAATAAGCAGCCCGCAAGACAGCCGGAGAAGTGGCAACCCCACTTCTAACCAATTTGACCTCCTTGTTTCAGAAGGCAGCAGCATGAGGAAATTTTGAGCTTAAATATAATACGGTACAGCTTCTGATTAGCAGTGGATAGTTCACAGGGCTTTCATATAAAAATCCACAGGTCCACTTGCAAATTTTTTTGGAAATTAGTGATACATTCATTCCTACGGGTGTGAATGCAGACTATGTGAGGATGACGTTATTCCCCTTTCCACTGATTGGGGAAGAAAAAAAAGTGGTTGAATGTGGAATCGGCAAATTCAATCACCTCATGGGACGACATGGCCAAAAAATTCTTTATTCGGGTCTTCCCGTCTAGTAAGACTGTGAGACTTCACAGTGAGATAGTTTGCTTCAAATAGAAGCCAGACGAGAATCTGTATCATGCTTGGGAGCGGTTCAAGGCCCTTCTTTGGGACTGTCCACACCATTAATAGTCCAACGAGGTACTTGCTCATACTTTTGTAGAGGCTTATGATCACAATACAAAAATTTTGCTAGATTCAGTGGTAAGTGGTTAAGCTCTTGAGATGACATATGATCAGCTATGCACTCTAATAAACCACATTATTTAAGGAAATCCAGAGTGGCATGGTGATTCTAGGAGTGCCACGAAGAAAATTGCAGGTGTATTGGAGGTGGACCAATTTACTACTTTATTAGCTCAGGTTGCGGCATTGCAAAACATGATAAACACTCAATTTAGCAACTTGAAGTTTGGAGTAGCACAGCCTGTAGCCATAGTCAATGCAATCCAACAAGCTGTAGATGGTTTGAAGTTTTGGGTAATAGTGGTCATTCTGTGACCATGTGTGCTTCAAATCGAGAATCGGTAATGTATGTGGGCAATGCTCAAAGACCAAATTATGGTAATCCCTACAACATGAAGTGGCAGACTCAGCCTTGGAACGCTCAATGATATGCCCAAATTACAACTCTCTTAAAAGAGCGTAAGCGGTCGTTGTCAAATATATAACCCAACTAGGTTGGGATCGAATCCCACAGGAAATATGGTGTTAATTAAGTTGTATGCAGCTTAGTTAACTTTTAATCATTTGTTTTCGTAAAACAAAAAGGGGGTTTGATTGAGTTCATAAATTAATGATTTCAGTTTAACAAGATGAGATATGTGTAGTAGTAGTATCCGAATTCAGAGAAATAGCAAGCTAGGGTTATGTCCACCTTGTAGTTTTCAAAACTTTCTAACTATGGACTTTACGAGTTCATACATGCATCATGCTTACAGAGAAATGTATTGCATTTAATAACATAATCCTAGTGTTTCACAACCATCAAGGACTAATTCACTTTAGTTCTCTCAAATCAAAAGTGTTTACAAAAACAATACGAAACCTCCAAGCGGTTAATCCTGTTAAGGCATAACATATGAAATAGGGGTTGAAAATCTTATTTTCTTGTCACTACTCTCTTTTTCGAAACTCAACCTTTCTATAGAACAAGTTGAGTTTTAAGGCACATCCTCTATGTTTGCAACCACGAGAATTCAAGATAAACGAAAAGAGTATGATATAAGCAGATCAATACATGATGAATTCAAAAACCCAAAGTAATAGATTGTATGTTACAAGGCTTCCATAACCCTAACTAATAAACTTAGCTACTCATGAATAAAACGGGAATCACAATAGAAATATTCATCATACCAAAAAGTAAACACAATATTGGCGGAGAAGATGAAGTTGCGTGTTTTTTCCCTTTGTGCTAAGCCGTCACTCTCATTGCAAAAATAATACAGAATAATGAATAATCCTCAACTTTTCAGCATCAAGTAGTTTTAATAACTTTTCCCTCATAATTTCCTTCTAAGTCCCTAGACTAACTCTAAATGACAAATTAGTCTTGGACATAGTTTTTAGGCACCACATTTGGTCTAGGCTGCTACTCTCTCTTGTGTCATATGTCATCCGTATTCCATAGTCCCATTATGTCTCCATCTACCTCATTAATACCTGAAATCATGCTAATCACATTGGTTAGCTCAATTACATAGAAGTAGAGTAAAAATATAAGAAACTAGGCACTTTGTTCTCCCAACTTAGCTAAAATATGGGTAAGTTATGGTGCTTAGGTGTATAAATACACCCAAGATCACCACCCCACACTTAAAGCTTTGTTCATCCTTGAACAACTTATCCATTTATGCATACTACACAAGTCTTAACACCCACGAAGGAAAAACAAGATGCTCAAATAGGCTCACACAACAATTATGAACAAGAAGTAAATTCATGGATCATTACTAGAGACAACCTACCCTCAAGAATAGACTCATTAAGTTGGCAAATTCATGCATACCGTTTAAGCAAAAAAATCATATAAATTACCCAACCTTCATTAACCATGTGCCCTCACAACAAGAAAGTTACCCATAATCACTCACAATCATGCAATTTCTAACAAAATGGGTACAAGAATCAAGTTGCGCTCACTCTCACAAAGAATGCTCAAATTACAACTGATGACTATATGCTTGCCCTTAGTGTAATGCTCCATTAATATCAGAATGCTAATATTAGGACCAAATAGGTCTTTTATGGGTTGTAATGCAAGCTAAAGGATAGGTAGGAACTATTTTGGCCAAAAATCATAACTATCTTCCCTAAGCGCTTTAATACACTACATTATGCAACTAAGACCAATTTCTAACAACCAATTTACACCACTTTCATCTATCCATATCTTTTGTTTTCACCCCATCCCATTAAACTCAATTAATAACACTATGGTGGGAGTATGCAACACTTTCAAAAAAAAAAATTCTTCACCCATTTCAAGTTACGCACCCCTATGATAACCACCCTCAACTTAAGCAATTTGCCTTAGTTGAGGTGCACAATGTCCGAGAAGGACCAGGGCCAAAACAGGTTCATTGTAACATGTCCAGGATAAAATTTGGAACTTTTTCAATAATTTTTGCTACTCCCAACCACATTAATTGCTCACGCCAATAACTAAACTTTGGGGCATCAATTTCACCTTTTTCCTCTTAGTGTCAAACTCCTAACTCAAATTGATTTTACATTAAAGTGCTTTGAAGATTTTGGATCAAATTACGGTCTATTAAAGAATGGGTTAGGCTACATATGAGGCTAACAAAAGAACAAGCTAAAAGATCAATAGGGGATAATGTACAAGGGTAGATAAAAGAAGGCAAAATTAGCTATCAAAGAAATGCCTATATCATCTCTTAAACTCACAATCTTTATTTCGCTTTGCACACACAACAGGCAAGTTCTAGCATCAGTTGCAATAAGGAATATACAACAGTCTTACACACTCATGGCACATAGTCAACTCAATTAGGAGCATTATAGATTCTTGACACAATAATTAAATGAATTCAAATAAAACCAACAATCACAATAAGAGTCACAACTAGAGCCTAGGTGTTTCAAACATAATGATCCATCACATACTTATGTTATAATGTCATGTGATCTACAAGAACAGTTACATGCAAGTAAATGACTAATTTTCTCTTAAGACGATTTTCATCCATCCATCATCGAGAAAAGCACATAATTATGACTACATCAAATAAACATCTAAAAAGAAACAAAATAAACAAAATAACTAATCCTATCACAGAAGTATACTAAGGAGAAGGTCCTATTTACTTACAAAACAAGTAGCAAAGTAACCAGCCAACCCACACTTAATCTAAGCACTGTCCCCAGTGCAAATAACAAGATAAAGAACCTGGATAGTAGTACTCATCCACATTAAGAGTCATGCCACCTGCATGGAGATCATCATCGAAGCCATTTTTCCTGTACTCATCACATCATCCGCGTCAGCCACACATAATGAAACTAACTACAATTATGATGAAGGTTGTGAAGTCACCACCCCATACTTAATTTGTTAGTATAAACCAATTAAGTGTTATTGTCAGGTACTCAGACTTCGTCGACATACACTTTGATATGGTGCACCAACATTAGTCACAATACAATTCACTCACTTCAATTCCACCAATTTTACTTCAATGAAATAATTTTTGAACAAAGTTATGCCTTAGATCTTCAACATATCAATATACACAAAACACCATCACTTTCACACGATTTAACCAACACCGTGTTCCATCAAGTAAATTGTGAAATAATGGCCACACAACAAAACTACGTTAGTCATGAACAATTCAATCACCTGCAAAAGCTCAAAGTACTACAACAATAATGTCCACTACAACAATGGTGTTTATCTTCCAAAGAAGTTGAAAACCCTTCTTTGACATAACCATGGCAAGAATTTAATTCATAATCCTCAAGAAATCAATTAACTATAACATAAAATCATAATAACTAAGGATTAAGAAAATAAAATTACCTTGAAGATGGAAGTTTGAGGAAAGAAAGGGAAAATTCTTGAGATTGTTAAGCAAAGAAAAACCTTGAAGGAGAAGGAGAATGTTGAGAGCACAATCTTGTACGGCTTAGGGGTGAAATAAGGGTGCATTTGGGCATTTAGGGCGTGGAGTCTATTTAAAGGATGAAATCGGGGTCGAGTCGACCCAATTAAAATTCAGATATGTTAAAATTGGAGAGGTGTGCAGCACATAACTCATCGCACAAGTTAAGTGTACGTCGCATTTGGCACAAGTGAGACAGTGAGCATTTGCGATATGGTTGGCGCCACACATATTACTGCACAAGTTGGTGTGTGTGGCGCACAACCTAATACTTAAATTAACTTAAGCGACGCACAAGCTATAGCCAACGTAAACTAGTGAGCATGTGCGATTGGGTTGGCGTCGCACATGTTATCGTCTACATCAAGGTGTGCGGCGCACATCCTGCCGCTCAAGCTAAGTTAGGTGTCCCACAAGGTAATCCCTATGTGAAGCAATGGGCTTAGGTAGAGTGTTAGGCGATGCCTTTGTCATGGTCTATGTAAACTTGGGCGTCACACCCTATAGTACACTTAAACTTGGATGCGATGCGCCTCATTCTCCATATGAATCATGAATCGAGTCTTACATTTGACCACTCCAACTTACCTAAAACGTTCCCGTCACTCCTAAACTTACCACCTTTGATATGGCTTGCTTTCAAACCGAGTTTAGAACCTACCACCCCTTTAGTGCTTCGAACACCTACACTTAATCAAAAACAATAAAAATAATTAGAAGGGTGGCTTGCCTCTCACCAAGCGCCTTCGTTTCGGTCGTGGCTCAACTCTTATTTTTGTATTTTTACTTTACACATAAAAATCAAAGTAAAATCATAGGTTGTCTCCCATGTAGCGCCTGATTTATTGTCGCGGCATGACTCGATTATCTTCACTACTCAGACTTCGTCAACATACATCGATGATACCATTTGTACCTCATCTTCATAGAATGCATCAACGATCAAGAAAACACTCATCTTTTTTCATTGTTTCGTGGATTTACACACTTCAAAACTAACATTTTTGCCGTTAAGCCTAAATTTCAGCTCATTCGACTCTAGGTCAACTAACACTCTCCCAGTTGCTAAGAATGGTCTGCCCAAAATTATGGGTACTTCAAATTCCACTTCGCAATCAAGAATTACAAAGTTGGAAGGAAATATAAAATAGAACACCTTTACAAGTACATCATGTAGAATCCCAACCGGCCTTTTCACCGATCTATCCGCCATTACAAGTCACATGTTTGTGGGTGTGGGGTCTCCCAAACCCAACTTCTTATAAACAGCTAGCGGCATCAGATTGATGCTAGTTCCCAGATCACATAAGGCCTTAGCAAAATCCAGAGACCCAATCGTACAAGGGATGGTGAATGCTCCTGGGTCTTCCTTTTTCTGCACCAGTGACCTTGTAGAAATAGCACTACAATGATGGAGATTATCCACCGGTTCGTAGCTTACCGCTCTTTTCTTCGTCACAAGATCTTTCATAAATTTAGCATATCCTGGCATCTGCTCAAGTACTTCAACTAAAGGAATGTTCACTATCAATTGCTTCAATATAGCCATGAATTTGTTAAGCTTGCCTTCATCTTCTTTCTTTTTTAATTGTTGTGAAATGGGGGTAGTGGCCTTGGGATTTCAACTGGAGCAACTTTTACCTCTTTTTGTATGCCTTGCTCTACATCACTAACATGCTTCACTTAGGTGGTTGTTCTACTTCCGCACTCTTCTTTTCCGAACCTCCCAACTCCACGGGCACCACTGAAGATTCAGCCAAAATAGTTTCTACCTGTCCCTTAGCCTACATACAACCCAGAAAAGACCTATTTGATCTTAAGTTCATCGTTCTGATATTAATGGAGTACTACACTAAGGGCAAGTCTATGGTTCATTGTGTGTAACTTGTGAATTCCTTGTGACAGTGAGCGTAATTTGATTCTTATACCCATCATGTTATAAATTACTTAATTGAGAGTAATTATGGGTAACCCTCTTGTTGTGAGGGGAACATGTTTGATAAATATGGGTGATTTGTATAATGTCCTTAATTGCACGATAAGCATGAATTTGCCAACTAGGTGAGTCAATTTTTAAGGCTAGGATGTTTTGAAGTTGTGTTCATGAGCTTTCAGTTGAGTAAATAACATGATTAGTGAAGAAACTTGCATTCTGTATAGTCATTATAGTACTAGCTTGAGTGTCTTGCATCTAGTACAAGTGTGGAGTCTCTTAAACCTATAATGCTTAGAGTAAAGAGTTGTTCGAGGACAAACAAGGCTTTAAGTGTGGGGTGGTGATGTTAGATGTATTTATGCATTCTAGTGTCACTATTCTAGTCTTTTTGGCCTTGTTTTGAGGATGATTAGTGTGCTATATGGGTCGATAATGAGATAAATGTGAATACAAATGTTAAAGTACATATTGTCGCGCCCAATTTTTCTCGCGAAAAGCGAGATTCGACATGACCAAATAAAGGTCACTGATTTATTAGTAACTTACTGTTAACTAAGTGATAAAGTAATAAATAAACAAACACGTTATTTAATCATTTTTTAACTATCAATTACTTAAGTGATAAAATCACAAAGCATGCAAAAGACGAGATGAATGACATGATTTATAACAAAGGGGACTGCTTATTAAACTAACTACCTCAAATAAGTAAGCATGTAAAGTAAATGTAAATTCAAAAAAATCAAACAAAAAAATGTTTTTGGTTTCATTCGGATCAGAGCCCCCACTTGTTAATCATTATCCAATCCACTGGCCGAATTCTTAAATAAGTAACAATGTCAAACGTCATATAATATCTCTGGGTATCATCACTTCTGAATGACTACCTGCCCCACCCCATCTAGGCTACTTGTCAACTTAAAGACACACTAAAAAGGGGATAAAACTAACGCCTCTAGAAATGTCTATCGCGCCACCTATCGCCCAAGAGGCATTGGGCTTTGCTAATTTGGATTTGTGATCTAGATGAACAAAGCTATGTTTCCTAGGACTCAGCGCGTAAAACACAAAGGACGTAAGGTAGTATGTCATGTCTCACGTTGGCCTCTTGGTTAATTAAAGTGATTAATGTGATTGACATGCAAATAATTATTTATTTAATTTTGGAACCTATAGGGATGATGCTGAGTGATAATGAATTAACATGTCGAGAGGGGATTAATAAATGCTTCAAAAGTATATTGTAAATTTGTTAGAAGACGTGTCAAGGTCAAATAAACATGTGAGGAAATAATAACTGTTTATTATGCAAAGGATAGTTAAATGTATTAGGAAAATAATCTTATATACTAAGTAGTGATTTAATATGCTGAAAATTACCCCTTTTAAAAAGGCTGAAAACTTAGTTAAAGTGTTGAAAATTATTTATTAAATGCAGGAAATATGCTAAAATTAGTGCTGAAAGGCAAATTTATATTGCTGGAAATTAATTTAATATGTTAGAAAATATTATTTAAATAACAACAACAACAACAAACCCAGTATATAATTTCTACATAGTGAGGTCTGGGGAGGGTAGAATGTATGCAGTCCATACCACTACATCCGAAAAAGTAGAGAGGTTGTTTTCGATAGACCCCCTGACTCAGAAAATATTATTTAAAGTGCTGCAAAAATAAGGTTGGTCGCTGAAAAATTATTTTAAAGACTGACAGCAGATGCTCCATTGCTGGAATTGTTTTAGCAAATTGAAAAATGACATATGGTTACTGGAAATTATTTTGAAGGACTGAAAATAACGTGTAGTAACTGAAAATTCATTTTAACATGCTAACAAATGAGGATTCCTTTTAATTGTTGAAAGTAGACGTGCGCATATTAAACCTCCTACGATAGCCAAAAATTAAACGCATAGGTCGAAATTAATGTTAGGGCAAATGTTATTAATGATCCAAAAGGCATGTTTTCTAAGTGATCAAATTAATTAATAAATCCTAACTTACGTTTGCCTAAGTGATTCACGTAGCA
This sequence comes from Capsicum annuum, assembly GCF_002878395.1. NCBI lineage: Eukaryota > Viridiplantae > Streptophyta > Magnoliopsida > Solanales > Solanaceae > Capsicum > Capsicum annuum. The sequence continues at coordinate 202,663,349 of NC_061121.1, forward strand.
CATAAAGCACATAAAATCCGCCCCCATGCAGTCCCCAATTTTATTATTACATCAGAATAATGTTTGTACAATAAATTAGAGACCAAATGAATTAAAAAAAAAAAACTAGCAAGACATCCCTTCCCCGAATTTCCGGGCGACTCTTCAAATTCCCAAAACCACTACTTAATGATACCTTTCAGAAAAAAGAAAACGAATTTGAGCATACCAGCAAACATACAGCAAGCACAGAGAGGCACACAAGCATACAGTGAAAAAACATTGTTCTTATTCCAACTAAAAAAGCACATTCCCTAAGTTATCCATAGTTTATCATACGAAAATTGAAATTGCATCGATAAGGGAATATACCAGTTGGCGACAATAAACCAATAATAAGAAAGGAATAAGGATCACCAAAGCAAAACTCACGATCGATCCCTCACGATAAGTGCAAATACAAAGTAATAAAGCGTTTTGGTTTTCCAAGAAAGGTGCTTAAAGCTCTTGTGTTGTACAGAGAATATAAAGAGCGGAGAGTGTAAGAGTATAGAGTACCTCAGTTGTCCTTAAGGGTGAAAAGTAATCCTTTACATAGGTGAAACGGGTAGTGAATAAAAAAGGAAGAAGAAAACTCTGAATAAATCAATTACACTATTATTTCCCTTGATTAAAGAAACAGAATCAATTTTGGAACGTAAAAGGGGTAAATTTATCATAAATGCATAAAAAAAGTACTCCTGAATAGAAGCAAATAAAAATGAAAGGAAATAGATATGCCCAATCATTAATATTTACTGATATGTCAAAACTAGTGAAATATAGTCATTCATCATGTAAGTGTTTCCTAATCAAATTATGAGAGAAGTATCTATTACCCTCTGAACTTGTCGACTTTTATATATGTTATACCTGAACTTTGAATCATCTTAAATATCCCTCCAAACTTGTTCTTTTAGTATGGCGCGTGGCCCTTTTTGCTGATGTGGCGAAATGTTTGATTTTCACACGCCATCACGCGCGTGATGAAGTATTTTTTTGACCAAATCAGCATTATTAATGATTAAAATACAAAAAAAGATTATTTTTCTTAAATTTTTTCAAAAAAATCAATTATCCCTGTCCCTATTTATTATCCTCTTCCTCCATTACTTCCAATCTAAAAAAAAAAAATTCATCTATTTATTAATTTTGTAAAACTTCAATTTATCTCTTAATTAGTTTATGAAATAAAAATTTCATCCGTTTATTAATTTTGTAAAAATTTTGTTTATTACTCTAAAAAAAAAATTCATCCGTTTATTAATTTTGTAAAAAAAAAATTGTTACTCTAAAAAAAAAAATTCATCCGTTTATTAATTCAATCTAAAACTCCAGTTTCCATTTTTATGGAACTCCTTCAATTTTGTAATCTTAATTATATATATCATACGAGTTATTGTAACTAAAAAAATGTACTAAATATCGAAGCAGATATTTTAAAAGATAATAGCAAAACAAATACTAAAGAAACTAAGATACATACTTATGATAAAGAGAATGTAGTTATATTGATTATCGATTTTTAGTACCTAACGATTTGATTTTTTATTTAATCAAAATTCTAATCCAAACACTAATCGAAAACTACTATGAAACACTAACCGAAAAAAATAATTTCATATTTTTAACACACAAAAAAATATAATTTTTTTGATGAATTGAAAAGATTTCCGTATATGAGTGTTGGGTACACGAACAAAATCCCACATTAGTAGTTGAAAAGAAAAAGAAGTTATATATAAGGTGTAGAATATTCTTAATGGTGTAAAATTTTTTGAGAAATATAGTGCGGACATGATCTTAAACGAACAATATCAATGAGAATGTTATAATTTTCTGAATTAATTTTCACCGGTAAGTCAAATTCAATTTTTTTTCGTTGATGTAATAAATACAACAATATCTTTCATTTCAACAGTGAATTTATTGCTTGAACAAAAATGGTAAAGGAGTTGATACTACTATTCAACTAATATTTGACTATTTGCAATTGCAGTATAAAGAACTTCAAAATTCTAATTGAAACACTAATCGAAAACTACTATGAAACACTAACCGAAAAAAAAATTCATATTTTTAACACACAAAAAATATAATTTATTTAGATAATAGCTTACTTGATCGACGAAAATTCAATCTTTTACTATTTAGGAGTAGAGAAAAATTGAAAAAAATATTTTTTTAGAAAGAAATCAGATAATTAAGTGTAACAGTGGGTTATTTTTTAATATAGAAAAAATATGAGGGAAGGAGATAGTATTTATCCACGTGGACAGACACGTGGACGTTTTTTTCACGTGTTCGTGCATATAAAACACGTTTTGATCTTTCAACAAAAAAGGGTCAGTCAAAGTTGCTAAAGAACAAGTTTTGAGGTATTTAAGACGATTCAAAATTTAGATGTACCATATATAAAAGTCGACAAATTCAAGAGAGTAATAGATACTTCTCTCTCAAATTATTTTAATCAGGTACAAAAATCCAGTTTACCAAACATATGTTACCCAGCATGTCAGGGTGAATCAAATATCAATAATTGCCAAAATAACTTATCAATTCTAATACTAAAGTTCCAGCAGTCAAGGGCTGAGTGTATGAGTCATAGAGATTTTATCAAACAAGCCGAGCACCAAATCAGTCAAAACATACCAAATATAAATCGATACTAAGCTATCACATCACATGATTTGAGGCCAATTAGAGGGACCCGGGCTACTATATTTAGCACATTGGACAGTTCAGAATCAAATTGAGCAATTAAGATCATAAATTAACTATATTTTCAGATAATTATACTGTAAACAACGTCAATCGTGAATCAACAACGTTACTCAAAATTTAAGATGAAATAAAAGTAGTACTTAGAAATGCACAATTAAGATAGGATTAAGGGCTTTTAACCTATGTCAACCCAACAGTGTAAATAAACACAAAGTCTCAACATTTCAAATCGGGAAACTCACTTTAGAAGATGTGGGATAAATCAATTAGGTCACACAATTAAAAGATAAGAAAATTATATCGGAGATGAATCCAAATCAACATAAGAAACCTGAAATCGAGTCCTTGACGCCAACATGGATTTCGCATTATTGGAGAATCCCTTCCGTGTCTGCGAATTCCGATCTAAGTCGGTATTTGCTTGTTGTTAGTGTTGTTATCAGCAGTGCCTCACCAGTCATCTACGTAAGCACAAAGACGACAGAGTGGCCGAGCGGCACTGGTCTGATTGCCGGTGTCTGAAGCACCCGCTGAAGGAGGCTGGTTCGGCTTGCTGGTAGTGATGCTGTCGTTGGGCGCCGGTGATTCAAAGACAACAGTAGTGCTCATGGTTGTTCCTACTGTTTCGCCGGTGGTGGACGGAGGTAAAGGAAATACGTCGGCTGGAGCGGTGCAAGGAAGAAGGGAGGCGAAGGAGAAGGGTGGTTCATTGGCGGAGAGAGGAGAATGGAGATGAGGGAGAGGGCGGCGGGTGTGGTGTAGAGGTCGCCGACCGACCGGTAATCACATCCAGCAGTGACTGAGTTTGAGAGAGAGAAGAGAGAGAGTACAGATGCAGATCCAAAATTTTAAACTTGTAGTTCCAAGCTCCTTTCCTGCCACTAATCTATCTCTTGATTTAGTTATAGTTCCCACCTATTAATATTTATAACTTTTGACAATTTTTCTATGTAATTTTAAGCTTAACGAATGTGAATTTCTGAAAACGCACACATACTACTTTACATCCACCACTGCAGAAGGAGAAGGGAAGGGGTAGGCGTCTAATCTGAGAAATTGAGGGTTAGGGTTTGATCTTGTGATTAAAAAGGAAATAAAGGTTGATTTGATCTCATCCATTGGATCAACTTGATCAACGGCTGAGATTAAAATAATTTAAAAATAGGTCCAAAAATTGAAATTTAACTTGGGATCAAAATTGATGTCAAATTTATCTAAAATTGACACTAATTAAATAAAATGGTTAAAAGTTAAACATGTTGATGAAATTGGATAAAAATAGGCTATGATTTTAATGAATATATATAATAAAAAAATAATAAGATGTCTTTATTAAAATAACTATGTATGTAAAATTTATGTTACGTAAAGACATTATATAAAATTATAGATTTTAATAAAAGACAATGCATTTGTAAATTGTGAGCGTGCATATTCAAAAAATTAATTTAATAAATATTAATAAAATTATGTAAAATGTTGTATTTGAATTAATAAATTATAAAAATGATACTTAAAATAATTTGTACATTTTTTAAATCATGAATGTGACACATCAATATCTATTTGATACAAGAATAATGTGTAAGAAATAATAATATTTAAAATTAATAATTTTAATAAAATAGCAGCATAAAAGGAGTATCGGGCGGTCACAATTGGGTGTCAACACGTGTTTACAATGTTCAAAGTGAATTCTGAACAAGTTTGCACTTAAATGAGTCATTTAGAGTTCAATTGTGGATACTAGCGTTACTAGCTTGAGCTAGGTGCTTGTCTAGTCGATCTCGTTGGATTCAATTGAGTTTAATGTGTTCCAAATGGTTTTAATGTGTAATTATGAGTGGAATAACTTGTTGTTAATGTGTAATGTTCAATTAGATTTAGTTAAGAGTTGAAACATGAAGTTGAAGATTAATGCGAATTAGCCTAATCTTAGCTCTTGTTTTGATTCATCGTCATGGACATTATATTGTGATTGTCTCTAATTTGTGGTGTGTGATTATGTAGGAAGCTTTATGATATGAATATGATGATATTTTGATATTGAATAAGCTGGAAATTAAAGGGAAACAACACCACAAGACAAAGGATAGAAGGAGGCACTCAACACTTAGCCAAAATTTCGGAAGCAACTTCCAGCGGGATCACGTAGATAAGCCTGCGGCGCCCTAGCTGGAGCAGGGCTCTAGAGTAGGCTCAGCTTTTCTGGAGAGGTGCTAAACCCAGGGCGGTGCCCCCTCCACTCCACTGCTTAATTCTTATTCGATTCCAACTCCGACACGACTTTGGTTTACCTTGTGCTATAAATACAACATTGTACACGTTTTTTAACACATCTGTGGATGTCTTGGAGGATTAAGGGGATTCTACAACTTCAAATTTTAGGTTTTTATTATTTTAATTTAGTTCATTCATGTTCTTAGTTATCAATTACAACCTTGTGATTACGATGATGACTATGAGTGGCTAGAAATCTCTTTTCGGGGTTAAAGCCAAGAGCATGAGTACTATTGTTTTGAATTAAGTACGTTTAGTTTGCTTATCATTATTAGTTGTGTGTTCATCTTTGATTTAACTATTTGATGGATTGATCACCCGAAAAATATATCAATTGTCTACCTTTTGATTTCGGGAGAGGGAATATGGCGATAGAACATCGTATGGTTCTTATTTCTTTATAAAATAAGGAATTTGAATTAATGTCTAGGACAGGGATGTACTTAGATGTCTTATTTGATTAAAATGTAGGATGATAGCTTAAAGAACTAAATTGAATTATTACATTCCCGCTCAACGATGCTGCTGTAATGTCTAAATTAGGTAAAAGTTTAGAGGTCGGGAGACCATGATCATACAGTTAGCCCTACGAATCAACAACTAAGATAAGCAAGTTAACGAATGAAGTTCAATAATATAGTGTGATTGTTCGAAGTGCTTTAACCCTGGACTTTACTTTATTGATTGTTACAAGATCTTTACTTTACGCATTATTTACTTTACGTGCAATTACAAATCTCCAAACTCTTTTTGGTTACGCTTACATCAGTTGAATCTAAATTGTGAATTAGAGTAGAAATATTGTTAGATCAAGTCCCTGTGGGATCGATACTTGGCTTTTATTAGGGCACTTTACTACTTGATAGACCAAGTACACTTGTGTGTGCCCTTGGGCGCTGTCAACCGCAAAGTACCATCACCAGTAATCTCGAAGGCTATCATCTTATGCCCACCTACATCACCCTTGATCCTCATCAAGACCGGATCGAACATTTGTTTTTTCTTGATTTCAGCACTAAGAGACGACTGCGCCACCTCCTGCACCAATACACCACCATCTTCGGAGTCCAAGAGGCGAACTCCAAGGTTATCCAAATGGTGAATGTCCTTCACCAACTTCCACTTCCATTTATCCAAATGATCCAGATTCCCTGTAGATAACCTGCTAAGAGCATCAGCAACCACGTTGGGTAGTAGTGAATACTCATATCATAGTCCTTGAGAAGGTCAAGCCATCTACTTTGCCTAAGGTTAAGCTCTTTCTAAGTAAACACATACTGCGGGATCTTATGATCAGAAAAGATATCCATATACACCCCATACAAATGGTGACGCCAAATTTTTAATGGGAATACCACAGCTAGCAATTCCAATTCATGAGTCGGATAATTCCGCTCATGCACCTTCAACTTTCTAGAGGCATAAGCTATCACCTTTCCATGATGCATCAAAACGCAACCAAGTCCCATACAGGACGCATCATAGTAGACCACAAACCCATCAGTGCCTTTGGGAAAAAACAAGACCGGAATCGAAGTTAGCTTATCCTTCAGCTTCTCAAAACTCCCCTCACAAGCATTAGACCACAAGACTTTACCTTCTTCTGAGTTAACTTAGTTAACGGAGTAGCTATAGTCGAAAAACTCTCCACAAACCTCCTGTAGTAACCAGCTAAACCCAAGAAACTCCGAATATTGATTGTAGTCGTGGGTCTAGGCCTCTTCTTCACGACTGCAACTTTCTGCGAATCCACCATGATCCCTTCACTAGAAATGATATGACCCAAAAAAGTAGCAGCGTTTAACCAGAATTCACATTTTGAAAATTTGGCATACAACTGCTGCTTTTTCAAGGTCTGCAACACAATGCGGAGGTGATCTACATGATCCACCTCACTCTTAGAGTAAACTAAATGTCATCTATAAAAACAATGACAAATGGATCCAAAAACTAACGGAAGATCCTATTCATTAAATCCATGAATGTCGCTGGGGTATTGGTCAACCTGAAAGACATAATCAGAAACTCAAAGTGCCCATACCGGGCATGGAAGGCAGTCTTAGGGATGTCCATCTCCCTAATCTTTAACTGGTGATACCTGGATCGAAGATCAATTTTGGAGAAAAGCTTAGCACCTTGCAACTGATCAAACAAATCGTCTATCCTTGGAAGAGGATACTTATTCTTTGTCGTTACCTTGTTCAACTATCGGTAATCAATGCACATCCAAAGGAAACCATCCTTATTACGCATGAATAACACCGGTGCACCCCAAAGTGGTACACTAGGATGGATGAAACCCTTATCTAAAAGATCCTTGAGTTGCTCTTTAAGCTCCTTCAACTTAGCTGGAGCCATTCTATATGGGGTAATGGAAATTAGACGAGTGTCTGGAACAAGATCAATCCCCAACTCAAACTCCCTATAAGGAGAAACACCAGGAAAGTCATTAGGGAAGACCTCAAGAAATTCATTCACCACCAGGACAGAATGCGAAGAAGGACTATCCGAGTTAGAATCTTTACCTAGGACTAGATAATAGAGACACCCCTTGGAGATTAATCTTTAAGCTCTAATATATGATATAAAGTTCCCTTTAGGATCTATAGAACCACCCTTCCACTCAATAATCGATTCATTAGGGAATTTAAAGATGACCTTACGGGTCCGATAGTCTAGAGAAGCAGAGCACGAGTGCAACTAATCCATCCCCAATATGACATCGAAATCTACCATATCTAATTCAAATAGGTCCACCACAGTGTCTTTGCTACCAACAGATACCACACACACCCTACAGACTCTTCTAGCAATCAGAGAGTTACCTATCGGGGTCGAAATAGAAAAAGGGTCCGAAACACACTCGGGATCAAAACCAGTATGCACAGCCACAAATAGGGTCACATAAGAGAGAGTGGACCCCAGATCAAGTAAACAGTACATATCACAGAAAAATAGTTTAAACATATCAGGTGATTCCTTGGACTCTTGTGAGGTAGTGAGAGCATAGAGACGATCTTGACCAGTGTCGGAGCCAGATAGTGCATCCTTTGGTGTCGGAGCTAAAGAAGAGGCAACTAGAACCTTGTTTGCCCCGGAGGCGACCTTACCAACAGGACAATTTCTAAGCATGTACCCTAGCTGACCACAGCTGAAGCACTTATCCCTTTCTTCTTCACAATAACCCCGATATAATCTACTACAGAACCTGTAGAAAGGATATGATGGATCTAACTAGGCCCCACTAGCCTGAGATTAGGCACCTTGTGCCCTGAAGTTGTCGCTACCTTGGAAATTCCTGCCACACGATGGCTTTGGGTAGGTAGCACTAGCCATCGAGTAAGACCCAGAATCGCCCCACTTCTTCTTGGGCCACTTACCACCATCCCTGCCACTCTATTGTTGGCCACCACCCTGCCTAGAGAACCTAAACTTCTTGCCCTGCATCTCCTCTATCTCAGACTGCTTCTTCTTTTCTTCCTCCACCTGTTGCATGTACACAATCAACCTGGAGATATCCATGTCCTTGGTCAATAAGGAGTCTTTACTTTCCAATACAAGTCTCGGGACAACCTAAAAGCTAACTTTCTCATTCTAGCCCTCATACTAAATACCATTTTCGGAGCTTGCAGAGATAACTAGTGAAACTTCAAGGCATATTCCTTGACTGATATTTTGCCTTGCCTCAGATTAACAAACCTTTTTGTGTTTACTTTTCTTAACTCCTAAGGAAAGAAGCAGTCCAGGAAAGCATTAGAGAAATCCTTCCAAAGAGCTGACTCAGCATCATCACCCCTAGACTAATCTTATTCTTTGTACTACTTGTACGCCACATCTTTCAGCTGGTAGGTGGCAAACTCCATGTCCTCCACATTAGTGGCATGCATAACTCAAAAAATCTTTTCTATTTCATCCAAAAAAACCCTGAGGATCCTCCTCCACCTTAACACCAGTAAAGGTCAAAGGGTTCAACCTCATAAACTGGCCAACCCTTGTGGCCTCAGGAGATGGAGTAACAGAAGTACCACGATCAGCCTAAGAAGCTGCCAACTGTACCAACATATGGATAGAGTGACAAAACTCAACATTCATTACATCAGCCTGAAAAGCTCGAGAAGGACTAGAGAGAATCGATGGAACTCCGGGAGGACAATCTGGAACTATACCCCTAGACCGATCCTGGACCCCATAAGTAAAATGGGTCCCATCAGCATTGTCCACGAGTGGGACAGAGGAGTTTCTGTGAGTATTAGATCATCGAGGAGGTATGATCTAAAAAGAAAACAAATAAGAATTAGAGGAGAATTCATGACCTTAGACTCTACAGCTTGAAGACAGAACACAAAAAGAGAAATATTCCTAAATTGCTCATAGTCTCCCCCTTATGAGTCTAGCGCGCTATACACCCTTAAAGGAGACTCTACTCGACACGGCTTTGTGGACTCCTAAGTTACCATGAACCTAGGTCTCTGATACCAATATAACATGATTCAAACCAGGGCCTGGTCGTGTCGGTCATCTCATGTCTGACCCAGACCGAAAACCGCCGCCAATACCCAACCATAACCATCGTGTACCTTATGTTGGATGAATTTCAAATATATAACAAGATAGAACAATTATAATTGATAGGCATTTAATAAGGTTCATAACCATAACTATCCGAACATCCAACCAAGCATCCAACCGGTGCCAGCCCCTATACCAATACCAATGTCAAGGCTGACACCAATACTGACACCACTCAAGCCCATAGTAGCCACACAAAGCGTCTAACTAAAATCCAAGAATATCTGGTCGGGACATTTCCCCAACCATAGCCAAAACCAAAGCCCATAAAAGAAACATAAGTATGAAAAGAAGTCCATAGTATGAAATAGAGTCTTACGAAGTATAAAAGCTCACCACTTCAGTTCAACACAAAGTTGTTCCTGAATCCAAGATCACTAAGCAAGAAGAGTAGTACGGCCAGTTCCTGCATCGCGTGAGGATACGGCACCTGAAGACGGGTTAGCGGGTGAATACTAGCATGTACTCAAGAGTAAGGATAAAATAATATCATTATTCAAAACTAAAGTAAATAGTCATATACAATCACATACATACATATATATACGATGCCGAAAAAGGGAATCGGGTTTAGCATGCATTTAAAACCGTTAATCTATGTTGCATAGCTTTACCGTCATAATCTACCCGCGGGCTAATGGGTCCAGTGTTACCCCCTGAACGGGCCCAGTGCATGTAGTCGTACAAATAGGAGATATCATAGGAGCCAGAGATTCTTGTGTACCCTTATCCCTCCATGATACATATATACATATATAACTTGGGGGATTCCCATGTACCCCACAAGCATATGGTCACCATGACCAACCCCCATGTCGGCAAACATGAGTTTCCAATATCCTTCCACCAGACTCATACCTTCACGATTAGCTATTACAACCCGCTATTATTGCCCAATTAAAACATTTAGCCCATAACCAAACCACCAATTCCAAGAGTCAATTATTAAGGCATTATGAAGTGGTATCGTCATACCGACTATAGTTGCAAGGAATGTCATTAGCCAAGTCTTAGGGAATTTCCATGTAGCCTACAAGATTTCCAATTAAACCAAAGTCATGGCCACCAAGGTCTTCCCAATCCATTTAAACTAATTTAGGTTCCATTACCCTTTTTTATGCAATGCAAGGATTTCAATAATAGTCAAACTATGTGATAAAAGCATTCTCATTGGCATTTTAACAAACATGTGGAGGGCATATAGTTTCCAAAACCAAGTATCAATTGACCATTTCCATGTTACCACATGTTCAAATCACAATTACAATATAAAAACCATAAGTAAAATATGAGAAAACACTATCCAACCGAGAACAACCAAAACCCCCAACATATAATTCAAAACCCAAACATTACCACAATAATACCATAAAAATCATTCATTAAAACATGCTTTTAATTGAACTAACAATGAGGAAGGAGTAACATGCCTTAGACAACAAGGAAAACAGAGAGAAATCATCCCTTTAGGGCCTTAATTGATTGTTCTTGAACTAAGAGCTTGAGAGAGATTTGAGAGTGTTTAGAGAGTGTTTGATTGTGAATAATAGGCTAAGGAAGCCTCCAAAAGGTATTTTATGTCATGGGGTCAAAAGGAGTTATTGGGGGGAAATTCCAGAATAAACTATAAAAATCCCGCAGGTGGGTACGATTGGACCCCTCAAATCTTATCCACACCATACGAGTGGTACCCTTCACTCGTAACTTGGCCAGAATGTTGGACACCACATTCTATCCAACATACGACTCCTTAGCCTAACTCATACCATCATCGTACGATAAGTACCTTTCAAGTTGTACCCTAAGCAGAACATCAAGGCTAGACACTGGACAACATACGGTTGGGCATTATACTTCTCGTATCATGAACATACGACTCGTCACTACCACCCGTAATCACAACAGAAACCCAACCATCAAACACTGGACACCGTACGAGTTGGGTCACCTGACCCGTACCTACATTATACGAATAGTATGGTGAGTCGTATGATGACTAGAAAGCTCAAGACTAGAGAAATTTGCAAGGGCCAGAACCCAGGATGTTTCATTATAGCACTACCAAATTGCACTAAGATGCCCTTAAAGAAAGTTAAAAATTTATCTTGGGTTTGAAGAGCCCCCCATTATTTTCTATCTTGAACCATTAAAGGAAAATATGTTCAGTACTCAATTTGCAGATTATCAGTTTAATGAGATAGTTTTCTTAAAATTAGGGAGATAAGATAGTGACATCAAAATACAAATTTTGTGAAAAAATTTATCACTATATCATCTTGATCCATGTATTTCTCTTTGTGAGCAAGAAGTACAAAGATTATTTATATGTAGAAAATTACAAATAAAATGTCAAATACATTTACAGATTTGAAACGGATCACCAAATCACATATTCCTACAGAAAACATATGCCCTTTTGGGTTATTCCTTTATCTGTCTTTTCTATACAGTGTCCACATAAATCCAACTTCAACTTCAACTCCACTCTATACTAGGTTTTCATGGTCAAACGGAACCTAACTTATTTTAATGGAAAAAATGTGCGACAAATATTTGTACTTAGGCGAAATTTGTAGTTACTCACCCTGAACTTTGTGGGGGTCCATGACCACCTTAGACTATTTTTTATCGTATTTAATTGGCTTATATTTGCCCCTTATCAAACATTTTTTTCTTACGCGTTCAATGTATGTGAAATACACGTAGTGGTCCAAGTGTCAAATATATGTGAATTAAATACAGTAAATAATAGTTTAGGGTTCATAGGACCCCCACAAAGTTCAGGATACATAACTGTAAATTTCGCCAAAGTATAAATATTTTTCGCACCTTTTTTCCTATTTTAATACATGAAAAGAATTGTTGTCTATAACAAAACATCACTAAAGAAATATTCAAATTCACCCTATAACGTCCATGTAACTCCATAACAACCCTTCATCAAATTGAAAGTAGCAGTTCTACCCCCAACTTTACATCTTTATCAAAATCTCACAACAACGCCTCCATTTGCTCAGAGCGCATTTCTGCAATACAAGCCCACCTAATGTACCCTTCCCTTCGCCGGAGCCGGCCATTCTCCGGCCACATTCACAACGACCAAAACTTCATAGCAACTCTAAACGACATCGTTCGAAACAAACGGAGCTGGAATACAGCACTGAACAGCACAATATCCAGTACACTAAAACCCCATCACGTAGAACAAATCCTCCTTCAAACCCTCGATGATTCAAAATTGGCTTTACGGTTCTTCAATTTTCTTGGCCTTCACAAAAATTTTAATCATTCAACGACGTCGTTTTGTATTCTTGTACATTCACTTGTACAGTCTAATCTTTATTGGCCTGCCACTTCACTTTTACAGACCCTTTTGCAAAGAAAGTTAAACCCATGTTTTGTTTTTGACAATTTGTTAGATACTTACAAAAGGTTTAATTTTGGTCATAGTTTGGGCTTTGATTTGCTAGCGCAAAATTATGTACATGATAGAAGAGTATTAGATTCTGTTTTAATTGTTAAGTTAATGTTGGAATGTTCTTTAGTACCTGAATTAAGGACTTTGAGTAGTATGTTTAATGGGTTGATTCGAATTAGACGGTTTGATTTGGTTTTGGAATTGTTTGATAATGCTGTGAATTTGGGTGTTAAGCCTGATGAGTACGTTTATTCAGCTGTGCTTAAAAGTTTGTGTGAGTTGAAGAGTTTTGAAAAGGCTAAGGAAATGATGCGTTGGGTTGAGCGAAATGGGAGTAAATTGAGTATTGTTTTGTATAATATATTGATTCATGGGCTGTGTAAGGGTGGGAGAGTCTCGGAAGCGATTGAGATTAAAAGTTTATTGGGTTTTAAGGGATTGAATGCTGATGTTGTTACGTATAGTTCTTTGATTTTGGGGCTATGTAAAGTGAATGAATTTCGGGTTGCTCTAAGTTTAGTGGATGAGATGTTGGGGATGGGTTTGCTTCCGCGTGATGCTGTAATGTCGAGTGTTGTTGATGGATTGAGGAAAGGTGGTGATTGTGTAGCTGCTTATAGATTAGTTGATATGACTGGGAAAGTTGGAGTTGTGCCGAATTTATTTGTTTATAACGCGTTGCTTAATTCTCTGTGTAAAGATGGAAAATTGGATGAAGCGGAGTCTCTTTTTGATAGAATGGAGGATAGAGGTCTGTGCCCGAATAGTATAACTTATTCCATCATGATCGACTCTTTCTGTAAACAAGGGAGAGTAGATGATGCTATTGTTGTTTATAATAGAATGCTTGATAATGAGGTAGAATTAACCATATACCCTTACAATTCTCTTGTCAATGGCTATTGCAAGGCTGGAAATTGTAGTGCGGCAGAATCCGTCCTTAATGAGATGATTGATAAAGGATTGAACCCGACTGTTGTAACCTATACATCATTGATAGATGGTTACTGCAAGGAAAGAGAAGTGCAGAAGGCCTTTCGGCTTTACCATGAGATGACAGGCAAAGGAATCTCACCGAATACATTCACTTTCACTGCACTTATCTCTGGTTTTTGTCGTGCAAGCATGATGGTAGAAGCAAGTAAATTATTTGATGAGATGGTGAAAATGAATGTAACTCCTAATGAGGTCACTTATAATGTCTTGATTGAAGGGCATTGTAAAGATGGGAATACGGAAAGGGCTTTTGAATTGCTAGATGAAATGGTAAAGAAGGGTCTCCTTCCTGACACATATACCTACAGATCTCTGATAACAGGACTTTGTGCAAAAGGTAGAGTATCTGAAGCAAAAGAGTTCATTGAGGACCTTCAAAAACAGCGTCATTATCTGAATGAAATGTGTTTCTCTGCTCTCTTGCATGGTTATTGTAAGGAAGGAAGATTAAAGGATGCATTAACCACTACTAATCAGATGGCAGAAAGGGGAATAAACATGGACCTTGTATGCTACGGTGTACTTATTTATGGTACTCTAAAGCATCATGATTTGAAATATTCATTAAATATTTTGAAGGAGATGAATGATCGAGGAATGAAGCCTGACGAAGTAATATACACTAGCATGCTCGATGCATATGGAAAAGTGGGAGATCTTAAAAAAGCTTTTAGATGCTGGGATATAATGGTCAGTGAAGGATGCTTCCCAAATACCGTGACATACACTGCGATGATAAATAACTTGTGCAGGGCTGGATTAGTAGATAAAGCAGAGATATTCTACAAGGAAATGTTGGCTAGGGGTTTGATACCTAACCAGTTCACATATAGTTGTTTCCTTGATTACCTCACAGGTGAAGGGTACATGATAGAAGCTAAACAGCTTCATGATGCTATGCTTAACGGATATCTTGCAAACACTATAACATATAATATAATTATACGGGGGTTATGCAGATTGGATCAAATTCAGGAAGCGATGGATATTTTGCTTGAAATGAAGGATAATGGTATCTCTCCAGATTGTGTAAGTTACTCAACCATCATTTATGAATTCTGTAGGAGGGGTGACCTGTTAGGAGCAAGTGGCTTGTGGGAATCCATGTTGACTAACGGTCTGAAGCCTGATGCAGTGGCTTATAACCTTTTGATTTATGGTTGCTGCATCGCTGGAGAAATGTCCAAGGCATTTGAATTGCATGATGAGATGATAAGAAGTGGTCTGAAGGTGACTCATGCAACGTATGCATCTTTAATCCATGGAACCTGAAAATGAGTTAGTCCAGCAGATCTGGTAGCACTGCTGCAAGGATCAGTTACTATGATCAAGTATTAACTATCGAAATTCCGGATATTTGTACAGGAAGTGATCATGTCAACCTTTACTCTAAGATGCCTCATCCATGAATAGTTCAATGTCCTGCCTTTTTATATGAGGACCACGAACTAAGAGCTGCGCATCTCCAGAACTTAAAAGGAGGTAGTTTGACGCTTTCCTTTTCTTTTCTTTTTCTTGTATATGTTAATCGAATTGTGTAATATAGGAAATTTTGGGAGTAAATATAACAATCTTCAAGGTCTGGATAATGAGCAACCATACATATCCTGCTTTATTGTGTATGAGTTCGGAAAGACCCTGATGTTGTTCTTCCTACATCATGTTGCTTTGTTCAATTAATTCAAAAACTTATTTTCTACTCTAATTAGGTTTTTTATTTATCTCCAGCTGATCAAGTACCTCGGGTCCGTGATCCAGAGTAACGGTGAGATTGACGAGGATGTCTCGCACCGTATCGGGGCGGGATGGATGAAGTGGAAACTTGCATCGGGGGTGCTGTGTGATAAGAAGGTGCCGCCCAAGCTTAAAGGTAAATTCTATAGGGTGGTAGTCCGTCCGGCCTTGCTGTATGGAGCGGAGTGTTGGCCAGTTAAGAACTCCCACACCCAAAGAATGAAGGTGGCAGAAATGCGGATGTTGCGCTGGATGTGTGGACTGACCCGAAGGGATAGAGCTCGGAATGAGACTATCCGGGAGAAGGTTGGGGTGACTTCAGTGGAGTGTAAGATGCGGGAAGCACGATTGAGATGGTTCGGACACGTGAAGAGGAGGGGCATGGATGCCCCGGTCCGTAGGTGTGAGAGGCTAGCGTTGGATGGGTTTAGACGGGGTAGGGGTAGACCGAAGAAGTACTGGGGTGAGGTGATTAGGCGGGACATGGAACAGTTACAGCTTACCGAGGACATGACCCTAGATAGGAAGGTCTGGAAGACGCGAATTACGGCAGAGGATTAGGGCCTGTTCGGGTCGCTAATGTAGGGAGATAATTGGTGGGGGTGTATTCCTGGTATGATTCCGTATTCAATGTTCTGTTCCGTGTTCCGTGTTCTATGTTTGTTACGAATCTGTGTGCTTTCCTCTGCTTTATATTCCTGCATTCCTGCTTTACTCTGTTTTATATTCCTTATGGCTGCAGTATCTATGTTATGTCATCTGCTTCTGTGCTGTACTATGTGTTTGTTTGATATCTCGTAACTTGAGCCGGGGGTCTTTCGGAAACAGCCTTTCTACTTCATCAGAGGTAGAGGTATGGACTGCGTACATCTTACCCCCCCCAGACCCCACAAAGTGGGAATACACTGGGTTTGTTGTTGTTGTTGTTGTTGTTGTCCAGCTGATCTTCATGACTAGACTGTTTTTCCTTCTCTTATAGATCGTAGTGTTTGAAATATATCAGACGGTCTCGGTCTCCTTCCTAAGTGGTTCATAAGTCTTTCTTAGTTTAGACTTCTAAAGACGGCTTGCGCCCCTTGTTCTTGCTTTAGCCTGCGAGGTAATGCTCTTGTTATTCTTTTTAGTTTCACTAAGTGCTTATGGGGCTTAACTTCCAATTTAAGTATGTCTCTTATAGAAGAAGAGTGAAGGGGAGCCTTGGAGTAACCAGTAAAGTTTCTGCCATGTGACCAGGAGGTCACGAGTTCAAGCCTTGGAAACAGCCTCTGGCAGAAATGCAAGGTAAGGTTGCACACAATACGCCCTTGTGGTGGGACCCTTCCCCGGACCCTATGCGTAGCGGGAGCTTGAGTGCACCAGGCTGCCCTTTGTTATAGAAGAAGAGTATATTATAGAATAGACTATACTCCGAGACCCAGTACTAAAAGGGAATAAGGTAATTCATCATAGGGGGAAGGGGAAACGGGTGAGGAGACTACAAGGTGGGAATTAACCCTTGCCAATAAGGTGAAATTTAGGTAGCCAACCAACCAAGCTACGAAGATTCCCCAAAAAAGAAAAAAAAAGAAAGGAACTTGTTGTCTGCATGTTACTTGGAGAGATATTGCATAACATTTTCCAATATTTACTTTTAGTTTTAGTTGATTGCTTTATTTGTGAGTGGAGAGGCCATGCATGTATGTCTCTGTGTATTTGTATTTTCTGCAACTACCATGAGTTTGCATGACTGCACGACTGTTTTCACTAATGATTGGTGATAATAAAGTTGGATTTTATCTTTGCAGAACTTTATTCATACAGGCAACTGCTAATATGCTGTTGATGTTGAAGTTTGCAAGCTGGTATTGCAATCATGTATGAAAAGAGCGTCCAGATGCTTTAAATTTCAGGAGTTGCTTGTTTTCGACATTGTAAATTTCCTTTTTTTTTTTGGTGGACCTTGTTGCACGCTGCTAGGAGTCCCATTAGGAAACATGTCATGCAGTCTGTTACTCACAATACTTAAAACTGATGAGGCAGTGTTTAGGTTCTATCACTTACAGGGGGGGTAAGAACTACATTTGTTCCTTAAAACTATCAGTAGACCACAACAGCACTGAAAATGTCACTTCATTCCAACTTGAATCCTTTTACGGTTTGTGAAATGCTAGCTGTCCCTGTTCCATCTACACTTAATTTAACTTGGATGCTGTAAAATTTGGTCAAATCTGGTAAATCATTCAAACATGTCTTAGTAGGAAACGACAGATAGGATCTCCATGTTCAGTGCTATTAAGGAGAATAACGTTCCATCTTGAGCTTACACGAGTGTTTGTGTGTGTGTGTGTGTGTGTCTATTATATGAAAGATATAGAATTTGTGTCAGGTGCAACTGGACTAGCGAGATTTTAGTTTTTTTTCCTTGTCAAGAAGTTTTGAACTGTTGGTGTGCCTTAAGCTTTTATTTTGCGCTTTCTTTGTCCAACTTAATTTGTTATGTTGTTTTTGTCATTGGTAGAGACATGTAGCAAAGATGGTACAACCGGTGCATTTTAGAAGCCAGCACAGTTCTATGTTGTAGTGTTGTTGCACCAACTGTTTTGTCGTCTATGGAATTTCTCACATTACGGTAAGGATCATCAGTGTTGTTAGTTTTTCACATCTGCTCTAACTCACTTTTTGTCTTCACCTTAATTGCATCAATATTCTGTTCTATTTTTGTGTCCGTTCTTTGTGTTTTTGTTCCTACAGTTTTTGAATGGGTTGACAAGCATAGTTAATTCTTCATTTCTCGTCGCAATACAGGGAAATTTGATTCCATATATCCAAGCAGATGGCAGAAAGGATTTCTTGTCTCAATTATCAACTCCTCACAAATCCCAAATAAGTTGAGATCGGCTGTACAAATTCACCGTTCTCATTGCACTCTATTGAGGTCTGTCTGCACTCAAATGACAATGCGGTGGACAGTCTTGCTCATTTAACACCGTTCCTCTGCGGCCCTCCTTAGCAAACCATAGCATAGTATGCAGCAATCTTCTATTGAAGCAGCACAGGAAAGCACCAAGGCTGTTGCTTGCGTTCTCAGCTATTTTTTGTTGGTCATGGTGGTAAAGGATTGATCTTCTCGCTTGCCTTGCTAACTCTGAGCAATTGCTGGGTAAGTGTTGACAAGCTATTATGCCCCCGTTGAATGATACAAAAGGCAACTCTGTGTCAAGTATTTTTGATGTCAGATGCATAATCAAATTATTTTGAACTTTTTCATGACCTGTAACAAAATTCACTGTATATTTCCAATAACATCACTGTTGGTTACAAATTGTGATGTGATCATTGTGTCTGTGTGCTACGCTACCTATCCGATGGGGGATAGATCCGACTTTTTGAATCCTTAATGCATTGCAAAAATGATGACATTTGGCTGTGAAATATGATTGTAGCTCAAACAACCTCTTCATTAACTACTTAGTAAAATAAAGGGAAGATGAAAAAACTACCCTAGCCTAGTAAGTAGTTGTATATTTCGTGTGTCCTTCCTATACTGACTTATACAGGAGTCACCAATATCTCCCGGCAAAAGTTACAGCCTTAGTAGATAAGTCAGAGTTAACTTATGATAACTCTTATAGCCTATTTCGGTGAATGAGAAGTCTAGTTAGGCAGTGGATTGCTACATTTTTAAAATAAAATAGCAAGTTTTAAATCAAGAAATAACAACTGAATATTATAATGGAACAGTATATAGTTATTGTTTAATCCAATTTAATCAGGTTGACAATAATTTATCTTTAGGGAGTATCATTTTCTCTGTTTCTAATTAAGGGGTGTTTTTGGGGTTCAAGAAGAAATTGATCTTAAAATTCTTCCAAAATATTATTTTCTATGAATGAGTAATTTCTTACGCAATGTGCACAAACTAAAAACACCACTTGTTCTGGAACAGTGGGAGTAACAATAATGAGTGATAAAAGAGAAATTATTTCTAGAGATACTGCTAATCTTGAGTTTTTGTGATCTCTCTCCTCTAGGCTCTATGTTGTCAAATATCAAGCCTTTCAAGTTCATTTAAATTTGATTGTTGCAATGCAAATATGAAATCAGATATCCTGTTAATTATCAATATGATTAACGGGAAGGGGAAATGACCATGGTAGATTGGTCAAATTTTGGATAAGGTTTGGGAAATAGCTGACGCAGGAAATTTCCCCTTTTATCATACTTCCAAGGGAATACAACAACAAATCCAGTGTATTCCCACATAGTGGGGTTTAGGGAGGGTAAGATGTACGCAATCCATACCACTATCTCCGATGAGATAGAGAGGCTATTTTCGATAGACCCCCAGCTCACGACACGAGATACTAATTAAATCCGAAATAAAGCATGGGAAAAGACGAAAAGACATAACTAATCCACCCACAAAGGATAATAAACAAAGAATAGTAAACAAATACGTAATAAGGCATGCAATGTGGCATAACAAGAAAAGTACACCCACCCAGTATTGCCCTACCCCAACGACCCAAACTATCACTAACCTTCTATCCTGATTCGCGTCCTCTAGATCTTCCTATCTAGGGTCATGTCTTCAGTGAGCTACAACTGCTCCATGTCCTGCCTAATCACTCTTTCCAGTATTTCTTCGGCCTACCCCTACCCCGTCTAAATCCATCCAATGCTAGCCGCTCACACCTACGAACCGGGGCATCCGGTGCCCCTCCTCATCACGTGCCCGAACCATCTCAATCGAACTTCCCGAATCCTGTCCTCCACCGAAGCCACTCCAACTTTTTCCCGAATGATCTCATTCCGAACTCTATCACTCCTAGTAAGCCCACACATCCAACGCAACATCCGCATTTCTGCCACCTTTAATTTTTGGATGTGAGAGTTTTTGACTGGCTAACACTCTGCTCCATACAACATGGCCGGACGAACTGTCACCCTATAGAATTTGCCTTTAAGCTTGGGCGACACCTTCCTATCACACAACACCCCTGAGGTGAGCTTCCACTTCATCCATCCCGCCCCAATACGGTGGGAGACATCCTCGTCAATCTCACCATTTCCCTGAATCATGGACCGAGATACTTGAAACTACCCCTCTTGCACACCGCCTGGAAATCCAACCTTACTATCACGTCGTCCTCTTGCTACAAGTCATTAAACTTGCATTCCAAATACTCTGTCTTGGATTCAAATACTCCGTCTTGGTCCTACTCAACCTGAACCCTTTAGACTCAAGGGTCTGTCATCACACCTCTAGTTTATCATTCACACACCCTCGCGTTTCATCAATCAAAACTACATCGTCTGCAAAAAGCATACACCAAGGAACCTCTCCTTGAATACGCCGCGTCAACGCATCCAACACCAAAGCAAACAAAAACGGGCTAAGAGTAGACCCCTGATGCATCCCTGTCAAGACAGGGAAATGCTCTGAATCTCCTCCTGCCGTCCTAACCTGTGTCTTAGCTCCATCATACATGTCCTTGATTGCTCTGATATACGCCACCGGGACCCCACTCACCTCCAAGCATCTCCAACTATTCCTCCAACACCAACATTATCGTAACAGACTTGATAGAAAAAGAAAAAAAAGAAAGCATTAGAGTGACCCTTTTTGTTTACAAAAAGTTTTACTAATGCAGGATCCAAAACGGTAGTGCTTAGTAGCAGCAGGGAGCATGCTGTTTAATATCTGAGAAAAAATCCACATCTTTGATCAAAGAAACGATCAACAATTGGTAGTGTGAAGCTATATTGCTTGGACTCTTCAAAAGCATCATCAGGCTTGTTGGTTCCTTCAAAAATAGTGCATTTTTTAAGGATCTAACACGGATGCGGCAAGATTTTTGAAAAGTCCGAGCAACTTAGTTGCAAAGAAATATTGCAAATGCTAGGAAATTGATCATTAAAAAGACGTGTACTAAGCAATCATTTTCTCAAAATCTAATCTTTCTACCACTATCCAAATAAAATACCAAAACATTAGGTTTTGTGACTATGGACTACTAGAAATTATCTAATGTGAACTTACAACTAGAATTGTCCAACAAAGTGCACTGTCCTTGTAACACCTCCAATACTTCAGGTTCTTGCCACAAAATGTGAAAATATAGCACTGCCGAGATAATCTTTTACCTTGACAGCTTAAACGCATCTTTCTGACTCACCCCATCTAGTGTCAATTAGTTTAACAAAAATTTGTAACTAATTCTTATGGCATAGAATATAATTACAAAGCACAAGCTGCAAAAAGTGACACGAATGACAATGGAGATACATGACTCGTTATAACATTAAGGAGTCGTTTGGTAGAGTGTATTAAATTGTTAATGCATGCATTAGTTTAATGTGTATTAGTAGTATCTTGTTTGGTATACCTTTTTACCCTATGTATAATTAATGCAAGCATTAGTTATACCCTCTATTGTGTATTGAGGTGTGTATTACTAATATCTCAAAATTCATGGCATTAGTAATGCAATGAATCTAATGCATGTATTAACATGCTTAAAGACTCTATTACCCCTTAAAAAATTTATGTATCCTTTCCAACATATATATTGAGGGTATTATGTGAAAGAAATTTTTTTTTTAGAAATTATGTAATTCATGTTTTTTTTAATACATTGAATCAAACACTTTATAAGAAAAATATAAGCATAACTAATGCAAGCATAACTAACACAAGCATTACTAATACAAGCATTATTACTACACTGTATTTTGCATTATTCTTATACACTCTACCAAACGACCCCTAAGAGGTTATTTGGAAGGAGGGATGAATAAACTAATCCCAAGATAAATTTTAAAAGAGTAAATACATAATTACACCACTGAGTTTGTCCGAAATTTTCAAAAAGACACCTAAACTTTGAATTCGACCTATTACCTCATGAATCTTTTTTATTCCGTTGTAAATACACCATTTTTGACCTCTGCGTGTATACACACACCACAGGCGCGTGAAAGGGCTCAAATTTGATTTTTTGACCAATTAAAAGTTGTCATGTGTAAATAATTTAATATATAATTTATATTCCTTTTAAAAAAAACTATTGATTTTCTTTTTAAAATTACCCCCTTCCCCCCTCCCCCCCCCCCCCCCCTCATTTCTTCTTCAACACCATTAAATCCTCCATTAAAGCTTCGTTGAAGTTTTTTTTTTTTAAATCATATCATTAAAGTTTCTCATTTTGTAGTTAATCGTATCATTTAACTACCCATTAAAAATCCTCAACACCAATAAAGCTCCTCCATAACTCCTCCATTAAAGCTCCAAACAACAACAACAACAACAACAAACCCAGTGTATTCCCACTTAGTGGGGT
>NC_061121.1:202689409-202736981 GCF_002878395.1 Capsicum annuum
CAAATTATTAATTATTTTTCTTGATTAATTAGAACCGATAATTTGAAACAAAGAAAATAACTAATTACCAAGATTAGTAATTACCAGACAACTAATTACCAAAATTCGTAATTACCAACCAACCCCTAAAAAGCAATCTAATCCACTAAAGTTCCCCATGTATGGGTCCAATGAAGGACCAACCACAACCTTGCCTTGCATAGAAGGTTAAATATGAGTAAAGGAAGTGGGGTGGGAAAAAGGCTCTAATTCCTAAGAGACATAACATCTAGAAATGCAAAAACAACCATTTCAACAACTAAATAAAGGAGGGAAAACAGACATAAACTTGAAACAAGTGGTTTCATTGATTGATAAAAAGATCTAAACAGTGCAGTTCCAACTAAAGCCTTCGTAAATATCACCTGAAGGACACAAAATCAACACATTCTAACAGCACAATTACATACATAAACCAGAACAACCACTAAATCTAAGCCTTCTTGGGTGACTTGGTAGCTTTGGAAGGAGATTTTGGTGCCTTTTCAGCTCCAGTCTTCTTTGGCAACAAAACTGGATTAATGTTCGGAAGAACACCACCATGCGCAATTGTCACACCAGCAAGAAGTTTGCCCAACTCTTCATCATTCCTCACTGCTAAAAGCAAATGCCTTGGGATGATTCTCGTCTTCTTGTTGTCACGAGCAGCATTTCCAGCCAACTCCAACACCTATAAATCAACCAAAATTCACACTTCGTAAGAAACGCAATACAAATTTCACCATATAGGAGCATTTAAACACAAAAATAAGAACAACCGATCGAAACTCGAAGCATTTGAAAGAAAGCCAATACAGATTTTACCAATTAGAAGCATTTCGACCCAAAATTGAAACCCTAGATTCAAATTGAACGAAATTAACAAGAACAACGAATCGAAAAATGAAGAACAAAGGGACGGGAAATTTACTTCAGCAGCCAAGTATTCAAGAACGGCAGCCAAGTAAACGGGAGCACCAGAACCAACACGATGAGCGTATCGGCCTTTCTTCAAGAAGCGACCAATTCTACCGACGGGAAACTGCAGACCTGCCTTAATAGAACGGGAAACAGGCTTCTTCTTTGGGCCACCACGGCTTCTTCCGGCGGCACCCTTCTTCGCTTTACCGGTTGACTCCATTTTCCAGCGAGAAAGATTCTTAGAGAGAGAAAATATTGAATGACTGATTGTTTGTCAGAGAGACCGATGATGGAATGGGTCGGAATCTGCTGATGGATTTTATAGACATTTGGGTTGTCATTTTGGTTTTAGGATCGTTATTTATTACCGTTGGATTGAAATTTAATCAACGGTGAAACTTGAATAGGTATCGATCCGCGTCATTTTAAATGGACCAATAGGAAGCGGAGGAGATTGCTAATTTGAATTTTATGGGTAAAAGGCTATTCTCCCGCTTGAAAAGTGAAGGGGATAGTAATGGATATATTTTCAACTACTTTGAGTTCAATTTTCTAAATTTTTAGTATTGGTCAATCATTTAGAACCCACTAGTGGGCTGCACTTATTAGGACATGTTTGGCCATAGTTTTCCTAAGTAGTTTTTTTAAAAAAAAATAGTAAATAATGTTTGATCATATAATTTATTATTATTTGACAAATACTTTTAGCCAATAATCCAAATTTTCAAACACTTGATAAAATTAGTATTTGGGTCAAATGCCATTGTTTGAAAACTTTTGAAAGTAAATATATTTTTCAAATATTATGATCAAACACATGGTGAAACTTCATCCAAAAATGACTTGTCAAAAATATTTAGAAATCTATGACCAAACGCTAGCTTAGAATAGTCCTTGGATTAAAACTTAGGGTCGTTTGGTAGGGTGTATAAAATATTGTGTATTAATACTTGCAGCAGTTATGCTTGTATTTTTTTATGCAGTGTTTAGTTTGGTGTATTAAAAGAACATGAATTGCATAAATTCTAAAAAAAAAAATACCTCTTATAAAGGCCAAACACATTGTCATGCCCTTCAAATTGACACGAACTTTCACTTTGACACTTAAAATGGATGTTGTTTATTTTAAACATCTAAATCAGTCGTCAACTGTGTCAATTAAACCACCAATACCATTGTCGTCCTTCACCTTTCATTTGACGCGTGACAACCTTATTTTAGCTCATTTTTTATTTAATTTTATCTTCTTCTTGCCCTTTTAATCATCTCATTATCTTCCACCACTATTTGGGCAAATTTCTTTGTTTTAAAAGCATTTAGTTACAATATAAATGAAAAAAATCAATTTTAAATGAAAAAATTTCAAGAAAGATAGCAATTGAAATATATAATTTTCAATTTTTTATCAATCATTTCTCCACTTTTTATGAGAAATTTGAAGAAGAAAAGAAGAAAAACTCGAAATGAGTTTTTTATAAGGGAAGATGAGAGTTTGGATGTATTATATTATTTTTTAACTTTGTCCTAAAATTGCCGTGTGGCTTTTCAATAGCTTGTCACGTGACTTCTTGTATTACTTTTAGTTTTGCTTTTATATATACACTAGTATAAGTATCTGCGCGATGCGCGGGATATTTTAAAAAATAAATCATTAGGAAAATTATTTATTAATTTAAAAGAATAAATTAATTTTTGTTGTAGCACATAAATATATTTTAAATTAATTAAGAATTATTCAATATAATTTGTAATAAATAATTCAAAAAATTACATAGTTCAATTAATTAGTTGAATAATGTACTCTCCCTTCACTGTCAGTGCGCCGTCCCCCTCCCCTCCCCCCTCCTCTTCAATCCTCTCAACCTTTTCTTCTACACAATCCCATAATTGTGTCATATAACGAAAAATAATGAATCATCTAATTATCAAAAGATTGACCTATAATTTTTTTTATTGCATTGTTCACTGTCTAAAATTAATCGATTGTTAATATTGACTTTTATTATTCATTTGATTTGTTGCTTATTTGCACCTCACTTTGTGGGAATACACTGGGTTTGTTGTTGTTGTTGTTGTTGTTGTTGTTTATTGAGATTTTAGTTGTGTGATTTTAAAAAATTTAAATGACAAAAAGAATTAGTAAATATTTTTTATATATAAATGTATATTTGCAAGTAAAATCATGAAAGGAATAAATTAATTGCAATAATTAGATGCATATAAATCTGTTTTATAACATTCTTAGTAGAGAATAGATATGTAAATGTGACAGAGAAATATATTAAGACGGATAAAAATGATAATATTTGTGCATATACAAATATGTTTCGATTTATTCTTTATACAAATGGTTTGATAAATGTCCTTTGTATCTTTCTATTCTCGATAGTACTTGTTAATTTCTTAAATATTCATTTCGCATTTTGGAGAAATTTATCTGCATAAAATTTTAGGAAACTTCATTTTCCTTTGATACATATGTGACAAAAAATAATATTAATCACAAAAATAATAAAATAACTATAAAATTAAATCATGTATGAGAATATACCTTTGTAATTATTTAGAGAAATCTGATGAGCATTACCTATGATTTTTTCATTCATAGTAAGTACATCAATTTCAAAAGATAAATATAATATAATCAACGAAAAAATAATTTTAAAATAAATTAACCATGAACAATATATGGTTATAGTTAAATAAAAGAATCCGATGAGAATTACCAATAATATTTCCATTCATGGTAGATATATTTGTAACAAAAATAGATATAATTCTTCTCTATTATTTTTAAATTATTATTATTATTATTATTATTATTATTATTATTATTATTATTATTATTGCTTTTATGGTCATTATTTTAAATCCTTATCTTTTAATTATTATTTTTATTTTTATGTTTGATCAAAATAATAAGTCTTTTTCTAAATGTATTTTTGAATTTGAAAACTCCACCAATCTTCATTTTATGGTAATAACAAATCCTGGAAATTAATAAAATAGACATCTATTAATTTTGTTTTGAAAACTGTAAGTTTATTTAAATTTGGATAACTAAATAGTAGATAAAAAAAGGAACAATTATTTAAGAGCACTCACAATCAAACAACTAACTTTCAAATGAAGCCAAAAAGGAAAAAATGTGTATTTTATTTCTAAAAATCAGGAAAATAGTTTATCTTCTTTTCTTTTTTCTTCAAAAAACGTGTGTTTACTATTTCTTTAAAAAAAAACGTGTATTTTACTATTTTTACAAATAAGAGTCTTTATTTTTTCCTTTTTAATTACTTTTCTTACGTTTTTGTGTTCTTTTCTTTTTTCTTTCTAATAAAGATACAAATAAAAAAAACACAAAAATTAAATAAACTTTTTTTCTTATTATTGATAAATAAATTTATTTTACAAAAATAAATTCAAATAAATTATTTTATAATTTGATTTTTTTTGTAAAATTATCTTATTGTTTTACTAATTTTTAAGACATAAATTTTTCTTTTTTTTACTTATTGTGATATTAATTTGTTAAAAAAATAGGACTTTAAATATCATAATTATCTTATACATTATACTTTTGATTTTGAATTTTTTTTATCTTAAATTAAAATGAGATTGATATAGTTGAGAGATATCCGTATCAATTTAAATTTTAAAAAATACAGATGTATTTATTCCTATTGAAACACACCATTCATTTTGTATAAAACACACTGCTCATTTTGTATAAGACACATTCAAAAAATATTATTATTATTATTATGTTAATAAACTAAATATATAATATTTAAATTTTATAAGATATAGCTTTGAAATAGAAAGAGCATGTAAGGACTCTTCAATTATGAATTTCTATTATTAAGATAATAATTTATTTTTTTTAAAAGAGATAATGTATTTCAAATTCAAATACTTAATCTTTCAATTAAAATTTTTTATTACATACTTTTTAACTTTGTCTTAAAATTATCACTTAGACTTATTCTTGTGCTGCCACGTGGCTTCTTGTCTTACTTTTAGTTTTGCTTTTATATATATACTAGTATAGGTACCTGTCACACCTCTTTTCTGATAAAAAAAGATTAAGTTTAAGTTTGAAAAGGTTTTATTATTAAAGTGATAAAAGATTGAAAATTTGTTTCGAAAAAGGATTATTTACATGTTTTATTCAGAGTCGCCACTTGACATAAACTCAGTGTGCCAAGTCACCTTTAAAAATCCTTTTCAAAACTATTTGACTCTTTAAAACTGGCTTGCAAACAGAGATTTCGGTTAAGGAATTTTGTTGACCGAGGGGAAGGTGTTAGGCACCCCTCTATCCAGCGGTTCGACCACGGTCGCTTGGTGGAATGTATCGGCTAATTTTAACCCTATGAATGTATAAATCACACAAAACACAAATAAATCGATCAATCAAATAAACAAATACAAAACAATGTTCGGTCCAAATTATACAGTCCCAAAAGATAAAATGCAAAAATATAAATCATATTCTATACTAATCCTAGACAATGCTCTATTCGACGCCTCGGGCCTTCATAACGAACGTCCTCCGAGTACAAGATACCTTGGGACATTCCCCGGCTAAATAAATACATTTCTTCAATGCGAGAGAACCAGACTATTCAATAGAACTTCAAATATTCAACAGAATTTCAAACATTCAACAAAACACTTAATCCTAAATTTTGCCTACCCGAACCTGTATTTGCCTATTCTGTTTCAACACATCACAATTCTATCACGTTTAACATTCACATTTTACTCTAAAATAACCAACGACAATAAATCAGGACTAAACAATATTCATTTTTTTTTATCAATTCCTTCCATCAAAACCCACATTCCTTTTTAACACCAAAATTCCACAATTCAAGATTACTATTTCAACAATCCACAACCATTTCTTCTACGAAACTAAATAAAGAAAATTGATATCACCCAACATTCAATCATGTCTCAGACAAATCAAACACGTATGACGAAATAAAATAAGAAAAGATAGAATTGGACCTTTCGGTGATTGATTTTTGTTGATAATAATATTTAAGAAGGCCCAGAATTGGAGTTCCGAATAGAACACCTCGACAATGAACTAAGCTCCAACTCGGTATCACAAACTCAACCCTATTTCACCTATTTCCATCAAATGTCACCAGAATCAGATCGCAAGCAGTCAATTTCAATCGATTGGAGACCGATTTTACTAGTTCCGATTGGTTGAACTGAGTTTTCCAATGGGAAACCAGTCACCGAAAAGATCAAACCATGGGAATTTTCAACTCTCCATCGATCTCTCTTTGCTTATCTCTCTCTCGCGCTTGATCCCTTTTTCAACCTGTTTTCAATCCCTCCTCCTCTGTTTTTTTCAAGCAAATTCTTTCTCCCTTTTGAAATCTCAGATCTATCTCTTCTTTACTGTTCAACCTCTCTCCCTTTTTAATTTTGTGTATGTGGGTGTTTTTGTTTAACTGTGGGTCTGCCTAAAATTCGTATGTGGTGGTGTATTCGTATGTGATAGTGAGGAGTGTATGTGTGTTTTAATTCCAGTGAACTCTCCCTTAGATGTTGTTGTGTGCGCCTTCTTTTGTAATGGACAATTGGGTCTCTCTCGTATGTTTCTATGAGGCCCCTTTTTGTGTATTTCTTTATTTGAGGGGGAGGGGTCACATGAGGTGTGGGTAGGAGGGGTAGGGGTTACGATGTGTTGTAAATTTTTAATAGGGAGGGTTGTTGAGTTGTTATCAAAAGAATATTTTTGGATTAGGTTTGTTAGGGTTTTGTTATTTTGTCATTTTATGGAGGGTATAATCACATGGATGAGGGTGTGTGGTAATGTGAGCTAAAAATAAAATTGGACTTGGGAGGGACAAAATTAGGTGTCTACAGCATGCCCCCTTTAAATGTAAACATAAAGTGTTTTCAGACAACGAGACAGAATTTTGTCCCGACCATTATTAAAAGAATGAAACAGAAGGAAGCAAGGACACCAAGTCTGCACCAGGACATCCTAACTACCCAAGTTATGAAGGAATCAAGTGACGGGTATCTCAAAGGATTGGAAGAAAGATGGACTATACCGAATTGGAGAGTCAAGTGAGGTCCCGTCGAAGTTCCAGTCCGCGGCTCTGTTATTACATCAGAAATGAAAATTACAAGTTAAAAATAAATAAAATTACACAAATCCTATCTATGTAGCTTCTTTTGGACTCTTTACTTGAGTTTCATCACCCTATTCTTCAGGCGGGCTCCTGACTTGCAATTTCTTCAACTTGTTGTTTGACTTTCAATTTCTTCAACTTGTTACTTGACTTTCAATCCCTTCACCTTGTTGCTTGACTTTCAATTTCATCACCCTATTCTTCAGGCGGGCTCCTGACTTGTAATTTCATCACCCTGTTCTTCAGACGGGCTCCTGAAATCAAAATCAAAGCTAAAGCAAAATTATCCCAAACGAAGATTATGATAAAGAAAGATTTCATTCATTTGTTTTTTGTTGAAAGTAATGTCCCATTTTCCAAGAGGGTCCTGAACATTAAGTAAATTCCCATTTTCCAGGAGGGTCCTGAACATAAATTAAATTTCCATTTTCCAGGAAGGTCTTGAACATAAAACAAATTCTCATTTTCTAGGAGGGTCCTGAGCAGAAAGTAAATTCTCATTTTTCAGGAGGGTCCTGAACATAAAGTAAATTTCCATTTTCCAGGAGGGTCCTGAACATAAAAATAAAATTCCATTTTTCAGGAGGGTCCTGAACAGAAAGTAAAGTCCCATTTTCCAGGAGGGTCCTGAACATAAAGTAAATTTCCATTTTTCAGGAGGGTCCTGAACAGAAAGTAAAGTCCCATTTTTCAGGAGGGTCCTGGACAGAAAGTAAAGTCCCATTTTCTAGGAGGGTCCTGGACAGAAAGTAAAATCCTATTTTTCAGGAGGGTCTTGGACAGAAAGTAAAATCTCATTTTTCAGGAGGGTCCTGAACAGAAAGTAAATTCCCATGGATGTTTATTTCCAATGGTAGCTGAGTTAAGTGAAGCGAATTTTCCCCTGTTTCAACAAAGAAAATTTGTCAGTTAAAAACTTAGTGGCGGCTTGCGGCACTTGGTTGTCCCGGCACCTGCTCCAGTGTTCTTTACCTTTATTTTTTTCAGATTGCTGGCACTTGACCATGCTTTGTCGTGTCATTGACCCAAACTCAAATTATTAAGAGTGACTCCGAAATAAAAACAGTATCTCTGTTTTATCATGCTTCTCAGATAAACCCTTTAAACCTTGGTATTTCTATGAGTTCCCAAGTTTGTCTGTTGGCAAAACTTTCTGCATGCCTTATTGGGCTCACAATCATATCTCTTTCATATGCTGGTTTTGTCTTGCTTTGTGCAATTGAAGAAGCTGGTAGCCAGTTTTGAAATCTTTTCTCACTTGTTTCGTCATGGACTTGACTCAATGACTCGAGAAAAATTACAATGATTTTTTTTATTTGGATAACTGACTCAAGAAAAATAAAATACAAATAAAGAGAAGAAAGAAAAGACAATGAATGTCCCCATTTGAAACAAAGAAATGAAAAATTTATCTAAAATGACAATCAACTCTAATGATTATGCTATGGATTTGGATTAAGCTGCCTGATCTTTTCATCCAAACTCTCACCAATTGTTATTGAGCTAACGACCCTGAAATTGAATTACTTCCTTGGGTCAATTGCATTCAGAGACCTCATTCGGCTAGTGGCACCTTGAAGGGTTTTCGCCAACAAGCCTCTCTTATCTTCTTTCTCTCGGCTCACCATTGCCTTATGGTATCCGTGAGGTTTTTTCACCAATGAGATTCTCTAATTTTCATTTCTCTCAACTCACAGTCGTCTTACAGTGCCCGTAAGGGTTTTCACCAATAAGACTCTCTCATTTTTATTTCTCTTTTAATTTCTTATACCAAGGAAGATAAGTAGTTCCCAAATGCATCATCATATCCCTTGCATGCTTAGCCTTAACATCCTCAAAGATTGATATGAAGGTCTTTCTTTGGTTGTAACTTTGCTTTTAGATAGGGTTAGAAAGAAAGGATGAAGTGGGGCCCAAATGATACTTAAAGTGGGATAGGACTTACGACTTTTAGAATCGACTCAAATAATGAGGATTAACTCATGCCCCAATTTCTTCTGACTGGGTGACTTTAAATTGTTTATTTGGTTAGACCGAGCCCCGGGTAGGGCAGCCTACGTATCTTACCCCCAAAGAGGAGAATCAGGTCATGCGTAGTTCTGGCAGCTTGTTCTTTTAATTGATTCTGATTTTTGTTTCTTTTTCTCTTTTTTTTCTCTTTTCTTTTTGAGATTTTTTTTCTTACCCTATTTTTGATACTCTTCTCTTTTCTTTCATTTTGGACACATTTTTTTTCTTAAAACTTTTCTTTTGAGTTTTACTGACTCTATCTTGATTCCAAAAGAGGGTTATGAAAGAAAATAGGACTAAATCTCAAATGGGGTAAACAAAGGATTACACAATATTTGGATAACATAATAAAATGCCTTCGTCATATCAATCCTTGAAAACACTAGTACATAGCATGCAAGTGAAAGTGAAAGATGAAGATCATTGTGACATCTCTTACAATATTAACTTTGACTAAGTTTGTGCATCACTATTTTTCTGCACTTTTCTAGCATACAACTTCACCTTTGTTGCATATTCCTCACATTGAATGACTCATGATTTTGTGGAACTGATTTTCGTTCTGTTCACGCAACCACTATTTGACCTAATTGAGACATGTCTTTCAATTGATGACCAAGTTATTCTTGTGATTCTCAAAATAAATGTCTTAATTTTCAAAGAAGGCTTCAACTTATCACCAAATGTCTCAGCACTCTACCTATTTCCTCAGATGTTCTCTTTTACTAACTTAAACCTCTGATTCAATGTTTCATGGTTAAATTGAATTTTAAGATCTGACTGAAAATTTCACTAGCATGTTATGTCACTAGAATCAACATAAAATGCACTATGTGAAGAAAACAAACAAACAACCTATATTTGAACACAAAGGAAAAAGGGACACTCCATTTATTAAAATAAAAGATAGAAGGATTTGAACATAATGACAAAAAGACAAAACAAGATAGATCCCGAACTACAATCCTGAAATAATTTGGATAACAGAAAATAAAATAAAACAAAACAAACTACCAAACCTCTTCCTAATAGGGAGAGAGGTGACTTATCAATTGCTCATCCTTTCATCTTAGCCACTGGTTTGCATATCAGCATGACTAGAGCTTTTCTCACTGTCAATGTTCTGCACCATAATTGATTTATCTTGAATCATCTTTTTAATTTCTCTTTTCAAAGAACGACGATCTTCAATATTGTGACCCTGAACATCAGAATGATATGCACATCATACATTAGGATCAAAACTTCTTGAATATGGATCAGGAGTATACCCAAGGAGAGGACTAATCATGCCCCGCTGTACCAATCTCTGGAATAAACTTGCATACAATTCTCCAATTGGCATGAGGTTATCCTTCAACTTTTGCCTCATTTCATTGTTTGGCTTGGATCAAACATCGGGCCTAGAAGGGCTTTGGTATGTTTGTGGAATTGGAGGATTACTTTGAAGAGTTAGTGCACGCCATTATGGGTAAGGAGGGAATTGAACATAAAGTTGTGCGCAATAAACTAGATATGAAGGTAGGGAAACAGAGTATAATGGATTTTGGGAGTGATTATGGAGATCTTGGGTATGAACTTGGGCTTGAGACTAACGACGATGACGACGTCGTCTTCTTGGATGTGCCCGTTCTCCAACTACAATAACAATGTCATCTTTCTCATTCTTCTTCCCTCTGGGTTCCCTTAATTGATTGCAATATTATCCCAAATGTTTCACGGATTCCTCATACCCATCTTGCTCCTCAAATTTTGACATCTCAAAGATTAGAGGAAAGTTAGCACTTGAAGGCATGCCTCAGTCTTCGTATGAAACATCTTTTTTACCCGCAGGTCCTAGAGAATTTTTCATAGCATTTTTTGCACTCTTCATTTTTCCAACCATTTTCTTCGACTCTTTTGACATACTGAACTTCTTGTTAAGAAATTTTGGTGGTCCAGTTAACTTAAAAGCAAGCTCAAGAGTATAACAATGATCACCAAAAGTATTAAATATAGGTTCACTAGCAGCATAGGGACGCACAATCATTGGGCAAGCCAGTGTGGAAGTCCTAGTAGAGGATTAAGCAACAAGATCACAGACGACATGTAGTGTTGTGAATGTAGCAAGCTTATGCTGAGGAGCTAGAGGAAAAGTGGTAGAAGTGTTGAGATGTTTTTGGCTTAGAATGAATTCTGAGCCATGTTGCGATGCATCAACAATAGTAGAAAATTGACTTTGAGATTTTGGTGGAAAACTCAAGGTATTTGTAGGATCAATAGCGAGGAATGGAGAAGGAGGCAACCCACTAGCCCAAGCTCAATGCATTTCTGTCATTTGTTGTCTTAGCCTCCTAATCTCTTGCTTAAAACTCTCATTTTCCTGATTCTTTGTTTGATCCATGATGTCACTCTCTATATCTTTGTTGGACACAACTAACCCTTTGAATTTGGTATGATGTGAAGGACCAACCAAAATGCCACAAACCAACCACCTTAAACTGACTCAACAAAAAACAACAAATGTGTTAGAGTTCAACACTTTTTCAAAACCTCTTTTTCCTTTTTCCTATTTTTTCTTTTTTGAAAAGATCACCGAACCCGAGAAGGGAGCCTACATATCTCACTCCCGAGAGAGGAGAATCAGGTGTGCGTAGTTCGTGAAGTCTTGCCAAAATGGCCAACTAAACTTTTTTTCCTTTCTTTTTTATTTTTCTTGAAACTTTAAAAAGAAGAGGAAATAACAAATTATCAAAAGAATTGACGAAAATCTTTTTGCATTTTTCAAGTTTAAACTCCCTATACAAAATGAAACCTATGATTACCAAAGAAAATCTTTTTGGGCTTTCAATTTTGAGTTTCATACAAAATGAAATTTAAACCTATTAAAGAAATATCTTTTTGTAGTTTTCTTTTAAATATGTATATGAAATATCTACTCTAAATGAAGAGTGAGGAAAATCTTTTGAATTTTTTCAGATTCCTGGACAAAATGAAATACCGAAGAAAATATTTTTGAATTTTCAATTTTGAATTTCATACGAAAATAAAACTAGAACCTATTAAAGGGAAATATATATTTTTTTTGTTGTTTTCTTTTAAAGATGTATATGAAACACCTACTCTAAATGAAAAGTGAAGAATTTTTTTTTTGGATTTTTGAAATAAGATCCCTGAACCCACAATAGGCTGCCTACGTATCTCACTCCCGAGAGAGGAAAATCAGGGGTGTGTAGTTCATCTAGATTAGACAATTAATGATTAAATAACAGATTGCATCCTGACTTGAGACATGACCAAAGACACACGATGAACAACATAACAAAATCTTTTTTTGAGTTTTCAATTTGACACTTCACATAAAAAATAACACCAACAGCTATGAAAGAAATTTTTTTTGGTATTTTCGTTATATGAAATGTACAAAACTTCTATCACT
Source organism: Capsicum annuum (assembly GCF_002878395.1). Classification (NCBI taxonomy): domain Eukaryota; kingdom Viridiplantae; phylum Streptophyta; class Magnoliopsida; order Solanales; family Solanaceae; genus Capsicum; species Capsicum annuum. The sequence goes on from NC_061121.1 coordinate 202,701,938, forward strand.
TTTTTTTTTTGGAATTTTTCTTTTATAAAAAGCTCCTAAAAAATCTTTTTGGAGTTTTCGAATTGTGAATGTTTGCTAAATGAAACAAAAAGAAAATCTTTTTGATGTTTTTTTTATTTTTGAAAAATGAGTGCAAAAAGTAAAAAAAATCTTTTTTCTTTTTTTGAATTTTTGAATCGTGGAAAACAAAAGCCATAAAAATCCTAAAAACTACGAAACTCTTTTTTGATTCACCTTTTCTCTTTTTTCCCTTTATTTTATTTTTTTTATTTTTCCATGCCGACATACCTTTCTTTAATTCTAGCACATGCTTTTCCCAAATTAGTCCGTCAAATGACCATGTTACCCTAAAAAATGCAACAATTAGCACGTAGGGATGCCTTAGATGAGAGTCTCCTACAAAGGACCAAGTGGGCCCTGCTAGGTCTCAATATGATGGACATAAGCATGACCTAAAGGCTGACCTACGTTGGAGTTCACTAACAAGGCCGTTCGGGGGAGCATATGGTTGATAGTGGCTACTTTTCTTTCCACCTACTCCATACATCCGACGGCTCCCCCTCCTAAAATAAGGGTAACTCAACTAGAGTTCGTGCGCACGACGTATACTCTGGAACTTGTTGTAGAAAGAATTAACTCGGGTTATGCAAATGATGCCAGATATAAAGCGGTAACACATAGGAGAAAAAACTATAAACACGTAGCAAGTAAACACTCAACGATGATAACAATAACACAAACTAAATGTTTATACACCCATAATGTCAAACTAGCCGATACAACTCCAAAAATAAGCTCAAATTCTGAAAAATTCCCCAGCAGAGTCGCCAGAGCTGTCACACCCCTTTTCTGACCAAAAAAGATTAATTTTAAGTTTGAAAGGGTTTTTATTATTAAAGTGATAAAAGATTAAAAATTTGTTTTGAAAAAGTATTATTTACATTTTTTATTCAGAGTCGCCACTTGACATAAACTCGGTGTGCCAAGTCACCTTTAAAAATCCTTTTCAAAACTATTTAACTCTTTAAAACTGGCTTGCGAACAGAGATTTTGGTTAAGGAATTCTGTTGACCGAGGGGAAGGTTTTAGGCACCCCTCGATCCCGTGGTTTGACCACAGTCGCTTGGTGGAATGTATCGGCTAATTTTAACACTATGAATGTATAAACCACACAAAACATAAATAAAACGATCAATCAAACAAACAAATACAAAACAATGTCCGGTCCAAATTATACAGTCCCTAAAGATAAAATGCAAAAATATAAATCCTATTCTATACTAATCCTAGACTAATGCTCGATTCGACGCCTCGGGCCTTCATAACAAACGTCCTCCGAGTACAAGATACCTCAGGGCATTCCCGGGTGAATAAGTACATAAGACCTCGGGGCATTTCCCGGCTAAATAAATACATTTCTTCAATGCGAGAGAACCAAACTATTCAATAGAACTTCAAATATTCAACAGAATTTCAAATATTCAACAAACCACTTAATCCTAAATTTTGCCTACCCGAACCTGTATTTGCCTATTCTGTTTCAACACATCACAATTCTATCACGTTTAACATTCACATTTTGCTCCAAAATAACCAATGACAATAAATCGGAACTAAACAATATTCATTTTTTTTTATCAATTCCTTCCATCAAAACCCACATTCCTTTTTAACACCAAAATTCCACAATTCAAGATTACTATTTCAACAATCCACAACCATTTCTTCTACGAAACTAAATAAAGAAAATTGATATCACCCAACATTCAATCATGTCTCAGACAAATCAAACACGTATGACGAAATAAAATAAGAAGAGATAGAATTGGACCTTTCGATGATTGATTTTCTTTGATAATAATATTTAAGAAGGCCCAGACTCGGAGTTCCAAATAGAACACCTCGACAATGAACTAAGCTCCAACTCGATATCGTAAACCCGACCCTATTTCACCCATTTCTATCAAATGTCACCAGAATCAGATCGCAAGCAGTCAATTTCAATCGATTGGAGACCAATTTTACTAGTTCCGGTTGGTTGAACTGAGTTTTCCGATGGGAAACCAGTCACTGAAAAGATCAAACCATGGGAATTTTTAACTCTCCATCGATGTTTCTTTACTTATCTCTCTCTCGCGCTCGATCCCTTTTTCAACCTGTTTTCGATCCCTCCTCCTCTTTTTTTTCAAGCAAATTCTTTCTCCCTTTTGAAATCTCAGATCTATCTCTTCCTTACTGTTCAACCTCTCTCCCTTTTTAATTTTGTGTATGTGGGTGTTTTTTTTCAACTGTGGGTCTGCCTAAAATTCGTGTGTGGTGGTGTATTCGTATGTGATGGTGAGGAGTGTATGTATGTTTTAATTCCAGTGAACTCTCCCTAGATGTTGTTGTGTGCACCTTCTTTTGTGAATGGAGAATTAGGTCTCTCTCGTATGTGCCTGTGAGGTCCCTTTTTGTGTATTTCTTTGTTTGAGGGGGGAGGGATCACGTGAGGTGGGGGTAAGAGGGGTAGAGGTTAGGATGTGTTGTAAATTTTTAATAGGGAGGGTTGTTGAGTTGTTATCAAAAGAATATTTTTGGATTAGGATTGTTAGGGTTTTGTTATTTTGTCATTTTATGGAGGGTGTAATCACATGGATGAGGGTGTGTGGTAATGTGAGCTAAAAATGAATAAAATTGGACTTGGGAGGGACAAAATTAGGTGTCTACAGTACCCGCGCGATGCGCGGAATACTTTTAGAAAAATAAATCATTAGAAATGTTAATCATCAATAACAATAAAAAAAATTTAAAGTTAAGTTAAACAACATCATACTTTGATAGTTATTCAAAGATAATTTTAACAACAATAATGAAAATAATCTTGTGACTAAATGATCATATAAATTTTTTCGAGATAAATACAATCTAAATATGAAAATAATTATATCTAATAAAAAAAAGGAAGAATGCTTAAATGATACTATATGTATTGAAGGGTATATATATAGGAGGTTACAGACATGGATATTTATGTCCACCAAAATTTCAGTCAAATTTAAAAATATCACTTATCAATTTGTTAGAAAAGATAAGATTCTGACTTATCACTAGCTAGTAGTTTAGAATTTCAAAATTTAAAAAATAAAAAATCATGTGAGAAGTTACATTCAAACTTGAAAAATACATAGTTAGTATTTTATTAGGAACTCCAACTCATTTAATTGATTTAAACAAAAAATAAAAATAAAAAAAGCCATTTGCTCAAACTTGTTCTTATATTTAATTATTTGTTTTAAAAATTCTTAATAGTGCTTCTGCAGTGTTTTAACGTGTTTTTAATAGTTTTTTAATTATTATTATTATTATTATTATTATTATTATTATTATTATTATTATTATTTTCACATTCCAATTTGATCTAATTGTTTAATTTTCTTTTTATCCTTTGGACTGGTCACCTTATTATTATTATTATTATTATTATTATTATTATTATTATTATTATTATTATTATTATTATTATTATTATTATTATTATTATTATCCTACTTCTACATACTACGTATAACACAACTGCTCCTACCACTATACTACTAATTATTATTATTATTTTAATAATATTTTTATATTTTTATGTAATTAAATTATATTTAAATATTTTTTTTATAATTTATAGAATTTAAATTTTAAAAGAGATAAGTTTGAAATAGTAAAAGTCTATTAGAATTCTTTAAGCATGACTTTCTATTTTTAATATAATAATTTTTTTTAGAAGAAGGATAATATTTTTTTAAAGAAGAATAATATATTTCAAATTCAATTTTAGAGATTAGTTAGGACTCCTTTTTTTCCCTCTTTTATTTTCAGATTCAAATTTTTAATATTTTTTATTATTAAATTTTTATTACAACACTTAATAGTTTTATCCTAAGAATTGTCACATGGCTTAACAATAGCTTGCCACGCGGCTTCCTCTTGTGTTTCGTCCTCTGCTTTATAATATACTAGTAGACGTACCCGTACGATGAGCGAAATATTTTTTTAATGATTATTCATTAAAAAATATAACTTATTTTCATAAAATTAATTAATTTTCTTTTTATAAAATTAACATATTTCAAAATCAATGAAATATTAAAAATAATCGTTAATAGTAAAACTACAACTAATACTTAATAATACATCACAGTTGTCATTACTTTACATGCTTTGATATAAGAAGAAGAGTATCAGTAATTTATTTTAATATTTCATTGACTATTTTTAAAATAAATAAATATAAAATATTAAATAATTATTAATTTTGTTTTTGGATTTTTAACTTTATATGTTTAATCAATTAAAAGTTGTAATTAAATCTCTTACCTTTTATTTCAATTTTTAATCTATTAATTCAACTTGAGATGCTAACTGTACTTTTTAAAAAAAAATATTGTCTTTTCATTTCATTTCAAACTAAAAGTACTTAACTTTATAATTACAAAGCTTCTAATTCTAAATTTTAGATTTACAACTTCAATTCAAAAACAAATTAAGCACAAACAATTAATTATTTCATTTAAATTTCAAACTTTATTCTATTGTTATAATTTTTTCATTGTTTGATTTCATCATTAATATCTTTAAGTATTTTATTTATATATATTATTATATCTTCTATATTAATTCAATTAAAAGCTTTTATGCTACTCTCGAAATCACCCATCCCACCAAAACTCATATCCATACCTCATCTCTATCCAACCACCCCACTCCAAAATTTTATTTGATTTTTAACTTTTAAATTTTTCATTGAATTTTCTTCTAACCCCTCACCCCTAATCCCCAACCGCCTCCCTCCCCCAAATAAATAAATAGACTTTATTTTATTCTATAAGAACTTTTTTCTTTACACTACCCATCCTTAATCTCTACCATCCACCCCGGTTCTCTATCCAACACCTCCCTACCCCCGCTTTTCAGAATTTTTAATTATTTGTTTGAATTTTTTTTCTTACCCCCACCTCCTACCTAATCTAAAAAAATAATTATATTTTTACTCATTTAAAAAAATAAGAATTCTATCCCCACCCCCAAACGCCATCTAACCCAACCCGCTCCGTCCCTACCACTGCAATTATCTATCCTTACCCTCCGCATCACAATACTCATCTATATCGTTACTCATTTGTGTTGTTTCTTAATAATACCTCAAACATGTTAAATCGTTTTACCTTGAAAGAAAAAGTTCAACTATTTATTTAACTAGTATACGAACCTGTGTGATGCACAGATAATATTAAAGTATTACTTATAATAATCTTATATTGAAATATCTCTTTCGAGATAGTTAAATCATATTAACTTAAAAAAAGTGTAACTACCATATTATTTCTCAATGTAATATATATATATACACACACACACACCGTCTTCTAAAAAGAATAAATAGATCTTATATTGAATTAAATTTTTAATTTTTATTTTAGAATTATGTAATTAAGGGACTCTTCTTTTTTAAGATTTTTATGATATTTTCAACCTTAGAGAATATATTAACTCACATTTCCTTTTTGATCGTTTCAATTGTAATTAAAATTCATTTAATAACCTTTTTAGTCGATAAAATCGTAAAGCTATATGATTCGTTAGAAAAGGGCACAATAGTTACTTTTTTCTGTATAACAGAATTATTAGTTACTCGTTGAATTTCTTCGGGACATTTTCTACTAAGCGATTTATATGAATCATTGATTTTCCTTTCACGGAGCTTCTTAGAGAGAGAGACCTCTCCACCTCCATCTCCATCTCCACACCTCCCACCCCTACCTCCACTTTCATCTCCACACCCTCCCTATTTTTTCATTTTAAATTTATGAATGATAATATGTGTATTATCTAATTACTTCATTATATAGAAATTAGAATAAATAAGCTTTATTATGTCAAAATAAATAAAATATAAATTAAAAAAAGACTCTGAAATAATCTAATATGTTATAAGTGGTTATAATTTAAAATTCAAGTTAAATACTTTTACATCTATTAAACTATAATTTTATCTCATATTTTATTTTACTTTTTTTTACTCAGATTAAAAAAATTTATTAACCCATCCTAAGAATCAAAATAATTTCCATAATGCATTAATATTCCTGAATATTATTCTTGAATATGCATTTTACATGAAAAGTAAAATCATAAATTTTTATGCGAAAAATAATTTTAATGTGTAACTGTGAACATAATATTTAATTATATTATAGGCTACAATATTAAAAATTTATGGTGATTTAAAATTTTATGTTTTTTAATTAAAACATTATCTACAAAAGAAACTATCATTATAAAATTTAAGTTGTTGCTTGTATTTTAGTCATCACGATCTTTTTTATACTTTATCTATTAAAAATTTAAATAAAAATATAATATTATCAATAAGATTACCTTTCTTATCATCAAAACATTCTCATCTCAAATTCAAATAGAAATCGATAAACTATCACAACTTAAATTTTATCTAATATTGAATAATTGATGTGAAATTTTAAACTTGAACTCAATAATTAAATTTTATAATTCACTATAACTTCTTATAACATCATATTAAATAATTAATTTTTCATTAAAAAAATAGAAACACATAAATTAATATGAGCATTTATTTTTGAAAAATAAATTATATCAAAATAATAACAAAATTTATCATTTAAAAAGAATCAACTTAATTTCTCAATTAAAGATGGATTTATTTTTCATTTACGTAATTGAATTTATTTTCTTCAAAATCAAATGAACAGAAAAATATTACTTACTTGTATTAAAACTTGGATATAGTGAAACAAATTAATCTGTAATAACACTATCAATCAACTGCATATAAAAAAATAAAAATGTTAAATTTCTAAAAAAATTCATGAATAAAATTAATAATCAATAACAAATAAGGAGAACGAAAGCTTAATATTATATAGCATTGTAGCAGTATCTATAGAAAAGTTAAGAAGTTAGAAATATATTCCAACTCAAAGTTCATGCGAATTCAAATTTCATAAGAAGATCAGGACACTAATTAGGATATTTATTTGGATAAATATAAATATAAAAATAAAGAAAAAAAGGAGCAAAAACTTTTAGTTGCTAGTAAGAAGACTATGCTATAAAAAAAACTGTCAAATAACTTCTTTTTTATTCAAATTTTAAAGTAATTTTTATTAATAAGGGTTGGGGGGGGGGGGGGGGGGAGGTTTTTTTTTTTTTTTTTTTTTTTTTTTTTTTACTAACATGGGGCTTTGGGCTATAGGTGACAAAAAAGTTTTAAAATGAGGTGTAGGTGACACAAATCTTAATAATTGAGTGGAGGTGACAATTACTTAATTATGGATTAAGAAAGTTTGAAAAATTTCAAAATAACCTATAAGTTTTTAAATTTACACTTTGATCCAAATGTTAGTTAATATAACGAAAAACAAAGGGGAAAAAGGCTCATTTTTCTCTCTCCTCATTCGTTGTTATTTTCTCTCTCTTCGCGATATTTGTTGTTCATTGTTGCTGTTGCTTTATTCATCATCTTTTGATTCATTATCATCATCTTGTACTTCATTATCATCTTCATATTCTTCTTGTTGACCATTGTTGTTGTTGTTGTTGTTACTACAACTGCTGCTCTTTAACCAATTTCTTATGTCAAATTTTATTTCCTACATCACTTTCAACTTTGGCATTTACTTGAGAGGAGACTTTGGTAAGTCAAATTATGCTTTTTAGTTGAATTTGTCTTATAGGTAACTGCTAGTATGTTGTTTTTTCAACAATAGCTAGCACGCGAATATGAATGCAACATAAGAGCAATCTATTTAAATAGATCCATCATCTGTGGCACCAGATAAATGTTCTATTACAACAGTAGACTCATGTTGCCCGTAATATGAATTGAATAGATGGGTTTCTGTTGTAACAGATTAATAATCTGTTGCACCAGATTAGTAATCTGTTTCAACAGATAAATAATCTGCTACACCAGAATATATATCTATTGCAAAAGAATATTTATCTGTTGCAACAGATAATTATTCAATTGCAACAGATAAATAATCTATTTGAAACAACAACATGCAACTCCTGTCACAAACCCAACAGATAACTCAACTCATATGTTGATATCTTCCTATTGATACCGGATTCAAATTATTCCTTAATTGTAGACATGTCATTCGTTGAGAAAAAGAAATAGACAGCATGAAAATTAAATAAGAATTAAAATGTCAAATGCATCAAACATAAATTTTTTATTAAACAAAAAAAATACATAGATAAAAGAAAAAAAAGCTTAATTATTATTATCATCATTATTATTTATATGGCTAGCCGATCAATCTTCAACCGACAGCAGCATCGCCCTCCTCAGCCTGTGGATCTTCCACAACATCCTTACTCTGACGGCGGCCAACTACCACTGCGGGTCATGAACCTCCTTCTGCAGTTCCCGCATGGCGTCTCATAAAATAGCGACATCCCATACTAGATCACCCATATCTAGAAAATGCATAAATTGACAAAACACACATGTAAAAACAAAAGTAAAGAAAAGAAAAAATTTGAATGTAATACAACGTATATTTACATAAAAATCAAGAAAAAAACTTACCAGAGACAGAAAAAAGCTATCAAGTCCTTGAAGAGAAAGTAGTTGAAGGTGTAACAAGAGCAAGGAATAAATAAAGTGTAGTAGAATGAACGATTGAGTAAGGAGGGACCTATTTATAGAGGATTGAACTTGATTGTGTTAGGCAAAAATTCGTAACTATTCACCTCCATTTATTAATGACATTTCTTGCTTATTATGAAAAGTTATGACTTAATTAAATTAAGCAATATTGTGATAAGTTATGACTTTTCAGCTTATTATTAATAATAATTAGTTCTTTCCAGGAACCATTTTTATATTTAGTTGTGACCACAGATATATATCTATTACATCAGATAACTCATCTGTAACAACAGATATATCATCCGTTGGAACAATAGATAACCTGTTGCATCAGATAATCTATCTGTTGCAACATATAATCTATATATCTTTTTTTAAATTATCATAATGACATCTAAATTTTTTGATTTTTTAATTATATAAATTAATAAAATAGATTTAAAGGCGCAACTGTTCACCTCCATTTATTAATGATATTCTTGATTACTGTAAATAGTTATGACTTAATTAAATTAAGCAATATTGTGATAAGTAATGACTTTTCAGCTTATGATTAATAATAATTAGTTCTTTCCAGGAACCATTTTTATATTGAGTTATGACCACAAATTATATATCTGTTGCATCAGATAACTCATCTGTGACAATAAATATATTATCCATTGGAACAATAGATAACCTATTGCACCAGATAATCTATCGATTGCAACATATAATCTATATATCTTTTTTTTTAAATTATCATCACATCATTAATCTAAATTTTCTGACTTTTTTAATTATATAAATTAATAAAACAGATTTAAAGGCGTCATTGTTCACCTCTATTTATTAATGACATTCTTGATTATTGTAAAAAGTTATGACTTAATTAAATTAAGTAATATTGTGATAAGTTATGACTTTTCAGCTTATTATTATTAATAATTAGTTTTTTCCAGGAATCATTTTTATATTGAGTTGTGACCACAGATTGTATATCTATTGCATCAGATAACTCATCTGTGACAACAGATATATTATCCATTGGAACAATAGATAACCTGTTGCACCAAATAATCTATCTGTTGCAACATATAATCTATATATCTTTTTAAAAAAAAATTATCATTATATCATTAATCCAAATTTGCTGACTTTTTTATTATATAAATTAATAAAACAGATTTAAAAACAAGAATATTTTTGGTGAGTTTTTTACGGTTTAAATTGTGTTTATCATTTATTTTCTTATTGTTTTCTGTGAAAAGAAATGATTTAGTTAAATCAAGCTGGAGTTTTTATTATTGTGACAAGTCATGACTTTTTAGCTTATTATTATTAATTAGTTCTTAAATTTAAATAACCTTTTTCTCAATTTGAAAATCGAAGACACCTAATTTTCAATAACCATTTTCTTAATAAAATAATAACCATTTTTTTATTGAGTTACGGCAATAGATTGTATATCTGTTGCATCAGATAACCCATCTGTTGCAACAAATCGACCATCTATTTTAGGAGTTTTTTTTTATTTCTTCTAACAACTCATTCATCAGTCGCAACAGATGAGGAATTTGATGCATCAGCAGCGTTGTTTGTTTTTGTTTGTTGAATGTGTTTAAACAAAAAGTCACAGTCACGACTATCCACCTTTTTCTTAACAATCATCATTATATAACTTAATTAATCCAATATTGTGACTTTTTTTAAAATTAAATAATCTTTCTTTTACGGTTATAAATTGTGTATATCATTTAGTTTCTTATTATTTATTAAATTGTGTATATCATTTAGTCCCTACCTCCAACCGTCGACATTTTGAGAATAGAGAATAAATAGAATGATAATTAAATATTAAATAAAAATTAAAAATTCAAAGTCGACAAAATCAAACCAAACATATACATAGATTTTTTATTTCCTTATAGGTAGATCGGATATAAAAAATGAAAATACATACGCTAAAAGAGAAGCAATCAAAGAACAAAAATTAAGTTTGGAGGCCAGCTTGAAGGATGCAAAGAAAAAAAAAGCAATCCAAGAGCAAAAATTGAGTTTGGAGGCCAGCTTGAAGGATGCAAAGAAAAAAAGAGAAGCAATCCAAGAACAAAAATTAAGTTTGGCGAAGAAGTGTTTAGAAAAATCTAATGCTCTCGGTGAAATTGAATAAACAGATAACTAGCAAGTTGTAACAGATGCCACATCTATTGGAAAATTCGGTGCTGCAGCATATATGGATAGTGCATCACTCCATGCAGAACAGTTTTCTGGTAGAAGCAAGTCTTAAGAAGACATAATAGTAATCTCTCGATATCAGCTTTCTCTGTGTCAAGCAGTTCTGTTGATATCTTATCCTCTATGGGAGAAGATTGATCAGCAGAAAAACCAAGTGACTGATATCGTTTAATCTGTTAACTAACTTGAACAAAGACGTCTTCTGGATTATCAAACTACATAGGGCAGTCTGGTGGTTCAATAATATCAGATGTCTTGCTTTCGGTATTAGCTAATGATGGGGAGATTCTGCCTTCCTCACCATCCTGAAAAGAAAAGCTCTCAAAATTAGATGGAGTAACTCAGTAACTAGACATAACGACACAAGATGAACTAAATCTAACATTCAATTTTTTCTTCCTATTCCTTCGCTTTTTTATCTTCTCACCTTTTTCAGATCCAATTTTTTTCTTTTTTGGATACTTATAATGCCTTAAAAATTGCTTTCTTTCTCCTCTTAGCCTTAATCTCTAATGGAGTGAATGAAACTGAAATCCTTTTTGATCGAATGACACTACTGTTAGCTATCAATTCCTTTACATCAGCAGTTAATGCATTAACAGTATTAATCACTCCATCATGCTTTGCGTTGCACTCTTCACATTTGCATACACAAGATAAGCAAGGGGGGGCAAGATCTCCAAACCTTTGTCCGAGTTAGTGAACAGATTAAACGATCTCAATATCTCATCCTTTCTGCTGATCATTCTTCTCCCATATAGAGGATAACATATCTGTCATGCAAAAGTACAATGCTTGCCACAACAAAAGTCTATAAAAGGCATGACTAGTAATCTCTTAATATCACTTTTATGACTTTTTAGACGTCTCTTGCAATTATATTAGAATGGACATATTGAGCAATTGTGCTTAGTTTGGTTTTTCAGTTCCAATATAATTGAAAAAGATGTTAAGAAAGTCATAAAAGTGATATTGAGAGGCTAATAATCAAGCCTTCTAAAGACTTTCGCTGTGGAAAGTCTTTCTGGCGATAGTGTAGACTTTTGCATGGCAGATATGTTGTCCTCTATATGGGAGAAGAGAGGTCAGCAAAAAGGCTGAGATATTGAGGTTGTTTAATCTGTTCACTAACTCGGGCAAAGGTTTTAATAAGGTAATGAACCTGCAGTTACATAACATCTGATAGTCTTGGTAGAGTCAATTTAGATCAAACATTACGTAACTCCTTGCGAATTAATTTATCAAAACCCTGAAAGGTTGGTTGAGCAAGCTGCATTGAGCAACGCTCGATAAAAGTGAGTTATTCAACTATTGTGATCATATCTTCACCGTGCATCAACATATTTTAACCTAAAAACATACACAACGACCCTTCATGTATCCTTTAAGGCTTCTGAAGAAGGTGTTTTGAAGGGCTTCTACAATGCCACAACTTTGAAGTTAGTATTCCTGATCGAGCTCACAAGAGATCAGGAACTCTATACCAAATTCAAAAATGACAACGACAAACTTGAAGAGCAAATCGGTAAGCTGGAGGCAAGCTTGAAAACTATCCGGATTCGCATACTACAGCAAGCCTCTGATCTTCTCCAAGAAATGTTGAAAGCATGCTAAGGCTAGAAAATACAATCAATTATAACCATATTGCTAAGGAAGTAGTGACACTCAATCTGCCTTTCAATCACTTTTGTGGTTCCGACCAGGTCAACAACAGTGGAACTGATTGGAACCATAAACAAGAAGGCATGGGATGCAATTTAAAATTCAAAAATTACTGCTTTCACTTAGATTACTTACTTTAATTGCAGTTGCTGTTGGTGGAAGTTTTTTAGACTTACAGTACAATATTTCACCCTCGATTCCCTTAAGGTATCTTTCTTATTATTTTTTTATTTTCTATCTAGGTGATAATCCCGACCACGCTACCCAGTCGCAGCTCCCTAGCAAAGTGACCATCTGTATTATTTTTCTCTTAGAGATACAACAAATGAATTTACATTACTGGATACACTTTCATATTTGCACTTGATACAGATTTCTCATGTTTTAAGATAATTTCATCGGCCAGATTCGCTATAAGTTACTTTCTACCCTATGTATCCTCTTCAATTAGCTCTCAGATGATATAGTCTTTCATCAACCACTCATTTTCCCTTGAAGTCATTCTTCTACCGCACCTTCTAGCGTATAATCATCACCCCGAACAACCCAACCATATAAATTTAGGCTAGGGCAATAACTATATTAGTTTTTCGTTCTTGTTAGATGCAGTGCTAGGCTTTGAAGACCTTCTTAGATTCCAATGTACCCTAAAAGTTAGTCCAATCGCTATTGAATCTCTTTACAACGACATCAAAACTAAATCCCTTCATAATGCTTGATAAATAAACATGAGCAACAACCGACATTAAATCTTAATAGGGTATCAGAACCATATTCATGGTCCTTCAACCTTATCAATTTGACCTACCAAACTTAACTGTAAAATTACAGATATCTTGTTTGAATGTTCTATGACTAATCGGTAAAAATAGCATTCACAAAATTAGTGTACTCTATATGTGTTTCCACGATAACATTATCAGTAATACATACCTCCCACATATGAAGTAGTTCCATCTGTATGCAGTTTATTTCTTCGAACCCATATTTACTATAGCCTCTTATGATGGTCGAGCAAAAGTTGATCAACTTTCAGTTTCTTATATCTACAAAAGAATAAAAAAATTTAATGTCACAGAAAGAACATTATCCATCTATTACAACAGATGTAGAGTTTATTGTATCAGATGGAGAGTCTGTTGCATCAGATGTGGAGTCTGATGCAACAGATGTTGAGTCTGATGCAACAGATGCGAAGTCTGTTACAACAGATGTGGAGTCTGTTGGAATACATAAAACTAGCCTTACTGGTGGTTTGATTTGTTCCAATAGTTGCTCCGTCTGCTGCAACATTAACAACAACATAAACTACAAAGAAACAACAAATAAAAACCATCAACAACAAAGAAAATAATAACATTTGTTCCAACAACATTATTAACAACAAAGAAGCAACATCTTATATTCCAACACCATCAACAACACCACACCACAAGTTCCAACAATGCCAACCCCACCAACAACATCAATAATAGCATCAACAACAAAGAGGCAAACAAAATACATACAAAACAATGATACTGCCAATAAAGCTTTTAAACTTCTCCCAACAAATGACTTTTTTCGCATATTGTAATAAAAATTCCCTGTTCATTTATTCAACAATTAAAAGTTTCTTCAAATTTTTTAAATAAATATGATATGGGTAGATGGTAATTAAATAAAAAAAATAGTTGTAAATAACTTGCAAAGAAGAAGACGAGAATGAAAGAGCAATAGTGAATCATACCTTAATGTTAAAAGGGGATCAAAATAGCAATTTCAGTCGAGGAATCTAAGCTATGGATTGGTTTAGATCTGAAAGGATTTTTATGAGAAAGAGGAGAGAAAAAAGGTTGTAATAACCCTAAAAAGGAGAGAGAAAAATATGAGAGACGGATAAAATAAATTTAGGGTTGAAGGAGAGATGAGATAATTCTAATTTCTAGATGTACTACCCTTAATATTAAATGACTAAATAAAGTGTATTTATTCAGATTTATATTTTCAAAGCATAATTAATAAGGTTAATTTGGTAAAATAAATCTCAAATTAATAGTATTTTCTTAATGGGTATGTCAAGTCAATAGGGGCCAACTAATATAAAACGGAGGAAGTATTGGGGGTTTCAATATTCATTAATAATTTGATGGGCACCAGGAATAAAATGGGTGACATTGAAAAGACAAGACAAAACTATTCAATGTGACTTTTGAGTTATCCAAGAAATATTTTCTACTGCCTTTAGTAGTACTACTTTATCCACTTGGACAGAAGATTGCTTTTAAATTAAAAGATAAAAAAGATTTTCAAACAGCTATGTCATCTATTGTAACAGATATAAATATCTGTTTGAAAAATTCCAACAGCTCAGTCATCTGTGACAACAGATGCAAATGCCCATTTGATAACTAAATCAGATATGTCATCTGTTACAACAGATATCAATATCTGTTTGAAAATTTCCAATAGTTTAGTCATCTGTCACAACATATGCAAATGTCTATTTGATAATTAAATCAGATATGTCATCTGTTGCAACAAATATGATTATCTGTTTGAAAATATCCATTAGCTCAGTCGTTTGTTATAACAGATTTTATTGCAATTGATTTAGGTGGAATTAGGGATGAATGACTGAGCTCACAAGGTCAACAAAAACTTCAATTGAGTCGTTGCATTTGCATGGTATTTGTATTGCATTCATCTCGACCTAAGTCATCGATCGATCACTCTGAGTTGAAATGAGTTCTCATTAACTTAATGTTAAGATTAATAATAGTACCTAAATTGATTTGGGTGGAACTAGAGATGAATGAATGAGCTCACAGGGTTAACAACAACTTTAATTAAGTCATTGCATTTACATGGTGTTAGTATTACATTCATCCCGACCCGAGTCATCGATCGATAAATTTGAGTTGAAATGAGTTCTCATTAACTTAATGTTAAGATTAATAGTACCTACATTGATTTAGGTGGAACTAGGGATGAATGAATGAGCTCATAGGGTCAACAACAACTTCAATTGCATTTGCATTTGCATGGTGTTGGTATTGCGTTCATCCCGACTCGAGTCATCGATCGATTACTCTAAGTTGAAATGAATTCTCATTAACTTAATATTTTAAAAACTATATCTTCTAAAATTTTAAAAATTAATTAAGATCAATTTGAACCAAATCAACAATTTCAAAACTTGTTATTCTTTTCCAAAATTACAAATCAACCCATATAAATCATCCATTTGCGGGAAAAACTTTTCCTCATTTTAAATCTCAAGTTGTCTCTCCTTTCTCTATCTCTCTCTCAATAATACAGACAATAACTACTCAACATATTACTCAACCCTTCAAAATAGATCTATTTTCTTCTCATTTTCGACCACATAGTTGTTATTTTTGACTTTATTCTCGCTTGTATCCGTTGTTTTCTCTATATCCACAGGTAATAGAGTTCGAGAAGAGTTCTACATTTGTTCTTTATTCTAAAAATTAGGGCTTTTTAGTTAATAATGAAAAAAAAGACTTTTAGTTGTATTATCTTCGAGAATGAGTTAACAATTTTGTGTTTTGATGCTAAAAAAGTAGGAAGCACCCAAAAAAACCCTATTTTTTGTCTCAATATTTTGTTGAATGTCGTGGTATTATTAGATGGTCTTTATGGTATTGTTGGTGGGTGTTGTTGTTGGTGTTGGTATTTGTGTTTTTGGTGGTGGTGTCGGTGGTCTTGGTGTTGGTATTGGTGGCATTGGTAGTGGTCTTGGTGGCATTGGTTGTGGTGTTGGTTGTCCATCTGTTGCAACAGGTGGGATATCTGTTGCGAGATATTAAATAGATTTTCAAGCAGATTCCCCATCTGTTCCAACTGATGGCCTATCCGTTGGAGTATTTTTTTTTTTGTAATGTGGCGTATAATAATTTATTAAAATTTGTCTTACCTTTTTTTTTAAAAAAAATTATGCAGACATCAAATGCAATGTATTTTTTGTTTTTCTATTATTTGTAGTTAAAAGATGTCTCCCAAAATAAAAAAAAAAAACTAAAAGTGGAGAAAGTGGATCAACTTCTGATCATCAAACTAAAAAGGCTAGAGTACAAATAGATTCGGAGAAACTTTTAGAACAATCTCAGTCAGGGCAAAATGAAGCCGAGGAAAGTGATAACTCCTCCTCACCAATCGAAATCCCAGCATGATTCTGTCAAAATCATTAGTATTGACAAGTTTTGAGTTGTGATGCCGATGAATAGCCCTAACGCAGTATTTGGTGATTTTGTACTTAAATGTCAGTTGGGGAAACCTTTTGACGAATTTAGAAGTATTATAAAGAATGAAAACATAGATGGAATTTTTAAGAAGAGTTGTTTTGCATACTTTCTCAAGCTGTTTGAGGACCACACTCTCTGTTTCCCAATGAGCATGATATATGGCCTTCTCAAGCGCAGGATCAAGTATGCGGGGAAAGAGGGCAAAAAAAAGATGGATGAAGTCTGGATCAACTACTGTGGCATGTCGGTTTGTTTTGGATTGAAAGGGTTTACCATAGTGACAAGCTTGAGATGTGATCATCCAGAAGACCCTCTCATCAAGGAAACACCCCACAAAGGGTCCAACAAATATAAGGTAAAAAAAGATGGGTTGTTGGGCATTGTTGGACATAGTAGCTATAAAGTGGCGGATTTGATGGCAGACCTCAAGGATAAAGAATACCAAAGCACTGAAGGGAGAACTTGTGCACTGCAGGGAGAAATTATGCTTAGTTTGGTTTGTCCATTCCGTTTTATTGGCAAGAGACGTCAGCAAAGTCATAGAAGATGATTTTTTGGTGCTTGCTGATGATTTTGACAAATTTAACGACTATCCCTGGGGATATAATAGCTACTACTTGATTGTCCAATATTTACTGACAAAGCTATCCACAGGGACGATCACATTATATGGCTTTTTCTGTGCTTTCATAGTAAAATTAATCACTATTTTTACTCATCCATTAATTTATAATGAATATACTTATTATCATTTTTTTTGCTTGCTTCCTGTTTACATTAGGCTTGGTCATGTGAAGCCATTCCTCCCCTCTAAAAATAGTTCAACGATTACCTCGATGAGGTTTATCATCAAAGGATCCTTAGGTGGTTGAAGGCTGCAAAGGGCGGCAAAAAATATTAAAGAGTAGGACGTTGATCTATTTAACCCTCCGGATGATGCTGTACATCTTTTTTCAACTAAAATAATTTGGCTTAAAGAAAGATATGAAAACAGATGTTCCATCTGTTACGACAGATGAGTCGTCTGTTGCAATAGATTACCCATCAACTGCAATTGGTGCAATAGATGGGTAATCTGTTATGATAGACGATCCATATTTCACAATAGATTAACCATCTGTTGCTTTGGTTCTCTGAACCCGACTTAACAAATTACCCATCTGATGCAAATTATGCAACAGATGTGTCATCTAATGCAACATATTGTCAATTTGTTGCGACATACAGATCAGCTATTGCGGTAGCTAGATCTTCTGTTGCATAAGTTGGATGTTTTAACTTCCATGTAACCCAAATGACTGCAAATTATTAGTATATGATTTAAATGCCTCCTGTCTTTTTTATAGGTTGTGCATCTTTGGATCGTGCCTACCAATGATGAGCTGGGGATGACTTTTTTTCTTACTCTGGGTCTTGTTGATACAAAAAAAGACCCAACGATGGAGTTAATAAAGAAGGAATTGGCCGGAGAAACATCCATAAGAAGAGTAGTTAGGCAAGGTCAGCCTAATGTTGAAGCTCTTCCTGACCAACCTCAAACCGTAACAAATCCGGGTGCTTCTTCTGGGAGTGTTGCTGGTGGAGTTGTTTGTGATGGTGGCAGCTATCCTGATGCTACTACTGCTTTCAGTCATGATAATGAGCATGTTGGTGCTCAATAAAAAATAAATAATTTTGAAAACACCCCTTGCACAGGTCCTTCTCACCCCTTCTTACCCTCATGTTCTCATTGCAAATGCAAAGTGTACAAGGACAAAGAGGATAAACTCTTTAAAAAGATAGAGGCTATTGCTGAAGCCGCCGAGGAGTTGAAATCTAGGAAGGATGTCATACCATCCAACGAGGTGAGGGAGTCATGCACTCCTACAGTGGCGGTTAGGAAGAAGAGAAGAAAAATTAGACAAATTCTCTCCATTCTAAATATAACAAAAACTTCAAATCCTCCCGCTCCAAGAGTTGTTGAAGTTCAGGGGCACTTAGCAAGGAGAAGAAAAAGGAACTGCAAAAATCATGAATGGCAGGAAGAAGGTTCAAAAAGAATACACCATGCATTCATTTGCCACCAAAGACTTCACAAATATGACAAATATACGTGTGTGGTATGAGGACAATGTAAGTTTACTTTTACTAACCTAGCCTTCTAATCTACTCCACGAAGAAGAATCTACGCAGCACATGTGTAATCTGTTGCAATAGCTTGGTATTCTTTTGCAACATAATACACATCTGTTGCATGAGTTGCGTTGGCTGGGTAATCTTTGAACTGATTTAGAGAACCCTCTGCATCGGATTCTTTCCACTGTGTTTTTATTCTTTAAAATTACTAGCCTATTTAAAAATTATCTTTTTATACCACAGTATGTTGATGAAATTCTCTGCCTCCTGAGGGGTAGATAATTAGCGTACCCGGATGCTTATGATATTGACGATAGGATAATGGACCTCAACTTCTACAATAATTTCAAGGACTGATCTCTGTAAGCTAGCTGATTTTGATGTCCTAGGATTTGATAAGTTAGTTTCTACGTTTTAATGGGATGAAGAAATGATTAAATATGTTAGAGGAAAGAGGCCATATCCATACGGCAAGAGCTGGGCCAAGGCAAAGAGAATCCTTGCAGTCATGAACGTGAAAGTCAAACATTTTCTCGTTGTTGAGATACTACTCTACGAGGTAAATATTAAGATTTATGACTGCAACTTACCTGTCTTTAGCAAGGACACATTTTAGCCCACATGTAGCCACTCTTGAAGTTGTTGCCCAAGTTGTTGACGCAGAGTAAGTTGATGGATTATTTGCCAGCTGAAGTCTTAACAAAGGAATCCTGGGATTTTGAAGGTCGAAATAAGTACATCGAGCTCCCAAAAAATAAAACTGGTGCAGCGTGTGGGCCGTACTCGCTTGTATACATCGAGTATTTGCTGGCCGGCATAGAAATGACCGGCATGTGCGACGCTGTTGTAGGAAAGATGCAATGGGTCTGGACTAATGGGGTACTAACTAAATGGTTGGAGCTCGTATATAAAAAATAATATGTACAAAGACAAACAAACACGATAATAATTTTTCATTTCAAGGCACTTCACTTTACATATAGTGGCAATAATTTTTAGGTTTGGTCAAGTTGAATTTTTATGATGCAACAGATTTTATATATGTTGTAACAGATATAATACCTATTGTGGAAGATTAATTTTTTGTTGAAAAAGGTTGGTCATCTGTTGCATTAATAGATATTTCCCAGTCTATCTGTCACAACAGATATTTAATCTGTTGCAATATATAATCTATCTGTTGTAACCGATAGGTAATCTATTGGAAAAAATCAAGAAAATAGGAAGACCTGTTATATAATTTCCAGCAGATGATCTACGTGTTGCATCTCATGTTGTAACATATGTCTAAATCTATTTGATAAGATATGTCATCTGTTGCGATATTTGAACCTAGTATTCCATTTCAATTAACATGTTCAAAACTAAGGATTAAATTATATTCATAGACAGCATAAAATAAGTCAAAGCCTTCGAAAATTACATGAAATAACTCAACAAATAAATGAAATGTAAAAAAAATTATTATGGGTACAAATGATCTACTCTACAAATAAATCAACAAGTTAAACCAAGGAGGATAGGTTATTACATTGATGGACTCAAGATATAAAGATCTAATCAATATGGACAAGTTTTTCTTCATCCGTTGTTACGAAATTCGACTTTGGTCGTTGTGGATCTTTAATGTCGCTTGCGTACGGCTTCTAAGCTTTCGCTTCTCCGTATTTCCATAAAAGAGCAGCATATCTTTTACAAAGTAATCCGACATCAATTCTATCATTTGGTACTTGCAATCCATCGCTCAAATACTCGGTGTAAGCGAAAACAAAAGGACCACAATTTTTGCATTTTAAAATAATAGATAATCCATATCTTGCAGTTCATGCAAGCGTTGTGAAATTTATTCAATGAAACTAAATCATGACACTTATACTTACATTCTACCAATGGTTTGTTGAGCAATTTCTTCAACATATTGTACATCAAATGAATTACCCATTTTAACCCGGTATGCTTCAATCGTCGATCAATCAGTACGAACCTTTTGGTCCAAAAAGTCACTCATGTCAAGGTAAGTAGGCAATATTTTGGCCAGCTTTTGTATTTCAGACGAAGGCCCGTAACGTCTCCTTCGCGACATTGAATCATAAACTCGGATGCGCCTCTCTTTTAGAACGACGACAACCAACACCCAATAGAATTCATCACCACAATTGATTGGGATATACACTTCGTCGACCAAATGCCAAGGTAAGCCAGCCAAAATGCTAAAACCTTTGATGATGTTGATTAAGCATTCTTCATTTTGAGAAACTTCCAACTGTTGTTGATAATACCTATCGTAGGCATTATTGATGTAAACTTTGTATAAACAATTGCATGTCGTGTACCTGTATTATTCTTGTGTTTGCAACTTGGCCTTCTTTCTAAGGTAGTAACAAATGACATCGAAGTGCTGCTCATGACTTTTCTTTGACTTTTTGAGGTATGCGGGGTGCTTTTTTGGGTCAAAATAGGTATAACTTGAGAAGGAGAAGGAGGATAACATTTTAGTCCAGTAACTATGGCAAACTCCTTCCAACCAAAACAAACAGGCATGCCACAGTAATTTATCCACACCTCATCC
The DNA here is from genome assembly GCF_002878395.1 of Capsicum annuum. Classification (NCBI taxonomy): domain Eukaryota; kingdom Viridiplantae; phylum Streptophyta; class Magnoliopsida; order Solanales; family Solanaceae; genus Capsicum; species Capsicum annuum. The sequence continues at coordinate 202,723,419 of NC_061121.1, forward strand.
ATCTTGTTTTTGTTTTCATACATAAACCTACGCTTGAGAAGATCATATACCATTTTCATCTGAAAACGAGCATTTTTGTCCTCCGGCAAATCAAGTATTGCCCAAAGCAGCTTTCCCTAAAATAAGTATCCAATTTTTATTCTCAAAGTATTTTTCTAAAGGCGTCAAAAGATTTTTCCATGGCTGACTTAACCACGAAATCACTCATTAAATCTGTGGCACCATCGCACTGTATTTTCATAGAATAACGATCAATGCTGAAGTTATTGACCAACTCTTCGGCGGAAGGGCTATTAACATTTAGATCATCTCTTTTGAGACATTCCTCCTCCCCATGTTCATTATCTTCTGCTCCTAATTGAGATAACACTTGTAAAGCAAGATCATAGAGTAGTGGATATAGCCGAGCTGTTGTACTTGTTTCTTTACTTGGACTTGATTGGGTTTCTTTTCTTTTTGGAGTCATATTATCTTAAATTAACAGGAATATAAAATAGATTATAATTGATTAATGCATCGTTAAAAGGGGATAATAGTAAATATAACATGCACAACACTAAGGTAAAATAACAGTTCCAATAGACCATACATCTGTTGCACCAGGTATGTTATCTGTTGCAACATATAATCGATCAGTTACAACGGATGAGTAAATCATTGGAAACAATAAAAACAAATCTCTAATTTGTTGCACCATGTAGTTTATCTATTGCAACATATAACTAACCTATTGCAAGGATGAGTAATCCATTGGAAACAGTAAAAATAGATCACTAATCTGTTGCACCAGTTAGTTTATCTGTTGTAATATATAACCAATCTGTTGCAACGGATGAGCAATTCATTGGAAACAGTAAAAACAGATCACACATCTGTTGCAACAGGTATGTTATCTGTTGCAATATATAACCGACTTATTGCAATGGATGAGTAAATCATTAGAAATAATAAAAATATATCACTAATCTATTGCACCAGGTAGTTATCTGTTGCAACATATAACCAACTTGTTGCAATGAATGAGTAATCCGTTGGAAACCATAAAAATAGATCACTAATCTGTTGCACCAGGTATGTTGTCTGTTGCAACATATAACTAACCTATTGCAACGGATGAGTAACTCGTTGGAAACAATAAAAATAGATCGCTGATCTGTTGAAATATATCACTCATCTGTTGCAAAATGAGTTATCTATTGGATCAATATTATTTAGATTTCTTTCAAATAGAAGAGTCGTATGTCGCAACATATGAATGATCTGTTAGATTGTTCATCTATTGCATCAGATTTTCATAGTTGCATCAGATTTTAATCTGGTACATCAGATATTTTCATCTGTTGTATCAGATATCTTCATCTGTTGCATCAGATGTCTTCATCTATTGCATCAGATGTTTCATCTATTGCAACATTATTTTTACCAAGACAAACAACAGATCAACCCAGCAACACCAATACATCATACACACACATACTAAGAAGGGGTCTCCACTAAGAACATCAACTGTGAACAAAAATCACCAACAGATCCAAATCAACAGTACGACAACAAGAAGAAGAAATGCCAGAAATTAGGATTTTATTTAGTCTAAATTTCAATACTAGAAGAGTAGTTGGCTCAAGTTCCTCTATTTCTTCATAATTTTTTACTTGCGAAAAAGGAAATGGGACGATGAAGAACTTGAAGTTGTTGTTGGCGGAGAAGTCTTCACGTCGATTGACGGTTAAAAGTTGAAAAAGAACTCGCCCGACTATTTTTCGCCAGAGGTTGAAGTCGTCGGGGATTGAAGGGAGAATTTTGCAGAACTGTTGGTTGGGAGAGAGTTGAGAGAAGCTGTCGAGAGAGAGGGGAGAGAGATTGGTTGATTTGGATTGAAGAGGAGTGTGGGTTGATTTGTATTTTTAAAAAGATTAGAAAGTTTTAAAAATATTAATCAAGTTCACAATTAACTTAATCAAATTTCCTAATAATGTTTGACCCCTTAAGTTGGCCAATGTCACCAATCTTTCATTCAAGACTTAAAAGACACCTTTTCTTCAATTTTCTCTACTAACACCATGTACCACTATTATTACTTTTACTATGATTTGTCTATAGATTACTATGCTATAAAAAAATATTAACTACTATTGCTAATTTTATTTATTAAATCATATGTATTCAATATATTTGATGTAACATTTAAAAGGAATAAATTTATGGAATAGTATGAGTTCATTTAGAATTCTTCAATCTTAAGTTTCTAATTTTTAGTTAATGATAATTATTCTTTTTTAAGATCAATTAATTATTCTTTTCTTATCTTTAGGCTTTTCAAATAAAATTCATATTTAGCCTATAATCTATTAAGTTGAATTAATTGTTATAAATATTATATTATTAGTGCCACAATTACTTTATCCGTACAATGTACTACTTCTGCTACTATTACTATTTTTCTTTTAATTTTTATTATTGATATTATTATAATTAATATTTTTAATTTTTATTTAAAATTTAAATAAGTCAAATATATTATTACGGCCACTACTGCATCTATTTATTAATATTTTTATTTTTCACTTAATATTTAAATTAAATGGTTTTAAAAATATTTTAAAATATATAAAAGAGATAAGTTTATGAAATAATAAGAGTTCATCAAAATTTTAAAATAAGAGATTGTATAGATTACAATATCTGGTAGGATAAGTTCAACGTAACTCCAAAAGAGTTCTAAATAAACTATACCACATATTTCTTGTTTCTTAGTTATTATCTCTAGTTTTAATAAATTAATAAGGTTATCTCTTTATATTTCAAAACTTATTTTTTAATAATATTTGTTATATTTTTTTAATTTAAATTAAAATTTTCAAAAAGTTACTAAATAGCTAAATAAAATATGCGTATTGAAAAAGTATCTTCTAATTCAATTTTGAATATGATCTTTATCTTCTTCTTCTTTTTTTTCAATTCAAAATGCTGTATATTTCATTTTAAATGCAAATTTTTATTTGTCAATTCAATATTTGAGTTATGATTCAAAATAGTATTTACAATATTATATTTATCATTTATCTTTATATAAATTCAAAACACCATTTACATAGGGACAAAATGAAAAGGCTAAAATTATTTATTTAGAAATGAATGAAGTATTATTACTACTACTACTGTTACTATTTTATAAAATTATTATTATTATTATTATTATTATTATTATTATTATTGTTATTATTATTATATAGCCACACTATTACTATTGTTATATACGTTTTGAGTAAGCATTTTATTGTCACTACATACTACTATTTATTATTATTGTTATTAAATCAAATATATTTTATTATATATAAAGGAAGAAATTTATGAAATAGTAAGAGTTTATTTAAGACTCTTCAATCATAAGTTTTATTTTTAAGCCAATGATTTGTTTTCTTTTTAAAAGGATAATGCATTTTCAAATTCAAATTTTTAATACTTTTTAATTCAAAATTTTTATTACAACACTATTAAGTTTTGCCCTAAATATTTACACGTGGCTTTTTAGTATCTTGCCATGTGGCTTTTGTATACATCATATATAAAAACTTAAAAAAATTTAATTTCAATTATAACAAAAGATAAATGTAATGCTAATTGTAAACAACAATAATATAATAATAAAAAAAAAATATTGAACTTTTAACACAAATTTTCAAGCTATGTTCCAAATATATGGCGTGTTTCTCATTTTTTTGAATCCACTAAATTTCACCAGATTCCACACAACAAATCATATTAGGTAATTTCAATTGCAACATTACATTAAACATATTGCCTTCATGAATATTTTTGAATTACTATCGTACCTTCATTTAAAATCTCCAAATTTTGCAATTTGACCAATTGAACATGTTGCTTTCCTGAACAACATAATAACAATTAAGAAGATAAATATTAGATTTCAATTAACTAATCAATAAGATATTTTTGAACCTTAAAATTTACATAAACGAAATCGTGGGCATTAAAAAAATAAATACACTAAACTATAAAATAAAATCAAAAGAAAAAAGTGGAGAAAAAGCTATTATTTATAGTAAAGAGAGGGAGACAGAATGAAATATATTTTCATTTATATTGCTAGTTGACATATTCATTTGAATAGAAAAACGGTTGTAATTTAAATTTTTTAAATAAGAGACTGTCTGAGGTTACAATCTCTGATAGGATAGGCTTAAGGAAACTGTAAAAGAGTTCTAATTAAACTATACCATATATTTCTGTTTTTTTGTTACAGAGTTATTATCTAGTTCAAATAAATTAATAAAGTTATCTCTTTATATTTCAAAGCTTATTTTTTCAATAGTATCTTTTATGTCTTCTTAAATTAAATTGGAAAGTTCAAAAAGTTACTAAATAACTAAATAAAATTTGCATACTGAAAAGGTATTTTTAAATTCAATTTTGAATATGATCTTTTATCTTTTCTTCAATTCAAAAATTTCAATATTTCATTTTAAATTCAAACCTTTATTTATCAATTCATTATTTTAGCTATAATTCAAAATAGTATCTCCAACATAATCTCTATCATTTATCTTCATATAAATTTAAAACACCATATATATAGAGAGACAAAATGAAAAGGCTAAAATTATTTATTTAGAAATGAAATATTATTACTATTACTACGGTTACTATTTTTTAAAAATTATTATTATTATTATTATTATTATTATTATTATTTTTATGGGTTTTTTTATCTTTCCCTAATATATAAATAAATTATATTTAAATGTATTTTATAAAATTTTAATTTTATAAGAGATAAGTTTGAAATAGTATATATCTATTAGAACTCTTTAATTATTAGTTTCTATTTTTAAGATAATGAAAAACTTTTTTGTAAAAGGATAATTTATTCAAATTCAAATACTTAATTTTTCAATTCAAATTTTTTATTATTACTATACACGTTTTCTGGTAAGCATTATCACTACGGACTACTATTTATTATTATTATTATTAAATTAAATATATTTAAATATATTTTTATATATAAAAGGAAGAAATTTATGAAGTAGTAAAAGTTTATTTAGAACTCTTTAACCATAAGTTTCTATTTTTAAGTTAATGGTTTTGTTTTATTTTTAAAAGTATAATGTTTTTTAATTCAAATATTTAATATTTTTAGATTTAAATTTTTTTATTAAAACACTATTGAGTTTTGTCAAAGTTACTAAATAACTAAATAAAACTTGCATACTGAAAAGGTATTTTGAAATTTAATTGTGATATTATTATTATTATTACTATTATTATTATTATTATTACTACTACTACTACTACTACTACTACTATTATTATTATTATTATTATTATTATTATTATTATTATTATTATTATTATTACTACGTACTACTGCAATCACAAATTAGAGTTAGGCTATTGTTTCTATCCTTACCATTAATTATTATTATTATTATTATTATTATTTTAATAGTTTTTTTATCTTTCCCAAAAATGTAAATAAATTATATTTAGATATATTTTATAATATTTAAATTTTATAAGAGATAAGTTTGAAATTGTATATACCTATTAAAACTCTTTAATTATTAGTTTCTATTTTTAAGATAATGAAAATATTTTTTTGTAAAAGGATAATTTATTCAAATTCAAATACTTAATTTTTCAATTCAAATTTTTTTTTATTGCTTTACACGTTTTCTGGTAAGCATTATCACTACAGACTATTATTTATTTATTTATTATTATTATTATTATTAAATTAAATATATTTAAATATATTTTATTATATATAAAAGGAAGAAATTTATGAAGTAGTAAGAGTTTATTTAGAACTCTTTAACCATAAGCTTCTATTTCTAATTTAATGATTTTGTTTTATTTTTAAAAGGATAATGCATTTTAAAATTCAAATATTTAATATTTTTTAATTTAAATTTTATTATTTCAATACTATTAAGTTTTGTCAAACTTACTAAATAACTAAATAAAATTTGCATACTGAAAAGGTATTTTTCAAATTTAATTTTGATTATTATTATTATTATTATTATTATTATTATTATTATTATTATTATTATATACATACGTACTACTGCAATCACAAATTAGAGTTTAGACTATTGCTTCTATCCTTACCATTAATTATTATTATTATTATTATTATTATTATTATTATTATTATTATTATTATTATTATTATAATTTTAATAGTTTTTTATCTTTCCCTGATATGTAAATAAATTATATGTAAATATATTTTATAACATTTAAATTTTATAAAAGATAAGTTTGAAATAGTATATATCTATTAGAACTCTTTAATTATTAGTTTCTATTTTTAAGATAATGAAAATATTTTTTGTAAAAGGATAATTAATTCAAATTCAAATACTTAATTTTTCAATTCAAAATTTTAATTATAATATTTTTAAATTTGTCTTAAAATATTTTTAATATTGTCTTAAAAATTGCCACGTGACTATTTTAATAGCTTGAGACGTGGCATCTTGTCTTGCTTCTTTTCTTCTTCCTTTCTAATAAAAATACAAATAAAAAAAATAAAAAAGATTAAATAAACTTTTTATCTTATTACTGATAAATAATTTTATTTTACAAAAAAATATTCAAATAAATTATTTTATAATTTGATTTTTTTTGTAAAATTATCTTATTTTTTTACTAATTTTGAAGACATAAATTTTTCTTTTTTTACTTATTGTGATATTAATTTGTTAAAAAAGATAGGATTTTAAATATCATAATTATCTTATACCTTACATTTTTGAGTTTGAATTTTTTTTATCTTAAATTAAAATGAGATTGATATAGTTGAGGGATATCTGTATCTATTTATATTTTAGAAAATACAGATGTATTTTATTCCTATTGAAACACACTACTTATTTTGTATAAAACACACTACCAATTTTGTAAAAGACACATTAAAAAAATATTATTATTAGTATTATTATGTGAATAAACTATATATATAATATTTAAATTTTATAAGATATAGCTTTGAAATAGTAACAGTCTATAAAGACCTTCAATTATGAATTTCTATTATTAAGACAATAATTTTTTTTTAAAAAAGAGATAATGTATTTTAAATTCAAATACTTAATCTTTCTATTAAAATCTTTTATTACATACTTTTTAACTTTGTCTTAAAATTATCACTTGGACTCTTTCTTGTGTTGTCACGTGGCTTCTTATCTTGCTTTTAGTTTTGCTTATATATTGAGAGAGATTTATATTTTAAATCTTTGTCTTTTAATTTTTATTTTTATTTTTATGTTTGATCAAAATAATAAGTCTTTTTATAAATGTATTTTTGAATTTGAAAACTCCACCAATCTTCATTTTATGGCAATAACAAATCTTGAAAATTAATAAAATAGGCATCTAATAATTTTGTTTTGAAAATTTTAAGTTTATTTAAAGTTGTATAACTAAATAGTAGATAAAAAAGGAACAATAATTTAAGAGCACTTACAATCAAACAACTAACTTTCAAATGAAGTCAAAAAAGAAAAAAAATGTGTATTTTATTGCTAAAAATCAGGAAGATAGTTTATCTTCTTTTTGTTTCTTCAAACAACGTGTGTTTACTATTTCTTTAAAAAAAACGTGTATTTTACTATTTTTACAAATAGGAGTCTTTATTTTTTCCTATTTAATTACTTTTCATATGTTTTTGTCTTCTTCTCCTTTTTCTTTGTAATAAAGATACAAATAAAAAAAACACAAAGATTAAATAAATTTTTTTCTTATTATTGATAAATAAATTTATTTTACAAAAAAAATTCAAATAAATTATTTTATAATTTGATTTTTTTGTAAAATTATCTTATTTTTTTTACTAATTTTTAAGAATAAATTTTTATTTTTATACTTATTGTGATATTAATTTGTTAAAAAAGATAGGATTTTAAATGTCATAATTATCTTATACCTAGCACTTTCGAGTTTGAATTTTTTTTTATCTTAAATTAAAATGAGATTGATATAGTTGATAGATATCCGTATCAATTTAAATTTTAAAAAATACAGATGTATTTTATTCCTATTGAAACACACTACTCATTTTGTATAAAACACTCTAATCATTTTGTATAAAACACATTCAAAAATTACTATTATTATTATTATTGTTGTTGTTGTTGTTGTTGTTGTTGTTGTTGTTGTTGTTGTTGTTTAAGAGCATATAAGGACTCTTCAATTATGAATTTCTATTATTTAGACAATAATTGTTTTAAAAAAAAAAGATAATGTATTTCAAATTCAAATACTTAATCTTTCAATTAAAATTTTTTATTACATACTTTTAACTTTGTCTTAAAATTATCACTTGGACTTATTCTTGTGCTGCCACGTGGCTTCTTGTCTTACTTTTAGTTTTGCTTTTATATATACTAGTATACATACCAGCACGATGCACAAATAATATTCAAGTAATATTTTTGATGTTTCATATTGAAATGTTTCATTCAAACCTGTTAAATTATCTTATTTAAAAAAATTTTATTTGTTATCTTATTTCTCAATAAAATAAAATAAAAAATCTTTTTCTACCCGCCTCCTCCATTCCCCAATTATTTTCTTTAATATAAATGTTTTTCTACCTCTTTTCCCTCACGCCTCCACTCAAACCCATTCCTTCCCTCAGACTCAATTCCCCCATTGATAATTAAATTTATACGAAAAAACAATCATCTAATTGTAAAAAAAATTATGTTTTATAATTTTATTTATAATATCATTCACAATTAATATATGGTGGATTGTTAATAGTCTCTACCACCCTCCCACCTATCCGCTTTCAGAATTTAGTATATATTAAAAAAAGAATCATGTAATTGCAAAAAAGGTTTTATGTTTCATATTTTCTATATTTTGACAATTAATGATTTTAAATTGTCAAAAACAATTTGAATTTTTATTCTACTATTCCTCCATCTAGTCTATGCAAATTTTTATAAATAAACATATGTATTATGATTTTTTTCATTATATTCTTAAAAATTGTCTAAATCCCCCCTCCCCCCCTCCCCCCCAAAAAATAATCCTGCGTGTATTGTAATTTAATTACTTTACTATTTTTATTTAACCTTGAATTAGATTATATTTTGTGTTACGTACATAAGCAGTTGAGTTTTCTTCTCTCTTATCTCAAAATACAAAATCAAAATAGATATGAAATATAGATTAGAAGAAGACTTGAAAATAATCTAGTCCATTAGAAGTAGTTATAATTTAAAATTTAAGTCAAATATTTTCACATCTATCAAAATATGAATTTATCTCATATATTTGATTTTAAAATTTTTGTATTTTTGTAAATCAAATTGGGAAAAATTATTAACATGCCCGTATAACTAAAATGAATTTCATAATGCATGTAAAAAAGTTTGAATTTAAATTTTAAAGTAGAAAGTAAAATCATGAGTTTTATTCTAAGAAAAAAAAATTATAATATGTAAATTTATTCTAATATATTGACATTTACATTTTTATTTTATTTTCCTATTCATGCTAAGCTAGTTCTCTCCGTTTAGTTAATTTATCAAAAAATATTTAAAAATATCTATTTTTTTACTTATACTTTTCTTGTCTTTTCATTATCTTTCATTCATACTTCTATAATAAAATATTTTATTTTCACCTTAAAAATAACTGAGTTAAAATATTACAAATTGCAAAAAAAATTATTTATTTTGAATTTTCTCCAACCATTTCAGAATCTCCAATCTACTTTGTCATGAACTATAAAAATTGTTCATAAGCACAAAATTTTAAAGTTATGGATAATAATTATATCCATCAATCACAATTCGAACTTGAATCCTAATAATAAAAGTTTACTTAAAATAACAATTACTTAGTCTAACATCATGTATTAAAAATTTTAAGGATATATTTAATTACTTTTACAAAATCATATAAAAAATATCACTTACTTGAATTCAGACCCGAATATAAAAAACATAATTTTTAACCATCATCATCTGCATAGAAAAATAACAATGTCAAATCAAATGAAGTTTTTTTAAAAAATAAAGAGTGTAATGAGTAAATTGATAAACAAAGCTAATAATCAGTAATCAATAACAAAAAGAGAGAAGAAAGCTTAACACTACATATCAGGACAGGAGTGAATATATATATATGAAAAAGATTAAGAAGGAAGAATTCTATTCCAATTTAATTTTCATTTAAAAATTCAAATCAAATATTCTTATCTTTATATTTTTCAAATTTAACATTCTTATCTTAAACATATATTTGAACTAAGAGAAATATTTGAATTCAAATATCCTTATCTTTATCCTTTTCAAATTTGACATGCTTATCTTAAACATATATTTGAATTAAGAGGCATATTTGAAATCAATGAGATTAATCCACATTTTTTTATACTAAATACTAACAAAATAAAACAGGAATAAATTTATTTCTCTTTCTTATCCTTTTAAATATAATATTATTATTTCTTATAATCATTATTAGTTATTAATTCTACGTAATATTCCAACTCCTAATGAGTAAATTTTTAAAACTATTTTCAATTTTTATTTTCATTTAATTATTATTTCTACCATTACTATGTACTACTATTATTATTTTTATTTTTTATAGTTCTTCTTCTTCTTGTTTTTTTTTTTTTTTTTTTATTTTTATTATTATTATTATTGAAATCAAATGTATTCAAATATATTTTATAACAACTTCAAGGAATTAGTCAATGATATTGTAAGAGTTCATTTATAACTCTTCAATTGTAAGTTTCTAGTTTTATGCTAATGGTTAATATTTAAATGAACTATACATTAATATATTTTATATATTTAAATTTTAAAATATATAAGTATATGGAACATAAAAAGTTTATTTAGGACTCTACAATCATGAGTATCTATTTTTAAGCTAATGAAAATATATTTTTAAAAATAAAAGATAATGTATTTTTAAATTTTGATATCTCTATCTTTCAATACAAATTGAAATTCAAATTGCAATTTTATATATATATATATATTAAGATAATGACTTTTATTAAAAAAAAATAGATAATATATTTCAAATTCAAAATTTTTATTACATAATTTTTAACTTTGTCTTAAGATTGTCATTTGACTTATTCTTGTGCTGCCACTTGACTTAGTGAAAATAATCACCCAATAATTATATAATTAATTCTTGCATTAGCTTACACTGCTATCAGATTATAAACAACACAACTAATGTATTTTTTACAGGAGGATCAAACACGACAAAAATTTATAAATACAACCACTTTAAAACATCTAAAACAAACATCAAATCAAATTGTTTAAACATCTAAATGTCACAACCAAAAACAAGAACAATAACTACAATATAATTATCATCAGATTCACCATCTTCCTCATCATGAAATACTTGAGGCATGTGCTTCTTAACCAACTCCTCAAATTTAGCAAACTTAGCATCGTTAGCTGCACATTTTTGCGTTAATTCCACAATTTGCTTTTTCATCACTTCCATTTATTCCCCATTTTGCAAAGTAGAAGAGGAACTGGAAAATAATAAAGGACTACTCGAGGATTGGAGAACCCCTGTCCCGTAGGTTCTACCTTTCTTTGGACCACCTACCACAGTTGTCCACATATTAGTCACTTCTGCAGGTAATGGTTGGACCATGGTACCATCCTCTGAAGTAGGTTGGGTTTGATGTCACTCTTCTATGCTTATTTGAAACTCTTCCTAAAAGAAAAAATATTTATCAGTATGTAACAAGTAAAGTTGATAATAATAAAACAATGTAGGTAAAAGTTATCATCTTACATGTGCATCCTTAACACGCGTTTCGACCCAATCTCCTCTTATACTGTCCTTTTGTTTCTTCTTATGCGTTTCTTTGTAGACCTCAATAAAAGTGGTCTCTTTTCTCCCATTTTCATATTCTTGCAAAATTTTAGAAAAAAAGATAATGTAAGTATGAACTAACTGATTTCTCAAACAACCAGATGAATTTATTATTGAGGTAGACACTACCTATTGTAGCATGTTGAAGACTACAAGTGTTAGAACCGTAGGAAATAGACTGATGTAAATGAGATTGAGCATATACTAATAACTAACTATATACAATTAGAAACTTATTGTTTCTCTTCTTTTTTTTTCCAATCAATCACTTCTCCATCTCCAATCAAATAACCCGTAAAAAATTAAGCCTTAACCTTTGATATTAATATGAAGCGATCTTGAGTTTTTTGGGGATAGAGAGTGACTACTATTCAACCACCAAAAGTAGATGCGTAGAAAATCTTGATATGACAATATAGTTGGTGCGGAAAAAGAAAAGAATCGTGTTTTTTTTTTTTAAATCCGAAATAAATCCATTTTTGTGGTAGTGTTATCATAAAGAGAACAAAAAAATGTAAGTTTGACATTAATAATAAAGCATTAAGGGGTCGTTTGGTAGAGTGTATTGAAATGTTAATGCATGCATTAGTTTAATGTGTATTAGTAGTACCTTGTTTAACATACCTTTTTACCCTATGTATAACTAATGCAAGCATTAGTTATACACTCTATTATTGTATTGAGGTGTGTATTATTAATACCTCAAAATCCATGACATTAGTAATGCAATGAATCTAATGCATGTATTAACATGCTTAAAGACCCTATTACCCCTCTAAAATTTTTCCTCATCCTTTCCAACATATATATTAAGGGTATTATTAATTTTTTTTTTTTTTTGAAATTATGCAATTCATGTTTTTTTTGATACATCGAACCAAACACTGCATAAGAAAAATATAAGCATAACTAACACAAGCATTACTAATACAAGTATTATTAATACACCATATTTTGCATTATTCTTATACACTCTACCAAACCACCCCTAAGAATTATGATAATGAACCGCCAATACTTATACTGATTATCTCGTCCATTCATTTTCTTTATCATTTTCATACTCTTAAGAAAAGAAATCAAAGATTGGGAAAAAACATTCTTCCTATTCAAAAGCAATTTTTATTATCATTTTTAGTTTTTTCTTTTTAACAGTAAAAAGTGTCTTTATCCTATAAATAAATTTTCAAGTGAAATATATCTAACATTGGACTGAATCAAACATAAATTTTGAAAAATTTATAAGAGATAAGTTTGAAATAGTAAATGTCTATTAGAACTCTTCAATTATGGTTTATAATTTTAAGATAATAATTTCTTTTAGAAAAAAGGATAATGTATTTCAAATTCAAATACTTAATCTTTCTATTCAATTTTTTTATTACAACATTTTTTAACTTAATTTACTAAATATGGGTTTCTAATTTCAAGAAAATGATTTTTCTAATAAAAATGGATAATTTATTTCAAATTTAAATATTTAATCTTTCTATTCAATTTCTTAAACATTATTTACCATATTTTTGTTTTTTAAATAATAATAATAATAATAATAATAATAATAATAATAATAATAATTATTATTATTATTATTATTATTATTATTATTATTATTATTATTATTATTATTATTATTATTATTATTATTATTAT
>NC_061121.1:202737081-202763970 GCF_002878395.1 Capsicum annuum
TTTTTTTAAATAATAATAATAATAATAATAATAATAATAATAATAATTATTATTATTATTATTATTATTATTATTATTATTATTATTATTATTATTATTATTATTATTATTATTATCATCATCATCATCCTATACATACATACTTCTGCTACTACAGCTTCCACCGCTACTATTAATTATTATTGTTATTTTAATATTTTTTGTCTTTCCCTACTACTACAGCTTCCACCGCTACTATTAATTATTATTGTTATTTTAATATTTTTTGTCTTTCCCTAATATGTAAATAAATTATATTTAAATATATCTTATAACCTTTAAATTTTAAAGAGATAAGTTTGAAATTGTTTATATTTATTAGAACTCTTTAATTATAAGTTTTTATTTTAAAAATAATGAAAATCTTTTTTTTAAAGATAATGTGCTTCAAATTCAAATACTTAATCTTTCAATTCAAAATTTTTATTACATTATCTTTTAACTTTGTCCTAAAATTACCGCATGGCTTCTTGTCTTGCTTTTAATTTTGCTTTTATATATAGAGAGATTATTATTATTATTATTATTATTATTATTATTATTATTATTATTATTATCCTATACATACTGCTACTACTACAACTTCCACCACTACTATTAATTATTATTATTATTTTAATATTTTTTTGACTTTCCCTAATATGTAAATAAACTATAATTAAATATATCTTATAACCTTTAAATTTTAAAGAAATAAGTTTGAAATTGTATATGTCTATTAGAACTCTTTAATTATAAGTTTTTATTTTAAAAATAATTAAATATTTTTTTAAAGATAATATACTTCAAATTAAAATATTTAATCTTTCAATTCAAAATTTTATTACATTATCTTTTAACTTTGTCCTAAAATTACTAGACATTATTTTATTATTCATTTTTTTTTCATTATTTATATCATTGTTATATCTTTAACTATTTTATTTTACTTATTATTATATTTCATAAATTAATTAATTAAAAGCTCCCATGCTACTCTCATAATCATTTGCCCAATCAAATCTCACACCCATCCCCCACCTTGCCCTCCCTCCCCCCTCCCCCCTTCAAATTTTATTTTTTTAAAACTTTTTAAATTTATGTTGAAATTTTTTTTTCACCCCACTCACCCCTAACCCCCACCCATCTGGCCCGTCCTTTACCCAACACTCTTCTCATCAAAAGAAATTATTTTTTTCTTATCCCCCACCGCCTCTTACCCCGACCTCAAGAATAATTTATTTTTTTAAAAAGAAAATTAACCATCTTGTTTTCCTTCTCCCACTTGCCACCTACATCCACCACCCACCTACCTCTGCCCTCCCCCCACCTATATCACTCCACCCCGACCACCACATTCCTCTACCCTCCCCCTCCCCCTCCCCGATCACAATATTCATTATTCTATCGTTGTCCATTTAATTTTTATTATTTCTTAATAACATTTCGTCCATGTTAAATCATATTATCCTTAAAACAAAATATAACCATTCATTTCATATTTGTGTGATATTTATCTACATTATATATATAAGGTTCAAATTTCGTAGTCATATCTATTACAAAATAAATGCCATGCTAATTGTAAAGAAAAAATAAAAACCTAATAGAAACGACAATTTATTTTGAATAGCTACATAATTTTTCATAATATGCTCTAAATATATGACGTATTTATCTTTTTTTTTTAATTCACTAAATTTTAACAACTTGCCTTCATTGATATTTTAGAATTAATGTTGTACTTTCATTCAACTTATTTTAAAATTTACAGACGACATATGAAGCTAGAAATCATTGCTAGAAATAATACAAGAACATTAATCACAATTCAAAAAATTAATTTTTAAAATTACAAATAAATACAGGTATTCTAAACTACATTTAAATCATAATCCAAATATAAAGAATTTATACATTGAAGATTACTTAAATATTATAAGAAAGACCCCAATAGATATTAAAGGCCACAACGTTTCAAGTTAAAATATTAATACTTTAAATTACCAAACTAAACAAATAAGTTGATAGTAATTACAATGCCTTTCTAATACATGTTGACATACGTAAAATACACAGCAACTCTAACCTCAGAGAAGTAATTCTGACAGTGTGATCCTTGAGTGTGACATATGGATCTCTTCCATATAGAAAATTATTAGATGTTCAATACATGAACTGAAGAGCCCTGCATGTAAGTTATCAACAAAAATTATGTCATATAAATAGTATAGTTTAATATTTAGTTCATTTGTTGAAAGCGAATCAAATGTTTTTCTGCAAACTCAGGGATACTACTAATATATTTAGGTGGTCATAACAGTAAGTTCCCGATATCATGTACAACAACTATGCAGTAAATTATTAAATTCAATGACTAGTACATTCACAATTGATTCTACTAACAACAAAAGAGCAATCTCCTTTGTACCTCTCTCATACACAATCGAACTTGAGCAATCACCCTTATATACCCTGTCTAACATCAAAAAAGAAGAAGTAAAAAGATATGTGTAGGATAAGGAAATCATTTATAAACTACACTTGAGATACCAATGAAATTATCCAATCAAATATACACGTGGTTCCACAGCTAAACCATGAACATGTTGAATAAAGCTAAATCATTCATGATCACAACACTTGAATCATGAAACCTTAAAATAATGTGTCAAATAAAATTACGAAAAACTTCAATGTACACTACATTTCTAGCTTTATTTGTTATTTTTTCATCATCATCATAAACTAAATCTTTAATCCTTTCCTACTTGTCACGCGTGAAAGAGCAACATACAATTGCCCATGCGTAAACACTGATTTCTTCAAAAATAATCCCACATGAGATAGTGACTGGCCTTGACTTTTATTGATTGTCGTTGCAAAAGAAACAACAATTGGAAATTGTCGTTGCTAAAATTTAAAAGGTATTCTCGCATCGGACGGAGTCAACGTCATTCTTGGGATGAACATCTTTTCTCCTGTCATATTGCCTGATAAAACCTCGGCTTCAATAACTCAATTTATAAGCCTTGTGATGATCAATCTTGTTCCATTACATAATCCTGATGACTGATTGATATTTCTCAATAACATCACAGGAACACCTACCTTTAGAGTAATAGAGTGATTTGAAATTCCAGAACATTTAATACTATTTAGGAATTCTGGTATATGCACTTGGTCCAAAGCTGTAAAAGCATGATCAGACATACAAATCGTATCAGAACTCAAATAGATCTTCTCTAGATTATGATTGAGTGAAATCATGTATTCATTGACAGACTCCACCGTATCGAGAGTTGGAGCAAGAATTGCTTTTTCTTGGAGGTAATCAATGTCATTAGAATGACTGACGAAATCAGGATAAGTACTTTCTACGGTTGCAGTTATTGGATCATCAAAATTATGTATGAGAATATCATCAGGTATTCTAACCTTTTCAATGCCATCAATAGAATTCCAATTCTTCCATCACCAATCGCCAAAATCCAATTTGAAAATTCTTTTAACTCTTCTAAATGTGACCCTAACTGATTTCCTTGCAATCCCATATTCCTTGTCAATTTCAAAACTTCACAGTGGGACCACAAAAAAAAAGAGTTCAAAGTAGCATTAACAATATCTTGTCGAGTACCATTTGTAATAACAAGCACAATTTGCCTGAAGTCACCGCCAAGAACAACTATTTTACCTCCAAATGGTCAATTCAAATTTAAAGTGTTTTCAAATCTAAGAATGTCTCGAAGAGTTTTATCAAGAGCTTCAAAACAGTATTTATGCATCATTGGCGCCTCATCCCAGATAATCAACTTCATCTTGATGATCAATTTTGCAAGTGGACTACCTTTATTTATATTACATGTATCATCTTCAGTTGGATTGAGGGGAATTACAAATCTTGAATGAGCAGTTCGACCTCCTGGTAACAATAGAGATGCAATCCCACTTGATGCAACAGTTAGTACAATATCTCTTCTAGATAAAGTCCTCCAAATAAATGTCTTTCCAGTTCCCCCATAACCATATAAGAAGAATAATCTACCTTTGTCTTCATCCACTGCTGTTATAATTTTCTCATAAACGAATTTTTGTTCTGTTGTCAAGTTTAGTAATAGACGTCGATTTTCATGCAACAAAGAGCGTCTATTATACCTCAATTCATCATTGACTAATCTGTTGCAATTGTCAACTTCTTCCTCATTGTAAAGAGGTCTTGACATTGTTGGAAAATCTTGAAAACTTCTTCCACAACCTTTCAAGATTTTTTCCAACTTTTGTAAACATTGATTTTTTACTTCATCATCGCATAACTCTGCATCTGAAAAAAATAATATAAAGATTTAAATTACATGATTACACTAAAAAAAATCTAATTTAATGATGTTGATAGAATTTTATTTGATTTCTTTGTTAAAGGGATATCTTGGAATAGTGCTTTTCAAATTTGATTTGTCGATGTTGAGGAAACATTTTGACCCAATAATATTATTTTATATACTAATATAAAACTCTTAGTTCAATGAAGAAAAAGAAAAAAGTTTTGAAATAGTGGAGCTGATGTTCTTCACATATATAACATACTCTCTTAGTTTTATAGCTAAATTTTATCTTACTTAACTGACTATTATTATGAAATAAGAAACTTTCGCGCTATTTTTCGTACAAGTATCAAGGATCTTTGAAAATTTTAAAGTAAGAAGAGTTTAAGCAACAAATTATAAAATTCAAACAAAATATGAACAATAATACTCAAAACTAAATTGAAAAGTGTGTAAAAGTAAATCTAACAAAAATTTCAGCCATTAATCATTGGATTACAAATGCAAAAGTAGATATCATCACTTAAATCATTAAAGTTTTTAAACATTTATTTATCAATATAAAAGTAATTTACCTCCTTCAAAAAACATATATTTTTAATATTCTAAAACTGGATAATCTATTTATATTACCACATGCTCACTGAGATTATATAAAATATTGTCATAACATGAAGATATAGGATTTGTATTCGTACCTTAATATGTCAATAATATTCTTTCTTCATAAAGTATATCATCTGACGACAATCGTCATATTTCTTACCAAATATTTTCTGATCGTGACATCGAATTCGATAACAACAACATAGAAAATAATTACCTGAGATAGATGGCATACCCCAACTACTTGCCTCTTTTATGGCATCCACATATTATTTGTCATCATCCAATAAGCCAAGTGCATAATATGCATCTCTGAAAGTGGTATGATCGCAATTGTTGATATACTTAAGATCCTTGTAATATTTTGGACCTTTAATGACATTCAACAACAATCTGAGGTAGTATAGCTCACCAGATTCAAGAGGAACAAAAAAAATTCTTTCTTTCAACTTCGATTTCCACACAAACTTAAGAGGAAATTCTGCACAAGTTAGTTGTCTTGCTTCAGGAAATCTTTTATTTTCCTAAAACCAACCTAAGAACATCGATTCCCTTACACTGGGCCTATTGACAACATTATCAATTGGATCATCATCAGACAATATGACATTTTATTTATTTGAAGATGAAATGATAGTCTCTCCACTGAAGATTTTCTATAGTGAATAGCAAATCCAAATATCCTCCAAGCAGCTTCACAAGGTGATATGTATCGACAATCATAATACATATTGATTTCACCAACATCATGTGAACCCTCCTCATGCACACTTTGTGAAAAGGCAGCAATTGTGCGATCATACCCCTTATTAACGTACTTAAATAAGTACTTAATGGATTTTAACTGATTGCACCATTCCACATTTATGTGAGCTCCATACTTAAATAACAAAAAATGATTGTGTGGCACGACAAACCTGTTATCCAACTCAATATGATTCTTCTTGATAGTTCTTTCATTATCTCTTCTTCTATAAACAAGATAACCATCTTCATCCATTGTGGTTAAATCTACAAACTTCTTGGGAAAATATTTTATACATCTCCCATTCTACATGCAAGGAAAAGATCTTCTAGCAACACCATACGGGTCATGCATCATGAAACTTTCTATGGCCTTAAAATAATGAGGATCAACTGCTTTATCTGGTATTTCTGTTGTAATTATCTTATCAATATTTGCGGCAGTTAGATATTTGTTATGCTCATGTAGGAACAACTATATATGAGCATGGGGCAACCCTCGTTTTTGAAACTAAATTGTATAAATTACTGCACAAAATTTTTTAAAAGAAGTTATGGAATAAATAAAAGCAAAAATAATATTAAAATATTATTTGAAAAACTATATGTATACCTGATTTTACTTCTTCAAAAAATTTATTACCTCTCAAATTCTTTATCAAGTGATCCAGTTTGATTTTGAAAACCCTGCTTAAAATGTCTGGACGATCCTCGGGATTTAAGCCCTTACTAATAACAAATCTTTGAATCTCAGGCCACTTAGGATTGCAAGTGAATGTGATAAAAAGATCAGGATATCCAGCCCATTTGCATATTGCCATAGCATTTTGATAGTTTTGAATCATGTATCGTGTACCTCCTGTGAAGGTTAATGGTAGAACAACCCTTTTCTCTTGGGATGAAGGATTAGTTTCTCCATGTAAAATAGTTTCTTGTAACATATTATACATTGCAACTCTCAATTATTTTTGATGAGTCCTAATATACTTCAAACGACCTAATTCAATCATTGTATATGCATCAACTAAGAATTGTTGAAATAATCTTCTTGCTGACATAATTATTGCTACTTCATCCTTCCTGTCTTGAATCTTGTAAGAAAAAAACTCTCGCACACTAACACATTTTCTTCCTCCAGCTGATTCATGATCTTCACCTCCATCTTCATTTAAAGAAATATCCTCTCTATACCCATCTTCGCCATATGGAAAAAGTAAAGGATATTGTAGACCCAAATAGGCAGTGTTCAACTCATTTATCCTCTGTAACTGACCAAACCGTGTTTCAATTATGATATCTCTATCATATTTATCCAGTTCAAAATCTCCAACCACTAAAGCAGCTACCTCTAAAATCATCGGTAAATTGTATCTTCTTCCATCGGTGTGTCTCTTTCCTATTAATCTGAGCTTAACATTGGAGCTTCTATCTTCTTGAAATCGATCTCTTACCATTCTAAATGTCTTAGCCAAAACATTGTGTCCATCAAGCATTTGCTTCAAATCAGCAACAATCTCAGCGTGAAGTTTGTTAACGTTCTGACAATTACTGCAGAAGCAATGATTATATGAATTTTGCTACATATTTTTCTATGATGTACAGTATGTAATATAATCTTAGGTAGAATACTTACCTCACTGCATGAATTCTATTTGCAACCTCATTTTTTTTGTCGTAAATATATAATTGAGTAAATTTTGGATTGGACCCCTAAGGAGGCAACAAACTTCCAGTTTGATGATAATTCTGGCCAGACAATTTGAATATTCTTGGACCACGCGAATGATTGACGGAAACATCAACCTTTCCTCCCATTGATGTAAATGAGAACATAGAATTGTAAGTTCTAATATTCTCTCGAAAATGGTTACTTTTCGGACCTACACAATATAAGAGTTACAGAATGATGAATATATTTATGAAGTGCAGATTATTTCACAATGATAAGATTATATCAATTGTTTCTTCCTAACCTGATTCAAACAACAGTTACTTTAAAGTTGGAGGAGGCTCCTTTGAATTCGGGAGCTTGATCTTTCCATGATTACAACACAAATTGAAAACTGGTCTTTTAGATTTATAATGCTTGTTGATTCTTTCTTCATACCAAAAATATGCTCCACAATATTCACATTCATAATTAGCATCGCTTATGTCCCAATACTCTAAAACAAATAAAATTTAAGGTTTAAATACTATGTTCAACAGAAATTTTTTAATATAAAATTACAAATACTCAAGCAGTACAAAACACATGGTACGTACCATCATTACATATATCCTCACATTCGATGTTGTCCTCTAAAAAAATTTAATAATAAAATCAAATAAGTGAAAATTGTGCTAAATTTTTAGACTTTCTATGTTTGGGCGTAATTAACAATTATTTCATTTACAATTTTCATACCTTCACAATTATTGTTCTCTTCATCTTCATCTTCATCTTCATCATCTAGGTTCGATTGCATATCATGACTTGTTATACATGAAAATTATATATAATGAACTTGCACTTGTGTATTCATGTTTATCGATGTCACTCTAAAGAAATTTTATAATATTTACTTATAGATGCCTATTAAACGAAAAAATCAATTTGCCTTAGTTACATACCTCGCATAGCAGCATCAACGTATCCAGCTTCAGATTCTAAAAGAATTATTTAATTATTGCTTGTTAGTAACTTTCAACATAACATATTATTCAATGTGATAGTATAAGAAACTCAAATACCAACCTGACAAAATTAAAGAAAAATTTAGATCCGGCATAATTCGATGTAAGCGAATATCTGGAGAGCGACTCCGGAGATCTATCATCAGTTGATTTAATATAAATAAAGGTCATACAAACAGTGAAATAAGGTAAAACATAATTAACATGGCATACTAATCTATCACATTCTGATTAAAGTTGGATTCATCAAATGTTGTTAAGAGATTCAAACTTTACCTTCATTATATGGATAATCATTTAAATCAAGCAGATTATCTTCACTTCGAATATTTATGAAAATCGAGTAAACGATAAAGGGATTATTTAATAACTTTGACATTCTCTATTAGAACAATATTTTGATGTATTCGGGATGAAATTCTGATAAATACCAAAAAATCATGAATAGTCAATATTTTTCAATACAACATATTATTTAACAACAAAACTTCAAATGCTAACCTTGCACCATCGGAGAAACATTTAAATCCGGCAAACATTTATTGTTCATCATATTTTCAAAATTCTGAACACCTATCATCAGATTTTGTAGTATAATCAAGGACAATCGTATCAGCTAACATACCACTTGGCTTAACCACATTGTCAAGTTAGTATATTGAAAATCTAAGAACTTCCAAAATTTATGTCTGTCACCTGAATCACCATTAAAATTAGGAAATATATGTCCACCGGGAGTACCTATCATAAATTTTTTTAGTATCAATAGAGTAATTACTAAAGTAAAAAGACATAAAAAAAAAATATTATTTTAAGAAATTTGAGTTAAAACTAACTTTTACTCAAAAAAGTGAACAGCTCACCTAAACAATATGAATCATCTTGTGAAGTAGCAGTATTAAACCTTGAACTTTCATGTTGCATGCTGGAGCGACTCAAGTCTGGAATGTCAAGACCACCCAATATGCCTTTACCCTTCTTTTGTTTTGAATTTGTAAACAAACAATTTTTAAATTCTGTCATCAACAAATGTTTGAAATGACTAAATTATTTAAGCATTTGACTTACAATTTATTCAAAAATCTGATACAAATTAAAAAATAGAGTTATTTGAAAACTAACCGTTGCTCAAATCTCGCAGTGGAAAGGACTTTGAATTATGCCCGAGAGTTTGCGCCGATGCAACTTTTCCATATCTCATTGATGGGATACTCATCAAAGCTGTGTAATATTGACATGATGAAATCGTAGCTAAAACATGTGCCATTGTTTTAACACTTTTCGGGTTATCGATGATTCCATATGTTTTAGTCCTTTCTAATTCTACTGAATATAAACTATTTTGGAATGTTCCTCGACATGCAGGTGTATCAAATGATATGTCTGAGCTCATCACATTCTTTTGTTTTCTCATTCCATTAACAATAACACTCAGAGGACAATCCTCTTTGTGTCCCGATGGAGGAACTGTTCACAAATAAAATTTGTTAAGGTAAATTATATATTCATATCCATAGTGGAATAGATTACCTGTTTGAAATTGACCATTCGTTATATCACGCAAAGTGGAACTATTTTATTCTCGTCCGATTCTACTTCCTCTGCCATTTATGGGGTGACCATTCTCTACATAAGAATTGTTGTTGCAGCCAAATAAGATGCAGAAAAACGCAAGGATGAAAGAAAGCAGCTTCATGACCAAGTTAGTGTGCCTAAATACAGAGTCTTGTACCCAAAAACATTGAAAATAACAGTTAGCACTTCTCTCTGTCAGAATAAATTAAAATGATATCTACAATATGTGCCATAGTTTTTCACTTTTTGAGGTTTCGGTGATTTCATAGGTTTTAGTACTATCTATTATATTGAGTTTGAATTATTTTGGAATGTTCTTCGGCTTACCGGTGTATCAAATTTCATATTTATTTCATCACATTTCTATGTGTCCTTATTCTATTGAAAACAACACTCGAAGAGATAATCCTCCTAGCGTTTCAATGGAAAAACTGTTCACGAATGTGCCTATATTAATGTAATCTATATATGCAGAGCCTTTGTGGAAAAGATTACCTGTTTGGAATTGAACATTTGTTATAGCAGGCAAAGTGGAATTTTTTTCTTCTCGTCCCATTCTACTCCCTCTGCTATTTGCGGGAGTAGCATTCTTTGTATAAAAATTGTCAATGCTTTCAAATAAGTTTAAGAAAGACGCAGGAATAAAAGAAAGCAACTTCATGAATAATTTAGTACTTCTCTCGTCGAAATAAATTAAAATTAAGCAGTTCGATATTGAAACTATTAGTTGCGACCAAACGTAGTGGCACACAAATTAATATTTTCATTGAAACAAAAATCTCAATATAGTGGATATATATAAGTATTATAATAAATTTATATTATATCCAAAACAAAATTATACCATAATTATCTTTCAACTTTAGATGAATCTTAATTATTCATCTAAAACTCTCCCAATAGTTTTGGGAGTTTGCATATTTATATGTTCATCTATGTAAATTGGGAATTATGGGAGATGAATATCGCTAATAATAAAAGTAATTAGGAAAAATCAAGCTCGAACCATTGCTTCTGGAAGAGTATTTAGCCCGTTTCTGTCGTTGCACGCATAGTCTGTTTGTTCTCGCTTGCTTCTTTCCTTGATTTTCCATCTGTATGTGTTATTGAAGCTTGATTTCATATGATAATCTCTGCAGGTATAGTCTATTTGAATGAGAGACCGGCTGAGATAGCAAAAGTAAAGAGTGTGTGAGAGAAGCGGCTGTTAACTTCTTTTATGAAATACAGAAGGCAACTTTTGGAATGTCTGAATGTTCCTATTTCATGTTAGGTATTTTGGGGCTTTTCAAATTTTATTAATTAATAATTATATATATATATATATATATTGTGTCATTTCGTATTTTTTGTTCCTATTCTTTATTATTTTTATTTGTATTTGTTATGACATATGGATATATATAAGTCAACAGTTTCGAACTCTATAACTATAAATATATTGGACACTTATATTAGATTTTTATTTTAAAATTCGTTTCGTGATGTGGGGACAACATTTTTTTTAGAAAAAAATCATAAGAATTGATTTACAAAAAAACTTAACACTACTTTTAGGTTCTAATACCCTGTCATCTCTTACCGAATAAATTTTATTGTCTCTTCTAACATGCTTTTCTCTTGTTGCTCCCTGTGGTTAATTGTATTGGTATCCTAACAGATGGAAACCTGGAGGACATAATTTCAGAGAATAGAGGAAGCAGGGGATGAAGAAGTCTTTGAGGAGCTCTAGGAAAGTTGATATGGTTTATTCCTTTGGGATCAGGATTTCAACTGCCTGTTTTTGGAATGCCAGTCCTAGTACTATTTCCTATAGTATATTTTCCCTTAGTTATGACAGATGAATGTTCATTTTGTTATATTTTCCTTGAGTGAGGCACAATCTGCATTAAGAAATGTATACGTGCTTCATACCTTCCGTGTGATCTCCTTTCAGCAGCATTTCATATCTCTCGACTTTTTTCAACATGAATCTTTTCGAATTCCATAAATAAGTTTCATACAGTTATTCAGTAGTTGGTAGAAACATAGTAAACAACCTTAAGATCTTTTTTCCTTTGATAAATCATGTGCAATACCTTAGACCATTTTCAACATTGGTGCTAGAACTTTTGTTAGCATTAGTTGCAACAGAACAACAAACTTACCATGTGCATTCTGCTACATATCAGCTGACAATGACTTAAGAGGCATGGAGCCTTTTAGTTCCAGTAAGTCAATAATGCAGGAAAATGATACAAGCTATGATAGAAGATCCACTAATGGGATTCTGCAACATAATGCAAATACACTTTCCTGCATAATTTTTACAGACTTTAGACCAACTATGATGCAGCAGAAGAATATTTTGTTTCTTACTTTTGCAATAGGAATTGGTATTCAACAACGAATAAAGGAGTAAAATAATAAGTATGACAACTCCATGATATAGTGAAAGCAAAACTTAAAATTCTCATAATAAGTTAATAACTAAAAGATATGAAGATTAGAATATCACAGACGGTAAAATTTGATCACGAGATTCATAAGCAAAGTATTTAGAAAAAATTTCAAAGGATCTATAACCTCCCTATGTACTGGCTTCTCATTTTCTTGATGCAAAGGATAAAATTCTGTGTGATGTCCTCTATATATGCCTAGAGTAATGGCTGTTTTTTATAACAAATGAAGGATATTTATCATCAAAAGCTCTACAGGCCTTCAAACTCACAGTACATAAGGCAGAAACACACCTAATCGGAGGTCGAGCTATACATTTTTGGTCTGAGCTATTCATAAACTCTTTTCAACGTTGCATCTGAATGTATGACGTCCTCGATAGATGCCTAGATTAATGACTCTTTTTCATAACAAATGAAGGATCTTTATCAGCAAAAGCTCTACAAGCCTTCAAACTCGCAGTACCTTAGACAAAAAACCACCTAATCGGAGGTCGAGCTATACATTTTTGGTCCGAGCTATTCATAAACTCTTTTCAACGCTGCATCTGAATGTGTGACGTCTTCTATAGATGCCTAGAGTAATGGCTCTTTTTTATAACAAATGAAGGATCCTTATCAGCAAAAGCTATACAGACCTTCAAACTCGCAGTACCTTAGACAAAAAAACCACCTAATCGGAGGCCGAGTTCATAAACTCTTTTCAACGCTGCATCTGAATGTGTGACGTCCTCTATAGATACCTAGAGTAATGGCTCTTTTTTATAACAAATGAAGAATCTTTATCAGCAAAAGCTCTACAGGCCTTCAAACTCGTAGTACATAAGACAAAAAAACACCTAATCGGAGGCCGAGCTTTACATTTTTGGTCTGAAACTTTTTTCGATGCTGCATCTGAATGTGTGACGTCCTCTATAGATGCCGAGAGTAATAGCTCACTAATTTGTTGTACATATTGGCACGAGCCATTCAAAAATAATATATTTTAAGTATCCGTCCCGCGAGACAACACTTAGGGAGTATGAGAAAAATAGTTGGTTGGAAAATCAAAGGGAATATCCTAACTACGGTCTATAACTGACTTCAACAACTTGTAGTATATAATTTTTCACTACATCTATTCCATGTAGATCTATTTGTTGTGTACAGACAGTAGAGTTGGTAGGAGTAATGAACTCATTTAAAGGTTGGTTTGCCCTGCATTTGACTATATCAATATTAAGTTTAATCACTGTCCCGATAGTGGAATTCTACTTTCTTTTTTTTACATACCTTTACTTTTTTTTACAATAAATGAAAGATATTTATCAGCAAAAGCTCTACAAGCCTTCAAACTCGCAGTACATAAGACAAAAAACCACCTAATCGGAGGCCGAGCTATACAATTTTGGTCCGAGCTATTCAAAAACTCTTTTCAACGCTGCATCTGAATGTGTGACGTCCTCTATAGATGCCGAGAGTAATGGACCACTAACTGCCTGTACATATTAGCACAAGCCATTCAAAAATGATACTATATTTTAAGCATCCGTCCCGCGAGACAACACTTATAAAGTTCACCTTTGTTGTTACAATGTCCTTTGCCCAAAGATTAGCTTTAATATCATTGTTATTTAATCTTATATTTTGTTTTGTAGATTCAAAGTTATCATGGTTACTTTTTAGCCATTCTGCTTGTTTTCTATGCTATGCTATCATACATTCAATGAGAAATTCCCAGAACATTAAAAGGATGGTAGTACCTCTATTGCAACTTTTAGAACAACTTCTAATTAACAGAATTTAGTTACTATATTGTACTGGAGTAAGACTCCCTTCATTGTGTTTATGGCATGTTGAGTGTACATAAGACAAAAAAACACCTAATCGGAGACCGAGCTATACATTTTTAGTCTGAGCTATTCAAAAACTCTTTTGAACGCTGCATCTGAATGTGTGACGTCCTCTATAGATGCCGAGAGTAATGGCTCAATAACTGCCTGTACATATTGGCATGATCCATTCAAAAATGATATATTTTAAGCATCCGTCCCGCGAGACAACACTTATAGAGTGTGAGAAAAATGGTTGGTTAGAAAATCAAAGGGGATATCCTAACTACGGTATATAACTGACTTCGACAAATTGTAGTATATAATCTTCCGCTACATTTATTCCATGGAGATCCATATGTTGTGTACAGACTGCAGGGTTGGAAGGAGTAATGAAACTCATTTAAAGGTTGGTTGGCCCTGCATTTGACTATATTACTATGAAGTTGTATCGCTGTCCCGATAGTGGAATTCTACTTTCTTTTTTCACATACATTTGCTTTTTTGTTAAAATAACAAATGAAGGATCTTTGACCATCAAACTCACAGTATATAAGACAAAAAGCCACCTAATCGGAGCCCGAGCTATACATTTTTGGTTCGAGCTATTCAAAAACTTTTTTCAACTCTGCATCTGAATATGTGACATCCTCTATAGATGCCGAGAGTAATGGCTCACTAATTTCTTGTACATATTGGCATGAGCCATTAAAAAAATAATATATTTTAAGCATCCATCCCGCGAGACAACAATTATGGAGTTTGAGAAAAATGGTTGGTTAGAAAATCAAAGGGAATATCAAAATATAATTTTAGTTATTTAAGGTTGAATAACTCATTTAAGGTTTCCCCTGCATTTTACTATAACAATATTAAGTTTAATCACTGTCCCGATTGTGGAATTCTACTTTCTTTTTTCACATACCTTTGCTTTTTTGTTATATATATCAAAGGAAAGATCTTTATCAGCAAAAGCTCTATAGGCCTTCAAACTCACAGTACATAAGACAAAAAACCACCTAATCAGAGGCCGAGCTATACAGTTTTGGTCCGAGCTATTCAAAAATTCTTTTCAACGTTGTATCTGAATGTGTGATGTCCTCTATAGATGTCGAGAGTAATGGCTCACTAACTGCCTGTACATATTAGCACAAGCCATTCAAAAATGACATATTTTAAGCATCCATCCCGCGAGACAACACTTATGGATTCTGCAAAAAATGGTTGGTTAGAAAATGAAAGGGGAAATCCTAACTATGCTCTGTATTATCATCATTGTCCCAAAAAATAAAATTTATATGCAAATTGGAAAGCATCAACACATCCTGGTAAAGTACTTTTACAACCTGATGTCGTACATTGTGTGCTATTTGTTTTCGTTAACATAAAGTACCTATATTCAGTTTTGTACGGCATTCCTTGGACTCGGCTATATGTAAAAGTACTTGTCTGATAACAAAAAAATTTAGATTTTCTTCTGAATAAAAATAGCGTATTATATGACTCGGGTTTCACTTTGCGATTTTCTCCGCAATAATAGTAGTGCATAATACAAAATACTCAAGAAATGGATTCAAATAACTGTGAACTGAAACATCATGTTCATAACACAACTTATTTTTCCCAAAAAAAAAAAAACAAAGCTAATCCATATTAATCAATACTTAGAACCAAAATAAATAGTCTCAACAAAAACATATTGTTCACCAAAAAAAAATTCCCAGGAAATCATTTCTCTATTATCGTTTTCAAGCCTGTTCGATGCTCTAACTCATGCAAGTTTTTCCTTCTTAATCACTGTGTTGACCTTAGTGCTTGAGAGTTGTGAATTAGGGTCATCATCAACTTCAATGCCAAGAGATTCAACCTCCAATAAACTTCTCTTGGCAGGAGTATTTGTCGGAGTAATCAAGTCATTATGAGGATTAGAATCCTACGAAGTAATGACAATTTGAATTGAAAATTTTGAATAATTAACTATGGTAATGAAAATTGTTGTGTTTGTATATTGAATGACAGAAAAAGATAATACTAAAATCATCGTGATTTCCAGAGGTTCATCAGCGATCTTCTCACAGTTGATATCTGGATCCTATTGATAAATAAGATTATGATGTTAGCAATTGTTCACATACTAAAATCGAAATATATATATATAGCTGAGAATGTTAGAAACATTGTACTCCAAGATAAGCATAACCAAACATATACTGGGGAGTAGTCGTCACTGTGAGAGGGACAAAATTGCTTGGTGACTTCCTCATCATCACATATCTTAATTACGGTATAAACCTCATTATGCTGCTCTACATTATCGGTCTTGACAGCTACCTTAAACATTGTTTTTTTTTTCAAGAATAGTATCGAGCTCATATGGATATGCACCTTCATCATCAACATCAGTAGTCTATATACCAAAGTAACTAGGACATACAATCTATATATATTTAAAAAGTACACCTTTAGAAAAGACCAAAACAAAATCTTTTGAAAGACATCAATAACATACCTCGTCTACGTGTCCTTTCAATTGAGTAGCGGTCTTCCCAATCAGCTTTGTTGCTTCGCGATCCCAAAGCAACAAAGAAATAAAATCGGTACCATCCATTACTCTCACTTGAAGTTTATATCTGGAACAAAAATTGACTACATAAATTTCAGATCACGTTTTAAATACTCATTTAGAATTTTCACGGATTATGCTCAAACCTATAAGTAGCTGAATGATCCAGGCGATCGCATTTCTTGCAATGAAACTTATTTCCAAGTTTGTCGATCTTTCTAGTGCACTTCTTGCAGGCCATATACGACCATCGATTCTCCACTTCTACATGAAGTATGGTCGCATATATCCAAAAGTTTCCCTCCTAGAATATATAATATAAAAAATTATTGTTTACGATATGGGCCTCTCTAGTAAATCTTTTGGTTATATGTTAATTTCAAAATAAAAAGTAAACAACGAATTTTCCGCACCCAATGCTTTATTTTCTCATCATTGTCATGAAAAAGAGTTCATATGCAAATTGGAAAGCATCAACACATCCTAATATGGTCAATTATGTGAATACCATCCCAATATGGTATATTGTTTACGATTAGATTTGTAAATATAAAGTATGTATATTCAGTTTTGATTGTGCATCAGAAGCTATCAAATAGTAATACAAAAGTACTTCTTTCCTGAACTCGAGCAATATCTAAAAGTATTTGTTTGCCAACAGCAAGATTACATTTCCTTTTGAATAAAAATAGCGCATAATAGAATACTGGTTTCGCTTTGCGATTTCACTTTGGATAACAGTAGTGAATAATACATATTACTCAAGCAGTAAATTGAAATAACTATTAACTGAAGCATTAGAAAACAACAAAGCTAAATCGTAATACTTAATCCTTAAAATCAAAATACAATATGTCGCAACAAAAACATATTGTTCGAAAAATCAAACCAAAATATACTTACATGAAGACACTGGATCAATTGCGCAATAGTCTTAGCCTCTATATCACCAGATGATAGTTCCTTCGAAACAGAATAAGTACGCTGAGTTGAAATTTGGCTAATTCTCATAGAGTTATCTCTACGCACACCAATCAAACTGCATTTAATATTAGCTTGTTATAGTTCTAATTGTGGGATTTCAAGTCATAATTATTATAGATAGAGAATCGGGGTTAATCCACAACTTCGAAGCATGCCAAGTATTACGAACAGTGTACTTATCTACATCCACAAACACAACAAAGTTAAGCATACATAGGCTGTTAATTATACACGAAAAAAATTCCTACCCTGAAATTTATACGCCCGAATGAACTGCATAACAACTATGATTGGATTAGTGCTGGATCCATTCAAATATGGAGTGATTTGTTCAACAAAATCACCCCAAAATGTAGCCTCAATACTGGTCAGCCTACATGAAAATATAAATCATTATATGAATGATAGAATGTCATTTATTCATGAATTAGTAAATTCTAATCATGTAAACATGATATTATTCGTGGTCGTGTAGCTCAACATTCATAAAAATACTGATCTTTCCATTTTGGTTGTGCGATTAAATTCTCCCATGGCCAACAATCTCACTAACGACATCTAATACAAAATTCAAAAATCATAATAAGTTATTTCAAAAGAGCAATTTGTATTATAATAAAAAATAATTATGTCAATTACCAAACAGTTCATTCTCGTCAACATTCACTTGGTCAATCAAGTGTTTATAAGGCCGTAAATTGAAGATATTCATATCAAAGCATGGATCATTTATTTCTTCGACAATTGTTCTGTTTTTGAACGTCAACCTCATCTTGTGTTTAGTGGTCCTAAATTTGAATGCATTTGGACCGACCACGAAATTTTTCATAGTATAAAGTCCTAACTCACTTATTTTTCCTTTAAAAAAGTGCATAACATATCTCCCAATAGTGACGTGGATACAATCTCTCTATAAAAATATTAACATATATATTATATCCATAATTGAAGTATGTCAACATATATATGTATGACTAATTTTAAAAGTGAGATAGCGATACCCTTTCGTCTTGCAACACCATCTCCATGGAAATGATGTTGTCTTCCTTTTCACGATCAGGAATAATCCAAAATCTCATGACTCGCACTTTAAAATACCAATGCATCTTTGTCCCGGAAACCTCTTTGATAAAGTCAATTTTAGCAGCCATGAATCTCCATCTTGAGGAATCTAGATTCATGAATGGTATTATTAAATATTGCGTAATTAAGGAACACAAACTATGAAAAATGAATTGGATTGTAAAGTAAAGAGGGGGGGGGGGGGGGGGATAACGTAATTACTAGTAATTATATTATATATCCCTTTGAAGATCAATCAATGAATAAGAGAATTGATATTCTATATTTATAATTGGAATCAGTCTTACTTTACCATAGTATTGATCCAATATTTATTTACCTTATTTATTAAGTGCTAATTGTGGTTAACTGTAAGAACAATTAGTAGCACTTACCATACACAAATTACGTATTAGTCAATAATGTTGACATAATTTAGTTTAGCAAAGTATTGTTTATAATCAACTTGATTTACTTACCATTATTAGCTATAAAACCTAACTATATTTTACAATTATTTTATATTTATATTTTGTTTAAAAAATATTACCATCTTGTCTTGTGGAATCTAAATTTCTGAATGGTAATAATTAAATATTTTGTATTTTAGGAACAAAATTGTGAAAAATGAATTGAATTATAAAATAAGGGGAGAAAATTATATAATTAGGAGTAATTATATGATGTATCCTTTTCAAGACTCATCACTCGATAAGAGAATAGCTTAATATCTATATTAATAATAGGAGTCAATCTTAGTTTAGTTTTACGTAGATATATGAAATATTATGAAATAAAATTTAATAGTGCTCATCCCATCACAATAAATGTAAGAAATAATATTAAATATTTAAATAATCAACAAAATAGTTTTCATCTAATAGAAATCAATCTTAATGATTTTTTACCATAATATGAAAATAAAAATGATTTTAATAGTTTATTGTTAAAAAATGATAGTTAATCAATGTTAACTGTTTTTTACCACATTAAGAAAAAAGATATGATTTTAATAGTTTATTGTAAAAAAATGATAGTTTTTTATTGAAACAATGATATTTTTTTGTTGTAAATAATGATTTTTTTTGTTGTCTTAATTTAAGGAGGGTAGTTCTTAAGATGCCACTTGGCATAAATTAAGGTTAGACTATCCTCCTTTATTATATATATAGATAGATAGATGTAAAAAAATGATAGTTTTTTATTGAAACAATGATATTTTTTTATTGTAAATAATGATATTTTTTTGTTGTCTTAATTTAAGGAGGGTAGTTCTTAAGATGCCACTTGACATAAATTAAGGCTAGACTATCCTCCTTTATTATATATATAAATATGAAAATAGAAATGATTTTAATAGTTTATTGTTAAAAAATGATAGTTAATCAATTTTAACTGTTTTTACCACAGTATGAAAAAAGAAATAATTTTAATAGTTTATTGTAAAAAAAATGATAGTTTTTTATTGAAACAATGATATTTTTTCGTTGTAAATAATAATATTTTTTTGTTGTCTTAATTTAAGGAGGGTAATTCTTAAGATGTCACTTGGCATAAATTAAGGTTAGACTATCTTCCTTTATTATATATATAAATATATATGAAAAAAAGAAATGAATTTAATAGTTTATTGTAAAAAAAAGATAGTTTTTTATTGAACCAATGATACTTTTTTGTTGTAAATGATGATATTTTTTTGTTGTTTTAATTTAAGGAGGGTAGTTCTTAAGATGCCACTTGGCATAAATTAAGGCTAGACTATCCTCCTTATATATAATATAGATATATGAAAAAAGAAATGATTTTAATAGTTTATTGTAAAAAAAAAAATAGTTTTTATTGAAACAATGATATTTTTTAGTTGTAAATAATGATATTTTTTGCTGTCTTAATTTAAGGAGGGTAATTCTTAAGATGCCATTTGGCATAAATTAATGCTAGACTATCCTCCTTTATTATATATAGAGAGAGATTATTTTAAGCCTTAGTCATATCAGGTAATTAATGACTTATTATAGCTTTAAAATGTAATTTTTCTTTTTTTAAATAATTTAGTGTTTTTGAAGCAGTAATTGCTCATTTTATTATGTTAATCTATGGTCATATATTTGCACGGGTGTTTTTGTTCCGATTTCTTTCTCTTTCTCGTTGGAAATTGATTTAGTGGTTGTTCTTTGCATGTCTTTATTCACGATGATATTTAGTCTCATCGTGTGTATTTTTTTTGCTACAAATATTTTGACTAGAAAAAAAATCTATTTCATTTTTTGATTGAAAAATAATAATTACATACAACAACAACAAACTCAGTGTATTCCCATAAAGTGGGGTCTGCGGGTAGAATGTACGCAGTCCATACCGCTACCTCCAAAGAAGTAGAGAGGCTATTTCCGATAGACCCCCGGCTCAAGATAGAGAATAGTAAGCAAGAGCGTAATGCATCATTAAGCATGGTGGGTGGCATAACATAAAAGGAATAAGACATACTAAAAATAAAATAGAAATCAGAGCAATACGAAATAAGATAAATAAGCGCAATATGAAATAAGAGATAAGAAATATGGCATACGGAAAGTACGACCCTCACTTATGGACACAGTTCTGGGATTACTAACCTAGCCATACATGAGCTCTTCTACTACTAGCTACAACCCATGCACGCGACCTAGCCTTTTACCCTTATCCGCGACCTTCACATCTTTCTATCTAAGGTCATGTCCTCAGTAAGCAGTAGCTGCTCCATATCATGTCTAATCACTTCCCTCCAGTACTTCTTTGGCCTACCTCTTCTCCTTCGAAAGTCATCCAACACTATCCTCTCACACCTACGAATTGGGGCATCCGTGCCCCTCCTCATCACATGCTCAAACCATCTCAGCCTTCCTTCCCGCATCTTATCCTCCACCGAAGCCACTCCCACTTTCTCCCGGACTATCTCATTCCAAACCCTATCCCCTCTAGTAAGTCCACACATCCAACGCAACATTCTCATTTCCGCCACCTTCAATTTTTGAATGTGGGAGTTCTTGACTGGCCAACACTCTGCTCCATATAACGTAGCTGGACGGACTGCTACTTAATAGAATTTGACTTTAAGCTTAAGTGACACCTTCTCATAACACAACACACCCGAGGCGATCCTCCACTTCATCCAACCTGCTCCAATACGGTTAGAGATATCCTCATCAATCTCTCCATTCCCTTGAATCATAGACCCAAGATACTTAAAACTACCCCTCTTACAAACATCCTGGGAATCCAGCCTCACCACCACATCCTCCTCCTGCCTCAAGTCGCTGAACTTGCATTCCATATACTCCGTCTTGGACCTACTCAACCTGAACCCCTTGGACTCCAGGGTTTGCCTCCAAACCTCCAATTTTTCATTCACACCCCCTCGCATCTCGCCAATCAACACAGCATCGTCCGCAAACAACATACACCATGACACCTCCCCTTGAATACGTTGTGTCAACACATCCATCACCAACGCAAACAGGAACGGGCTAAGAGTCGAACCCTGATGCAACCCTGTCTCGACTGAAAAATGTTCTAAGTCCCCTCCCGCCGTTCTCACCCGAGTCTTTCCTCCATCATACATGTACTTAATAACTCTGATGTACACCACCGGACCCCTCTTGCCTCTAAGCATCTCCAAAGAACCTCCTTAGGGACTTTGTTATAAGCCTTCTTCAAGTCGATGAACACCATGTGCAAACCCCTCTTTCTTTCCCTATACTGTTCCACCAATCTCCTCACCCGGTGTATTGTTTCTATCGTCGAGCGACCGGACATAAAGCCAAACTGATTCTCTAAAATGGACACGATCTTCCTTAATCTCCGCTCCACCACCCTCTCCCAAATCTTCATAGTATGACTCAGCAGCTTGATACCCCTATAGTTGGTGCAACTCTGAAATTACATACAATTGTATTGAAATTATATAATTGTTTTATATAATATGTATCAATATAAGATAAGTATATGTATAGAAACTAGATAGGATGTGTACAGAAACTATATAGTTGCTATATAGGATATATATACATATATATATATATATATACACATGTATATATATAACAACTGTATAAAATGTGTATAAAAACTGTATAGTTGTTGTGTAAAATACGTATTTGAACAATAATTCTAGTTAAAGGTTGTACGGATGCTTATGCAAACTGTATAATTATTGTATTGAGTGTGTATAAAAATTATATAATTATCATATAGAATATATTTTGGTAATTAATTTGTATAGAAATTGAATAAATGTTGTATGTATAATAGCTATTTTAATAATTAGTACAGCTAAATGTTGTTAGAATATATAATTTTAACATTATATATATATATATATATATATATATATATATATATATATATATAAAAGGTGTATAGAAATTATATTATTGTTATATAACATATATAGATGTATCATTGTTGTGTAAAATATATTATTTTATATAACAAGTAAATATACACAATTTTTGTATTTAATTATACATTTATTACTCACAAATTATACAAATAATAGACTTTTTTGAATAATTGTATTGCAATGATTTTCTCTATATTCTAGTTTTCTCCAATCTATTAAAAAAAACACTATAAAATTATATTATTTTTAAAATATAGAATATCAAATTTTTTAACTTTTTCTTTTAAAAAGGAGCAACACAAAAAACAAACCAGCGAAAAAAAAAATGAAGAAGAAGAAGGAGGAGGAGGAGAAGGAAGCAACATGTGGGAAAAAGAAAGAAGTAGCCGACAAGACACAGTGCTAGAAATGGACATTAAATTTCACTGGCTATTTACGTGTCTTTATTTATAGCCTATTGAATATTCTGTCATTTTTCCTAAATATAATACATATATTTATTAGCTTTTATAATAAGTACTAATGTCACGAGGCTCGTGCTAAGTTCGGGCCCAAACTCAAGGTATAAACATTATAATATTAATTTTAAAATATAATTTATATTATATTTTTTTTTATTTTATAATTAGTAGAATTTGATGGTATGTTAAACAAGTCTTGTTGATGAATTTTCATGATTACTAAAGTTGTTAATCACATAATTGGATAATTTTAAATAAAAATATTATTTGTGAGTAATAAAATATTATCAAAGAATTAGAATAAAAGGCTTCAAGTAATTCGATATTTTATATAATGACACGATTAAAAATATGTAATAATTATGCTTCGATGAAGATCATAAATACTAAAATATTGATACTTTTATAAAATTGACGAGTGTGTAATTTCTTAGTTATAGATAAAATAAATTTATTTTGATATTTATTGAGTTTTAATGTCACTCATAATTTTAGTGACAATAATTTTTGCAAAATACATTTTTCGTCTTATAGAATCATCTAAGACAAAGTCAATGATTTTATGTTTATATTATAATAATTATAATCTTAATTTAGAGACTTTATATAAATTAACGTAATAATGATATGTAAGCATATTAAATGATAATTAAACTACATTAATAGATTACTTCATACGATTCATTTGCTTATCATTTTTTTTTATATGTCCCTTACAAGAGTATCCTATTTATCCCATTTTAATTATTGTCTTACATTTTTTCATGTCCATTAATAGAAACAATAAATACAAGATATTCTTAATTATATTCACATTTAATAGTATATAATATCAAAAAGAACTATAAGGGTGCAGTTGAAAAAAATTATATTAAAATTTAGCTTGATACTTTTTTTTTGAGTTAAAGTGATTACTGATTTAAAACAAAGGAAGTTGTAATTAAATAGTAATCTAACAAGTAGTAAGAAAGAATCAATTGTAAAACCCCAAGTGGAATGGTCTTAACCAAAAGAAATAAGGGTGAAAATAAAAATATGTAAAAAAAAAAAAAAAATACTATGAATTGTCATGTGTAAAATTTTATTCCACTAAAAAATTAAAATATCAAAAAAAAAAAACATGTGAGGACTATCAAAAATCTCAAAATCCTCTCTTATCTAAGTATAATATTGTTTACTGTAACAAAAAATAATTAAAGGAAGTCTTTTTTGGATTGTGTACCTTTTCTAATACAATTTTTCTTGTTCTTTGGAGTAATCTTGAACGCTGCTTAACACAAAGGATATAACTACCTTTAAAGTCAACAACTTGTACCTTAAAAAAATGTACACTACCAAGAGCTTGTCTGGACAGGATTAAAAACATAATTTTTTAGTTTAATTAATTAAAAACTTAAAACAAGTACTTATAAATTAAGTAGATAAATATTTGGATAGAGATGCTAAAAATGAAAAAAAAATTATTGATGTATTTAGTAAATAAGTGTTGTTAAGTACTTTTTATTGTCAAAATGATTGTAATGTCTTAAAGTTGTTAACATCATAAATAAGGTTAATTATTTATAATTTTTAATTCTAAAATAGAATTTTTAAGCAAACCTTGGATGTATGATGAGTCGTTGAAAACAAAGAAGAAAGATGGAAAGAAAATTGGAGCAAAGAGATTAAGAGAAGCGGAAAAAAGAAAAAGAAATCATACATTTAAGGGCAACAATTTCAGGGTATTGTTGAAATTGAAGGAAAATATGAGGAATAAAAAGATAAATTTTTTGATCAAACCTAAAATAACTCTTAATTAAATCTTATTTCATTACAACAGAAAATCTCTCCAATTCTAAACAGTCTCAACTTCCGCTTAATTGTAGAACTCTTGTGCCGAAGTTTGACAACACTACATCAATTAAGATCGCCTTAGGAAAGTGATAAGCTTGAGCCATTACAAAACTTGGCAGAGCAACAATGACCGAGAATGAGCCAAAAGCCCAAAATATGAGTTATAAGCAGGGGTGAGCATGGTATGTTATGTATCACATCATTATATTAAATTAAAATTATTTATACCATGATTTTGATATTATGCATTTGGTATGATATATGATATACTTTTTTTTTTTTTTATATTCGATACGATATTCGATATTTACAAATAATATACCGAAATATCAAATATCATTTTGAATTATATAGTTACATAAATAATTTCTCTCTCTCTCTATATATATATATTATTAAACTAACTAATATACAACGTAGTGTTAGAACTAAATATTTAGACGTTGAAACTTTGACTATTGTATCTTGATTGAAATACCTTTTTATGTAATTGATTAGTAAAAAAAAAACGTTTTTGTTTTTGTTTGAACGTGCATTTCTACATGTGTAATGTGTTAGTATGATGCAATTTTTTTTTAAAGTCGAAGTAATAATATTTTAGTATACAAGTATATATTGTCGAAGTTGAACAAACTATGATTATCGATTTACCATACCAAAAAATACCAAGCCGAACTTGAAAATACTGAACCATATTTAATTAGGTATGATAATAATATAGTATTTTAAAAAACTGAATGTCAAAATTGTCGTACTAAAGATTCAAATTCTTACCATACCATACCATATCACACCCGCCCCATTAGAAGTGCAAAAACTCGAATGGGTGAGTGATTGAGGTGTAAGTTTTGTGTATTTATAGGGAAGAAAGGATTGTTGGGTAATAGAAAACTTTAGTGGTTTTCACTACACAAAGCATAACGTATATTAGGAAGGTAAAATGATCTTCTGGACTCCTGTACTATATTGGTTTTGTAAGTTGGACACTTCTACTTACATGTTTGTCATCTGGACCCTTGAACCCATTAAAAAATAACATTTTGCACCCTTTAACCGTTGACCTCGCCTATGTGGCATTGAAATGGTGACTAGGACAAGGAAAGGGTAGTCACTCGCCTATGGATGCGAGTGGTGATCAATTTTTGGCCAATTTTATATTAAAATTAAAAAAAAATATTTTTTCCTCCATCTTTTAAAAAAAAATAAATTTAAATATAAAAATAATATATTTTTTTAAAAAAAAAAAACCTTTCCCACTCCACCCAGCCCATCCCCATCCCACCCTACCCCCAGCCCCTTCCATAAAATAATTTTAAAAAAAATAAAAAATATTAAAATAAAAATAAAAATAAAAAAGGCTTATGTTTTTCCTCCATCTTTTAAAATTTAAAAATAATATTAATATATATATATAT
>NC_061121.1:202766970-202774715 GCF_002878395.1 Capsicum annuum
CACATACTCAACAAGATCAACACAAAGGTACCACTATTAATACTCAGGCCATCAAGGTAAAACTTTTCGATGCATAGACGGGTAAGTTTCTAGAAATTAGGCAATTCTATTACTCATTGGCAGGAGCCTCCACTAGCTTCGCCACGACCGGAAAAGGCAAAAGGGCAGGGGAAACCCTACCTGGTGAGCTTCCCAATAGTTTGGGCCACACAATACCTAACCCAACTAAGCCTATCCCTTATAACCCAGAAGGGCCCAACTCAAGGAAGAGTCTATCTTATGATGGTCCTACCAAAGTCATACTCAATTTAAATGGGGTAAATCTTTCCACTTATCTACGCATATCTAACTAATCCCAAAGATGTAAGGCCCATATCTCACCCATCAAGCCCCAAACCGCTAACAACTTGGGCCATTGCAACTAAAGTTCGACACAATCGATTTTTGTACCTGAGACCCAACTCCTAAATTCAATCAAAACTGCAGATGATGCTATTTGTGTTATCAATCCTCGAGCCTCTAAACAACCCCTCTCCCCATATGAATAATCAAGTAAAACTATCGGCTATTTCTGACCACCACCACCCCCCCAAGATTGAAATGACTTCTATTCTCACTTCAAATCCACCATAATTTACTACTATACCTAGCAAAATAGAGGCTACATATGTCTCTCAACAATTTGATTCCTCATTTCTACCATTTTATCTTTCTTCTTCAATCATCCACAAGAACTCTTGAAGGGAAAATAGAACTTCCACCACCAAACTCTCTCCTAATCTTGTCAAAACCTCTTTCGTTGGATCATCTTTCTTTCTCCCACTTAGAGATAGGTCTTAAAAACCTACAAATCCTACTAAATATGAAAATAGAGGGAAAGAAAATAACCATTCTAATTCATAAGCCTCACTACCTAGCTCAGTTGGTAAAGAAAGCCCTGTCTAAAGGTCTTTTAAACTTTGGTCAGAACTTATGGCAACTGAACATGAGGAGAATCATCAACTATAACCCACAAAGAATCCTTACTTGGAGCAAATCTCAGAAGAAATAAATCAAAAAATTCTAATTCTACCTTTCTTTCCAATGAAAACTCCCAACCTTATAAAAATGGGACCCTATTTCGTAATATTCTTTGGGGCTCCCCATCCAAAACAACCCCTGGTATCATCCCTAGAATCCTTCCTCAACCCTTTATTCCTAAAAATAGCAAAAAAAAAAAAGCTAGAATAATGTAGGCTCTGAAAGAGACAACAAAGAAATAGAGAAAATTCTAGCATCCCTCAAGATTCCCATCACAGGGGTGGACACCCTAGAAAATCCCCTAACAATAAAGTTCAAAGAAGTGGTAAAGGAAATGGTAATAACACTGCTTTCAAAGAACGTTACCAAATTTAAAATGCGCATCCTGATACCAGAGCCAAAGAAAGAGAATCTCTTTACTGCCTCCACGAAACCCCCCTGCAAAAAAAGTAAAGAACTAGAAGCACCAGGGTTTGGTCTTCCCACAACTTAAACAAGGGCAAGAAATCCCAGATGGAGTCACCAAACCCAACACATCATCCAATGATAAATTGCATCATATGAAATATTAGGAGAGCCAACAATGCAAGTTTAGGAGGCATTATATCTCTATGATTAGCCTCCATAAACCCACCATCTCAGCCCTCCTAGAAACTAGGATGATGGACCATAAATCTCTAGCTGAAGACCTTGGGTTTAGTCACTATCTTCCCTATCTAACTACTGCTAACTCAAGAGATATAGTCAAGATGTGGAAATCTGGATAATCTGGACATTAATGAGATTTCAATCACTCCTCGAGCTATCCATATCATAGTCAAGGTACTATCCCCCCTCCAACTGGTACTTTAGCTCTATATATGCTAGTAATAACTTAGAAGATAGTAAAACTCTTTGGTTTGATCTTATCAATTTTGCTAACTCTATCAAAGATTCTAATTAAAATTGTTGATTAATTGGTGGAGATTTTAATGAAATCTTTAAAGACTCTAAAAAGTCTTTTGGTAACCACATAAACAACCATAGAGCCTCTCTCTTTTAGAATTGTATTGACAAATTTAATATGATTGACCTTGGGTTCAAGGATAGTAAATATACTTGGACCAATAAGAGGTACAAGACCAGGAATGCCCTTATTCTTAAAAGACTGGATAGGTGCCTAGCCACAAACTATTGGGTCAACCTCTTTCCTAAGGCCACTGTATCCCACTTGCCCAAAACTTACTTTGATCACTATCCTATCCTTTTCAATTTAGAGAGGAATCATAACTATCAAAAGAAACTTTTCAGGATAGAGACCATGTGGTGCTCCCACCTCACCTTCCCTGATATGATGAGAGGTTCTTTTGAAAACAACCTTTGTCTCACCGATGCAATCATTAAATTTGAGACTTATATGAAGAAATAAAACAAAGAAACCTTTGGGAACATTTTTCATAAAAAAAAAAGAAGAAAATTGCTTGCCAAACTTGCTGATATCCAAAAATCCAACAACTTCCCCAATAGTTTTTTTTTTTAGAACCTTGAGAGGAGTTTTACTCAAGAATTTTTTGAGTTTCTTAATCTTGAGACAAAATTTTGGAAACTTAAATCTAGAACCACCTGACTCACAGAGGGAGATTCTAATAATAAATTCCTCCACCCCTATACATTAAATAGAATAAGAAGGAACATGAATGCTCTTAGAGATGATTGTGGAAATTGGGTTTATTCATGGGATGAAATTCAGTAGAGAATCCTCTCCTTATACTTTAATTTGTTCAACACTGAACACACTTCTTTCTTATCGGGGTTTCAAAATAACCCCTATACTTCATGTTCTATCAACTCTGAAGACCATCCCCCTTTGAATCTCATTTCTTCTGTTAATGCGATAAAAAAAGACAATCGTCTCTTTTAAACCCACTAAGTCCCCTGGCCGATAGCTTTCACCCAATAATGTACCAAAGTTACTGGAACATCATAGGCTCTGCTGTCACTGAGTTTTGTACTAATACCATTAATACTAAGTGTATGGAAGAAAATATAAAAAAAATACTTACCTCTGTCTTATTTTAAAATGTCAAAATACTACCAATCTCAGAAACTTTAGACCTATTGGGCTCTGAAATAGCCAATACAAGATTATCACCCAAATCATTGCTAGTAGAATCAATCCTTTCCCTGCTAATATCATTGGTCATAATCAATCCAGTTTCCTCTCTGACAGAAAAACCTCTAAAAATGGATTCATTGTCCAGGAATACATCTCTCACTTCTTTAAAATGAATGGAAGGCTAGCATAATCCTTAAAATCGACCTTGAGAAGGTCTTTGACAGAATTGAATGGTCTTTCATAAAAAATGCTCCCTTTTTTTGTAACTTCCCTCATGGACTTACCAAGTTGATTATGTCTTGTATATTTTTTTCCTCTATTTTTGTGTTCATCAATGGAATTTAGATTGATTTCTTCAAACCCACTAGAGGCATAATACATGGGAACCCCATCTCACCTTACCTCTTCATCCTTTGCATGAAACTTATCTCTAAGAGAATTGATCATAAAGTTGATATTTTAAATTGACCCCTATCTCCATTAAATCTGGGGGACAAAAAAATATCTCATCTTTTTTTTTGCTGATGAC
The DNA here is from genome assembly GCF_002878395.1 of Capsicum annuum. Lineage (NCBI taxonomy): Eukaryota > Viridiplantae > Streptophyta > Magnoliopsida > Solanales > Solanaceae > Capsicum > Capsicum annuum. Next base: position 202,770,615 of record NC_061121.1, read on the forward strand.
CTAATACTTTTTGCTAGAGCTGGTAAAAAAACTGCAACACCATCCTTAATACTTTGTCTAGCTTCAACATCCACTCTGGCCAGAAGATTAATCATACAAAGTCCAAAGTTATTTTCTCTAAGAATTGTAGGGCAGAGAACAAAGTAATCCTGACCTTCATCCTTACCATACAGACAAAAGAAACCTTGGGGAGATATTTTGATTTTTTAATTTTTCACAAGAAGCCCTATAACAATGAGTTCCAGTTATCATTGACAATATCCACTCCAAGCTAGCTAGGTGGAAATCAAAATTTCTTAACATAACTGGTAGAACCACCTTAGCCAAATCCACTTTGAGTAGTATCTCTACTCATGTCATGCAATACATTTTTCTACCTAGTAAAATTCATAAGTAGATTGACAAATCTCAAAGATGGGACAATTGGAGTAAAAAGGAGAATGCATATGGTTGGGTGGGATACCATCTCCTTACACAAAATGGGGGGGCTAGCTATGCAGAAAGCCTCTATTAAAAATAACACCACGCTTTGCAGCCTTGCTTGTTAGCTATACCAAAATCCAAACAGCCTCTGGACTAAGATACTGCACTCAAAATATGGTGACATCAACTCTAAATATCACGCTAATGCTTTCGAAACCTGGAAAGCCATCCAAGCTGGCTGGGTTATTTGTAAAGGAACCACCCAATGAGTGATCCATAATGGCACTAGAATAGATTTCTGGGCGGATAGGTGGCTTTTAAATCATCAACCCCTCATAGAACTCATCCATGGACCCCTCCTACCTAACTAAGAACATATTAAACCCTCTGATGTCTGGCATAAAGAAAATTGAAACTTTTAAAATCTCTCAATGATTATACCACCCTGTATAACCAACAACATCAATAACTCTTTCTTTTCTAATCTCAACACTAACAAGGACTAGCTTATCTAGAGTCTTAGTGGCAATGGATTTTTCTCCAGTAAAAGTGCCTATCAGTTTATTGCCAATAAGAAAAAAGGAACCGATAAAATTCCACAAAAAAATATTTCTGAATCTGGAAACTCCTTATGCCTCTAAAAATTAAATTTTTCTTATGGCCGCTCCATCATAATAGTTTGCCTGCTAGAAATACTATTCATAAAAGAGACATTGACATTAACCCTTCTTGCACAATATGTAATGCCCCATGTGAGGATATTTCCCACATCTTCTTTGGATGCTAAACTAGCCAACACTTCTGGATCAACATGCTTCATAAATACTCTGACAACCATATCTCTCTCAATAACTTCCAACCTTCCAACTAGGCTTCAACTTGGAAAAACCTGCAGGAAAGAACTTTTGATCACCTAGTCCAGTGGAAAATACCCCCCCTCCTGTCTTTGAAAAATTTAGAAGACTAGGAACTCCAGTACCTTCAATAGCAAAAATAATAAACCTTAATTCAATCAGGCTTACTCTAAAGCCATTGAATTCAGTCGTCTATCAGGTTACATTCAGACCCCAAACCACACTACCACCCATAGTCTCAAATAGGAACCCCACCTAGGGGTTGATGCACACTTAATACTGACGGGCCTTGTGGTAATCCGGGTAAGGGAGATATTGAGGGGGGGGTATTAGAAACAGAATTGGATACTAGGGTTCATGAAAAGTTTCAGTACTGGCTCAAATAATCAGATGGAGTTTCTTGCTCTCTTTGAAGGCCTCAAACAGGCCGAAGAGAACAATTTCACCCCTCATATTATTAATGTAGACTACCAAGGGAATCATCCTAATGCTACAAGAGTGGAACCTACACTATAATGCTATTATTCATGAATGCAAGTCAGAAATAAGAAGACTGAGATGTCTAGTGGTACAACATTGCAACAGAGATCAAAACAGACTAACGGATACTCTAGCAAAGAAGGGTGCGAAAGTTGGAGACATGCATGGTTTCAAACTTTTTGTAGTTCCTCCTATGTTTGCTCAAAAAGTTCTATGGGCAGATATACTAGGAACTATTTTTGAAAGGAGAGTAAACTCTAGCTCTGACTCTATTTTGGGGAATGCCCCAAGTACTTTATTAATTAACCCAGACTGATAATAGCTGATTGTTATTTTGTACACTGATTTAATTTATTTTAAACTTCTATTCAACCAAATAAATAAAAGGTTTGAATTAGAAATTGAAAGTTGTTGATGCCTTTTGAGTTCTCTACTTGTATTGTACTCCACAATCACCAATTGATTTTGAGAATTACTAAATGATCATAATAATTTGGCTCAAAATGTAAAAAGTCTATAGTATCCTTTTTCGAATTCTGCATTTGTTTTCCAACACTTTTTCCTATTTTCAAACTTTTTGAATTACTAAAACAAAATTCTTTGGTTGCTAAGGAAAATGAAAATCCTCTCTCTATATTTCTTTTCTTATGTATAGACTATATACGGCTCATTTGATTTTTTTTTTTTAAAAAAAGACTATACCGTTTAGTTGAAAAAGCATATACTGTATTACTAATTTTAGAAACTAACTAATACTATATTGAAAAAATAGTTTTTGTACTATCATTGTACATATTAGTACCCCCTTTGCACCACGCACCGCCAAAATCCAAATTAAAAAAAAAAAAAAAAAAAAAATAGTTAAAGCAACAACAACAATAGGAATTGGAATTTAATTGCCTAATTAGTTCTTAAAATTTACCGACAATCATTTTAGGCGAAAGCATTAATAAGCATAAATATACATAAAATAGCATATATCTTTAAGTAGACTTTTTTTTTTTTTGCGTAAAATAAATTTCTCTAGGAAGGAGACAACTACACTTCACATTAATAATAACTGTAAATGAATAATTTATCTAGTTTAAAGCTATATTTAACTATTCAAAGAACACAAATTTAGTAAATTAGTACTCACAATAGTCCAAATTAAATGAATTTTTGAGCTATTTTTTAATGTTCAAAATAAGTGAATTATTCATTCTTGAAGAGACATATTGAGAATTTCTTTCAATTTTACCCTTTATTACAACTTCTAGATTATGAGTTTCAATATACTTAATTGACTTTATTTTAATGTGTTTAAAATTTTAAAAGTAGTTTGATAATATCTAAAAGGGTAAACATGCAAAGTAAAGGAAAACTTATGTCCTAATTTTTTTCCTTGATAGGTGTGCATTGAGGCAAAAATTCATTTATTTGAGACTAGAGAGGCAATTAAGGTGGATTTATTGGAACCTTTTTCAACAAGTACAATCAAACCTTATTATAGTGCCAGTGTTCGTATGAAAGTTTCATAATTTCTATAGAGAGGTGCTATTATATATGCATACAGACATTTGACATTTAGATCTCATTTAGCTATTATAAATAAAAGTAGGGGAAAGACATAATTATCTTTCTAAACTTGTCACGAAAACTTACTTTAACCATTAAATTTAACTTGTAATTATTTTCCCCCCTAATGAACTTTAAAGTATATTATTTTGCTGCCTTAATGGTTGACGAGATAATTTTTTTTTTTAAATCAAAGCGCGTTTTAATAAAAAAAAGTATAAAAAAATTAAATGGGACCCACTTTAAAATTTTTAGCCACTTTTTTTTTCCTTCATCCTCACAACCCACCACCCTCGTGTCTTCTTCTTCCTCCCACCCTATCACCCCATGTCTTTTTCTTCCTCTATTTCTTTTTTTTTTTTCACTCCTATCCACCAGAAATCTTCAATCAAATACACAATCATAGGAAGAATAAAATACACAAATTGTACAACAAATAAATTTTTCTATAAATATCAAGAATCAATAAATTAATTTTATTTTCGCACATCAAAATCGAAACAAAAAAAATTAAACTTATTAATTAGCAACATAATTACTTCTTAACCAAAAATACTTCTTCTATGAATTTTTTTAATGAAAAATTTAACTTAAAAAATTTTCAAGAACCATAAAAATAACAATAAAAAGTATTAATTATTAATTTAACATAAAGAAAAAAAAGGAATAAATTGAGTATAGGAGGAAGAAGAAGATAAAGAAGTTTGGGGGAGGGAGGACTTAGAAATGTCCGAAAAAGGGGGACTGGGAGGTTTGTGGGGTAGGGTGGGCGGACTCAGCAACGTTG
>NC_061121.1:202774815-202779247 GCF_002878395.1 Capsicum annuum
TAATTTATTTATGTGGCTTTGATGTGGCTCCGACATGGCTCCAACGTGACGCGAGTGTGATGCACTCTCCATAGTGAGAGTGGTATAATTTTTTGAGGGTGGTAAAAAATTCATATAAAAGTTGTTTAGGAAGGTAAATAATTACAGGTTAAATTCAATGGCTAAAGCAAGTTTTTGTGACAAGTTTAGGGGGAGTAAACATGCCTTTTCTCCTAAAAGTATGCAAAATTAGAAAGAGTATAGATATATTAAAAAAAAGACAAACATTAGTAACCTTTTCTCGTAAAGTTATGATATAGGTTTAAGTCATCGACAACCCCTTTAAGTTGTCCCGAAATTTCACTTGGACCCCTGAACTAAGGCTTGTATCTATCAGACGCCTAACCCACCCAAAATTTGATTCATCTAGGCCTTTTTTTGACAATCAGCAAAAGATATATAATGTGCGTAACACACTCGCGTCACTTGGCAAAAGTAACCAATTAGAGAAAAACACATGGTAAATGAATTTAAAATTTTTTTTTAAAAAAAAGAAAGTACCTCCAACCCCCAGTCATCGTCATCTTCACCCCTCTCCGTCGTCTTTCACGCACAGAGCCCGCCACCCCACCCCATCCCACCTATCCTGTTGTCTTTACACACATCCCCCGCCCCATCATCTTCACTTTAGATTCCAACAAATACACACAACAACACATGTATACAAAACTACTACTGCTGCAAATTTAGCACTGCCTCTCTGATTTATACATATTTGAGGGGCCGATGTAACCTTTTTTTTTTAAAATTCTTTGCAATTTCTTTTTTAGTTTTAATAGATGAAAAAAAATCTTAATTAATTAAATGATTGTGTAAAAAAAGAAAGAATTTTTTTGTCCACATCTTTGATGTTGTTGACAATGGTGACGAATGGTTACTCATTTTGTGCTTATGGAGTTTCTCCATTCTTTAATGTTAATATCGAACCATATCAAATTAAAAGAAGACATACATGGGGTGGGGGAGAGGGGCGCTTTTTTTTTTTTAAAAAAAAGAAATTGTTATATATTAATAAAATAATTTAAATATAATTTTTTTAATTACAAAAATAAAATATTATTTGTTTTTTGATTCACGCTCTCAAGGAAAGTGTGAAACTTTTCTTGTCAAATCAGCATTTTGTGTCTGATAGGTATTAATTTTAAGCACTTAGGGGTCGTTTGGTTTGAGGTATAAAAAATTCAAGGGATAAGTTATCTCGGGATAAAATAAAATATCACTTAATCCCTTATTTGAAAATGGTGGGATAAATTATTTCGGGATAACTAATCCCGGTATTAGTTATCCCGGGATAACAATTTCCCAACCAAACGACCCCTTAAGGTGCCTAATAGATTCATGCCTTAGTTCAGGGGTCCAAGTGAAATTTCGGGACAACTTAAAGGGGTTGTCAATGACTTAAGCCTATGATATAAGTGATGTGCATTATTTAAATATAATATTTTTGTTCAAGTTAGAGATTCATATATGAAATTTACTATGTGCATGACATTATTGATGATTATCATAAGAGTTAATACATAAAAATGACCATAAACTTGACACCAAATTATAACTTTTACCTTAAACTTTGATAGTGCACAAATAAAACCTTTAACTATTCAAAACCTGAACAAATATGACCTCCGATTTTGCAACCCCATGCGTGAGTCTCACTTGCGCCTACGTGGAAAGGTAACCCAATCACACGGTGCCACGTCGTTAAAAGGACTGACTTGGAGAGAGGTCATATTTGTGCAGTTTTGAATAGTTAAAGGTCATATTTGTGCACTGTCAAAGTTTTGCTTTTTGTGTTAAAACGACGTTGTTTTTTTTTATTATTATTATTATAATAATAATAATAATTTTATTATTTATTTCTATAGTAGCGGCACCTAACTTTTTTTTTAATTTTAAAAAATTATTATTATTATTATTATTATTTTATTTATTTCTATAGCAGCAACACTAGTTTTTTTTAATTAAAAAAAAAACAGCCACTAGTAGGGATCGAACCCGCATAGTAGGCTAAAGGAAGCGTCCAAGAAGAACAAATAACACCACAGGGCTATCTAAGTGCCTTGTTTCATGTGGTTCAACATTAATATACGTACATAAATATATATTTTCTATCTTATATATATACAACATAATTTTTTTACCGAGGGGGTTCGGGTGAACCCCATGGAAACCACGTAGGTCCGCCCCTCGTTAATTTAATAACGTTTTAATAATGTTAATTTAATAACATCTTTTAATTACGTTAATTTGATAACGTTAATTTAATATACTACTACTACTATCCTTAATAACATTAATTTAATAACTTTTTATTAAAACTATAATTTTTATTATTATTAGTATAGTTTCATCTTTAATTTAATATTTAAATAAATAATATTTAGATATATTATATAACTTAAATTTATCATCTGCTTTATAATATATATACATATCCGCTCAATTTTTTCGTATGAGGCTGACTCGCCTAATTAATAAATCTTCAATATTGCTCTTTTTCCGCAATGACAAAAGAAATTAGATGTCATTTTCATCTTTGAGCCGAAAATTAAAAAAAAATAATTGTGAAGAGTCATTTAAATGTCATATTTGTGCAGTTTTGAATAGTTAAAAGTTATATTTGTGCACTGTCAAAGTTTAAGGTCATATTTATGTATTATGCCCTTAGATTTTAAGCTGGACGCGCCCAATTTTGCGTGTTGAACACGCGTTTTACCACGTAGGATTGGAGGTCATATTTGTGCAGTTTTGAATAGTTAAAAGTCATATTTGTGCACTGTCAAAGTTTAAGGTCAAAGTTATAATTTGATGTCAAGTTTAGGGTAATTTTTATGTATTAACTCTTATCATAAATATTTTAGTATTTTACATTGTACATAATGTATATCTTACAAAATATTATTACATAGTATTTGAATATAATTATTGTAGACATGTAATTTCACAAAGTGTATATTATTATAATAAATGTCGTTATTATTATAGATAAAATATTATTATAGAAAAGTAACATATGACATGAAAAAACAATTTTTTTAAAAAAACAATCCATTCTAGTAAAATGTCGTTACAACAGGAGAGCCGTATATTCAGTTCTTGAATGATTGATGCACTGTTTACATAATGGATGTTTTGCAAGAAAAAAACAAGAATTTGTTTGGAAACTGAACGCTTTAAACTAAAAATAATAGATAATAAAATATTTATAAGTATACATTGAATAATACATCAATTTTTTTATACTATAATTGCTTTAAACAGGAATTAATAGCATTTATATAGTGATAAAATAATAAAAGATCAAGTTACTTTAACAATTTAATCAGCAGTATGTTTTAAAAAATAAAATAAGAAATCACTTAATACCTGATTCTCAATATTTAAAATAGATATACTTTATGTGAACTTAGGGTCTATCGAAAATAATATTTTTTTTATTCTTTTAAAAAAATCAATATTCTCTTTTATTATTCATATACTTTTATAATTTTAATTTTTGTATAATTAAAATGGGCTAAATCACAATTTATTTCAGGATATATTTTTAGTTATATTCTCATAAATCGTTGTTCAGGATATTTATTTTTAATCTAATACCAAAAAAGGTTTAAAAAAATTAAAAATATTCTTGTACGTTCTATTTTAGGATACAAAAGCTATTACACGAAGAAAATAGTAAATTTATTTTTTATTTCTTTCAGGTATTTTAAACGATCTCTTGAAATATCAAAAGACCAATATTATAATTTTGTATCTAAAATGACGTCTGGTAAGACCTCTTTTATTAATGATAATCAAAGAAATCAAAGTGGCCATAAGCCCAATCTAAAAACAAGTTAAATTGATTAGATTAACCTAATATTTTATACTTAAAACTTAAATTTTTAAAAAATTACATACAAAATATTATAATTTGCAACATTTTCTCTTTTTAATTTGACAAAAACATATATTTAAAATAATTGATTAAAATTCACATAATTTAACTCCAACGAGTGAGAGATGACAATAAATTTGAGACCAAGGGAGTAATAATACAAGATCATAAATCTCTTTTACACTAATTTCAAAAATTAGATTTAAAAAATATTTAAATATACAGTCAAATTTATTCAAACATGTGAATTGGGGCTGGTTAATGGAGGCTCGCTTCAGGTATTTTATGCGATAAGAAGGTGCCCCACAAGTTAAAAGGTAAATTCTATAGAATTGCAATTCGACCTTCTATGTTGTATGGAGCGAAGTGTTGGCCGGTTAAGAATTCTCATATCCAGAAGTTGAAAGTGGCGGAAATGAGGATGTTGCGTTGGATGTGTGGTTTCACAAGGGCTGACAGGGTTAGGAATGATATTATTAAGGAGAAGGTGGGAGTGGTATCTGTGGAGGAAAAATG
>NC_061121.1:202782247-202783945 GCF_002878395.1 Capsicum annuum
CATACTGAACTTTGCGAGGGTCCTATTACCCCCCTAGATTTTTTTTTGTATTTTAATGACATATATCTGCCAACTTTTACATGTGCGTGTAATTACCGACTTTGGGTGCGTGATAGTGATAAAAAATTATTATAAACTTTAATTTTTGATCAGAAATCCCCTTAATTTATTTTTTATTTTTTCATTAAATTCCTTACCTCCTTTCTTCTACTCTTCTCCCATTTTCATCTCCATTGTTAAAGGTAAGATTTTTTTCGCTTTCTTAACAATTCCAGCCATAATTCTCCAAAATTAAAAAAAATTAAGGCAATGGTCAGTGCAATTTTTGACAAGCTATGATAAAGTGGAGGATATTAAGAATGGAAATTAAAATTGATTATGGTGTCGAATAATCCATTGTTGAAGGTAAGAATTTTCTCGTTTTCTCAACAATTCCAGCCACAATTTTCAGAAATTAAAAAAAATTAAGGCAATGGTGAGTGCAATTTTTGACGAATTATGATAAAGTGGAGGACATTAAGAATGGAGATTAAAATTGATTATGGTGTCGAATAAGAATAAAAAATGTGTAATGATTTTGAGTCTTGGGTATTCTATTGTGATTTTAGAGTGAAATGGCTTGTGAGTGTGGTTTATTTTTTGTTAATTTGATCTGGGTTGCAATCTTTTTTAAGAAATTTTTTTGAATGGGTCATCTTCAACACAACCTCATTTTTCAATTTTTCATTTTCTTCTTATGATAAATCACTATGGAACCTGAAAGAGCCATTGCCATTGAAAATGAAGAAGAAAATCAATGCGGAGGAGAACTACCCACCAAACGTTTGATGAAATGTCAAGCTCAGATTTGACTTACAAAAGTGTGGAACAAAATGGGAAATGGTTGCTGACTTGCTGTTGAAGAAGAAAATGGAGCAAAATGGAGAATGGGACAACCAAATTTCAAACATTAAGAATCAAGATTTTTGGTGAAAAAATGATAAAAATAGAGAAGAAAATAAATAAAAATTAATTTTAAATAAAAATACACGTGTCAATATCAGATTGGCGCGTGTATTACACTTTCTACTCCAAAACTAGATATGGAGTTTTGGGAGGGAGGGGGGTAATAATTCCATTTTAAAAAGTCTAGGGGGGTAATAGGACCCCCGCAAAGTTCAATATGCTCAACTGAAAATCTGATCAAAGTTCAGGTATTTTCATAGATATTATCCCTTTTAAATACGTTAAAAAATTTATATACACTCTATATAGAGTATATACTACATTAGAATTTTAAAAAAATATATACACATATACACAATTACACATGTAATCGTGTATACGACTATACGTTAGTTAAATATATATATTACTCTAAATAAAATATACTCTACAAGATATATACTACAATATAATGATATATATAACAATTTATAAAATATATACACATGTAGACGTTAAATATATACGTCTATAGAAGATATATACACATATATACGTACCATTCAATGCATACGTACTACTTTAAATAAAATATACAACAATATATATATACACACACTATATATATAGTTATACACTAATTTATAAAACATATACATATGTATACGTTAAATATATACGTTTATAGAAGATATATACACATATATACGTACCATTCAATATATATGTACTACTTTAAATAAAATATACTACAATATATACACACATTATATA
>NC_061121.1:202784045-202801212 GCF_002878395.1 Capsicum annuum
ATATAGTTATACACTAATTTATAAAACATATACATATGTATACGTTAAATATATACGTTTATAGAAGATATATACACATATATACGTACCATTCAATATATATGTACTACTTTAAATAAAATATACTACAATATATACACACACACACACACACACTACAATATATACACACACTATATATATAGTTACACACTAATTTATAAAACATATACACATGTTTACGTACCATTCAATATATACGTACACATATAAAATATATGTATTTCTTTAAATAAAACATATGCTACTTAATATAATAAATTAATAATACTTTATAGTAAATTAGTAATATATTAAAGCTAAGTATTTAAGTTAAACTAAAAATTTAATTTAAATCATTAAATGAAAAAAATTACAAAGTAAGGACTAAAGAGTGAATGAATGTTGAATTTTATTAATTGTAAAATGATTCAAAATTTATAATTTACATGGATGAAAAATCTATAAATTTTGCATCATTTTTTCTAACTCATTCATGTTAATATTAACGGAAACTTGCATAGGATAGTCATAGTCAACGGGGGCAAAATCATACATTGAACTTGATTCTGCAGAGTTCTCCCATGAAGTCATAATGTCTTCAAGTCTCTGCTCGTCGTTCGGCTCCACTTCCATTCCTTGATTTCTTCGTTCTGCTCTAATCCAATCTCTAAGGTAAACTAAAACATTCATTGTTTTACTTCCCAATGAATGTCGGTTGTCTCCAAGCTGCTGTCGTCCCTGACTAAAAACGCTCTCTGATGCAACGGTTGACATTGAAACATTCAGGACATCTCTAGCTAATCTTGAAAGCACAGGATATTGTGCTTCATTATTCCTCCACCAATCCAACGTGTTGATCCATCGTCTGCGATCCTCTAGCGGCGATCAAAGATAATACTTCAACTCTTTTCGATAAGTTAATGTGTAGGCTCCCCTGTCAACACTGTCCAACAAGGCAAATCATAAAGTGATCAGGAAAATCACTATGTGCCGGCCTTTTAGAAGATGATGACTCCTCGGGAAAACAAGGAGCGACAGTTGGAGTGATATTTGTCGACACAGCTAAATCAACTAAATCAGCACAGTGGTTATATAATTTATCTATGTAAACGTTCGCATCACCCATAGCCGTCCACAAATCAGGTTGTTCTTGTTCTTCATCACCAAAATCATTGTTAGTATTTATCTCTAAGTTAGCATAAATAAGAGTACTAAAGTGGTACATAGTATTGTATTTCAAGCACGGATTTAATATAACACCAACCAAGTAAATAGGGGGAATCGAAAGAAAATATTTTTTAAATTTAACAAACATGACACCAATAACTTCTTTGTAACCTTCTTTATTTTTATATTCTCTGAGTAAAGCAGAAATATCGGCTATATATGCCAAAATATTACAAACAATAGAATAATAAGCACCGAAAAATTCAACCGTAGCTATATAAATTTTTTTCAAAAACTTAACAAGATTATTAATTACAGTCCAGTCAGAATCATGTAGCATGCAGTGTAATAGGAACTCTATATTTATAACAAGTTTTTAAAAAATTATACGTAGCATTCCATCTAGTATCACATTCATCAGGCATCAATATCGGTGTAAGTCCATTTTGTTCATATTTAAGTTTAAAGTCTTTAATTCTTCTTCTACGATTATTTTCTTGAATAAACCAATGACAAGCCAAATTTTTTCAATATAAAGTTCAAAAAACTGAAGACCATCTCTTACAATTAAATTATATATACGACAAGCACATTTAACATGAAAAATTTCAGGTAACGGCGGAAATAACTTAGATTTTAACTTTGTTATATCAGTCTTGTTGTTAGAAGCATTATAAAAAACAATACAGAAGATTTTATTTTCAATACCGTAAAATCCTGCAACTTTAGCAATCGAATCAGCAATAAAATCTCCAGTATGTTTACGATCTTTATCATATAAAAAAGTAAGAATACGTTTTTGCATAACAAAATTACTATATATCAAGTGACACGTAATGGTTAAATAATCATTTTTATTTACAGCACGTCCAAGATCAGAAGTTAGGGACATTTTACATTGAATATTTTTTAACAATGTTGATAAATAAAAATAATATTGTGAATGAAGTCTAAAAATATCTGCCCTACAAGTAGTTCTAGGAATACCATTAAACATAGGATTATAAATTGCTTGAATATAATGAATAAAAGCATCAGAAGAAGGAAAACTAAAAGGCAAACAACCCACAACTACCATTTTAGCTATTTCTTCCTGATCCCTTAATTTATCATACTTCTTCGTTACCTGACCGGTTGCTGGGTCCATTCTAGTTTGCGTTGGCTCACAAGCATCTGCACCACCTCGTGCAATATTTAACTCTTTTTCGTGATTATCACTTATATCAGTGGCGAAGCCACAACCGATGAAAGGTGGTCAGATGAACACCCTTCGTCGAAATTTTTTTTCGAGTATATAGGTTAAATATAGATATTTATGGTTATATACATGTTGTTGCACACCCTTGACAAGCTTGAGAAACATAGTCCAGTGGTCAAGAGTGTGCATTTTCGCATAACAACTCGGGTTCGAACCTTGTCAAGTGCAGCAGTGTTTTATTTTTATTTTTTTTCTTTTTTTTTAAAACAGTTCTTTGCCCAAGGAAAAATATGAACGTTCACCCTTAACCAAAAGTCTGGCTCCGCCACTGACTTATATGTCTCATTAATGTACCCGTACCCCCTTACTTGCCTCCTCTTTTATGCTTTGTTGGCAAATATTGCATTGCACCTAAATATCTGATATACGTTCAACAAATTGCCATGCAATACTAGTTGGTTTACGAGCTCTTGGGGCACGGGGAGGACTGGGAGGGAGATTAACCGATTCGGATCTAACATTAACATTTTCTACTGCGGGTGTCTCACCAATATTTTCATCATCTTCGTCTAAATTAACCGCATCTACTTAATTTTCTTCTTCTATGCCGTAATTTTTTCGAGCTTCTATATAATTCATATCGTGGGCACCTACACCTAAAGGTACACCTACTTCTTCCTCAAAAGGTTGACTAAGCAGTGCCGGAGGCACACGGGTATATCTACTACTTGAACTACCTCTATCGCTAGTAATTCATTTTTTACTACCACTACCACTTTCGGGATAAAACTTTTTAACACTTTTAGTAGCGTGGTTTCTTAATTTATCCATAATATAAATTAAACTAAAAAAATTCAAAATAAACAAATATAATAAAATTAAATATTCAACAATTAATACACTGAATAAAAACTAAATGTAAGAGATGGAACGACAATACCAAATTTTGGAAGTATCCGAAGGTTGCGACTTTAGAAACTTCCACTCGTACTTTGTAATTACAAAATTAAAAAATTAAAGTGAGCACTTTAGAAAATATATAGAATATTTGAGAATTGAGAATTGAGAATTGAGATTTGAGAGAATAAAAAATTGTGTGGAAACGATTTGAAAGTGTAGGGTATTTATAAGATTTTTTTTGGGATTAAAAAATAATTTTAAATGTATTTTTTTTTATTTAATTAAAAGGGCCAAACTAACCATTTGGATCCAAAAACGGCTATATAGCCGTTGGACCAACGGCTAGTTTGGCCAAATCTCCAAGATTCAAAAAAATAAATAAATTGAAACCGGGCTGGGTCAATTAACCGCGGGCTTGGATTGGTTTTGGTCCGGATTAACCGAGCCCAAAAAAATTAAATTGGCCCGGGACTCGATACCCTACAGCCCGGTGGCCATTTTTTGTTAGTGGCCCGGGTCGGGCCGGGTTGATCCGACCCATTTAACACCCTTAATGTCGGCTATGTTATATATATTAATAGGGAGAGAGAATAAAGTAATTAAAAAAGTGGGGTGACTTCCAAAAGAGTTGGTATTTAAGTTATTTATACTTAGTAACTAATAAAATTTGTGACTTGTCAAGTTGACAAGCACTGTAAAATCAAGTTTTAATCCTTGAAACACGCTGGACAAGTAGTTCATCTCAAAGAAGCTTCACCTTTTGAAGGTATTATGAGATCGTCTAGTTTAACGTTCTGGAGCTGCATAGGGAGATTAAGATTAGGAGACTTGTATAAGTTGGTCTTGTTGAATCCAACTGGTGTATTTTGGGTTAGAGACGGAGGACACGACTTTGATCCTTCAGATTGTGTTTTCCAAATAGGTAATTTTAAAAAGTAAGCTTGGTGGAGACGGAGAATCTTATAAGCTCAGTTGGTTGACTACCTAAACTTTCGATGATGGAAACAAAATGATGGGCATGATTTAGTGAATGAACAGGATGGAAGCGTGAGGGACGTGGTTGGAGGCAGAGATGTGGCAGAGGAGGAAGTCGGCGCTGGCTAAGATACCATATCAGAAGGGAGTAAACGTTAGAAATAGATGATGTGAACTCTTTACTCGATCAGTGAATACTGTTACCGTTACATTTATCGTACAAGTTTACCAGATGCATACAAACTTTGACAAGATTGACACATGGTCTTGCGAGAGAGTTCTAGCTACTCAAAAGACTTCGGATGAACTCCTAGAAGACAATATTGATCCAATATCATCAATGTATATAACTTCTATACTGGTAGATCAAGCAGGTGTAAAGCTCATCTGAGAGCAGCGTTCAGCGCAACTGACCTTCGGTACAGGAAATAAAGAGGGCACTCCGAAAATACCAACTTATAAATCCTTGGCCAAGAAACACAAGTAATTTGGAAATGATTTAGTTATCCTGTTCACATGTAGATTTATAGTTTCATAGTTGAGATATTGCTGGATCCTCCAAGACCAACGAGCCTTAACCATTGAATCTGGTCGAGAAAGTTCTGGGAAATCACACAGAAACAGCAATAATAGAGGAAAACTTCTCCAAAGACAGGATGAATACACGACGGAGGAAGAGGGTTAGCAAAGGTTCCCTTGATACAACATTAGTTTACTTCAAGCAGCCCGACAACTCTTAGGAAACTTCGCAAAATCCAAATTCAAACAGATATGAAAACTATAATCCACAGTAGAGAGTAGATACTAGTGATTATCTGTGTTCAGTCTGTTGACCAAAACTTGGCTCATTTTAGGGGATCTAATGCGCACTGCGCAATATTCCGTGCAAATAACCACCGGTCATAACAAAAGACACAAAGGAGACAACACCAGCTGGAAAAACCTTCTTTGACTTCAGAAAACGAGATCCCATTACTCCAAGAAGTCCAGCTGAGAGGATGAAACCAATTGCTGATGCCAAAACAGGTTGTGTTGGAAGCATAGCATAAACAGCGTACAGGAGGGAAGCAGAAACTCCACCTGCAATCAGGGACTTCGTGCTGCCACTCTTCAGATAACCCATAAAACCACCAGCACCAACCAAGAAAGCATAACCTAATGTTAATTTTTGGGACATAGAGAGGGCCATTTTCTTTTTACTATTATGATCCTTGCCTTCATCTGACCCCCCCTCATTGCCACCATTATCTCCCCCGCCGCCACCGTCGCCATTTGCACCCCCAGAATCATCTCCACCACCACCTGCATCTGGCAGAATATCGATTCCTGGTCCAGCTGAATCAACAGAAAAGGTAGTTGGCCTTGTAGAGTCAGAGACAACACTGGCTCTGAACCCGCAGTAGAAATGCTTCGATTCAGTGGACAATTCTGGATACAGTGTCTGAGGGGTAGTCAAGGGATGCGGAGATGAATGAAGTGACCTCAATGGCTGACTATGAGCAATGAAATGCTGTCTTTGACTCCAAGCTTGGAATCGAAAGTGAGGCAAAACTATGGAGGACTGAGAAATGGCCAAAAATTCTCCCATTATCTGGAATATGAAATAGCAATGTGTATGCTGAATTATGGAAACTTATTTTCTTGATGTTTTGTTTTCTGTAGCTTCTGTAGTCTCAGCAACTTCTACAAAAATCAGTCTTCCATCAACAATCTGAAATTGGTGGATCATTTCAATGACAGAGCAGAAATCAACAAAGTAAATGGAAGCAACAAGAGTCTGACAGCCAGCATAGGATATTTCACCAGGAGGAAATGAAATTACGCACACTTTGTAAAGCTGAAAAACAAATTTCATTGGGGAAGTATAAATAGCTTTCTGCAAAGAGGTAATGCAACTTAAATTCCCCTGAACATTGAGGATTTCTTAATTTTAGCAGAGTACAGAATCTATTCACGGGCACTAATATTTAACTATCCTTTTCTATTTGTAACAAAAAATCTAAAGCCACTATTTGGAACAACAAAAAATAAATAATCAAAACTTACTTTGTTGATTATAAAATAGCCATCTACTTCGAATTTATGAACTAGTTATATATAAAATCAAGACTTGAGAGACAAGTAAATCAACCACAATTCAACAAACAACCAAGCATCAGTCTCAAATGAGCTTTTAAGACATAGCTTGGTGCATTATTGACCTCTCCAGTCAATAAAATCCTTAGTTAATGCATGATTTAATTTAAAAATACACCCAAACCACACAGATGCACCAAAAGTAGACATCTAGACAAATGATTGTCAAGAATACCAAATTTTTCTTAACATATTCACGTTATTGGTACAACATCGCATGGGAGTGGATGACCTAGCACAACAGAGTCCATGTCTGTGTGATAACAATCATGTAAGAGGTCAATCAATTGAGACTACTTATAGTCCGGTAACTAGGGTAGAGGAGCACTACTAAGATGAAAAGATATAACTAAAATCCCCAAACATAATGCTCCTGTTAAAACTTAAAAAAAGATATAAAGGGATTTGAAACTTGTAGTTGAGTAAATAGGATTTCTACTGCTCTGAGCAGCTGTCTTTCTCTCACCCCTATTTCTTGTCTGCTCAGTACTTTCTCGTGTTTATCCCAAACTATAACGATCTTTAAGCTCTGTGTACACGCCATAAAGTACAACTTCTTCACTATTGTATTTCCTTTCCCAACTTGCTTTAAATTGTTTTACTTGAGTGAAGGGTCTTTCGGAACAAACTCTCAGCCTTCACAAGGTAGGAGTAAGGTCTGAGACTTTGCATACACACCACCCTCCCCAAACCCCACTCTTTGGGATTACACTTGGTATGTTGTTGTTTTGCTATGTCTACACAATGTTTGGAGATTTCTGATTCGAACAACTAAATGCTCATCATGCCAATATTACAATAAAAACATCCAAAAAAAAAATGATTCACAGAAATGGGGGAAAAGATGCTGATAAATGCCGCAATTAGGTACCAATAGTAGATGAGGAGTCGGGAAAGGTAGTGACAACAGGAGGTCGGTGGAGGCAGTGTCTTAATAGAAGGTAGTGGTGGCATATATAACCCACATTTGCATAACCTGCCTGTAATTAGCCCGTATTCAACACACCCATTTAAATTTAATACATGGTAAAAATGGGTCAACCCATAATAAAACGGGCTGAAAGCAGGTAAAAATGGGTTAAACCCAATTTATGATCCCGCCTTTTTTTGTTAAGAGAACAAAAATCTAGCGAAGAAGATTAAAATGATTCGAGGTTTTTAAGAGAGTTTATTATCACAGGGAAGAGGAAAATGATGGATGAAGAAGGAAACACCAGAGAAATTAGACTTTGGTACTTTAAGGAGAGAATAATTTGTATTTCCTACGTTTCATTATACTTGGCTCCCTATCTAAAACTACATTTTTCTTGTCCATTATAGTACAAAATCAAGAGTTTCTATTACTTTTTCCCCATACTACCCTTGGAGCTTGTTTGGATTGGCTTTTGACTTATAAGCCAAACGCCATAAGTTAGAATTTCTAACTTTTGGCTTTTGACTTATTTTTATCATTTTGGAAGAAGTATCTGCCAAGAACATTTGCAGCAAAAACTATGTCAGGTCTTCTACATACCAAATGT
This sequence comes from Capsicum annuum, assembly GCF_002878395.1. NCBI lineage: Eukaryota > Viridiplantae > Streptophyta > Magnoliopsida > Solanales > Solanaceae > Capsicum > Capsicum annuum. Next base: position 202,791,963 of record NC_061121.1, read on the forward strand.
TAGATATTTAACATGATAAATCCAAGGTCAAACATGATAATATGACACAAAATATTTAACATTAAGTCAGAAAAGGTCGATTAAAGTTTATAGACTGTTTTTTTAAAATGTGGCCACAAATATTTTTCTTCATCAATCCAAAAATCTCTATTCAAAAAACTAAACTTTGTTTTATTTTCGAAAATATCTTTTGCTAATATAGCCCACGTGGGAAAATGTTGGGCAAAATGGGCTTACATTATGTAAAACATTTTCTTTATATTTTAACTACCCCGCATTGTTGGGTAGTCCACAACATAGACCCGATTATAAGTGTGCTAATTGAATATTGGGAAGTGCACTTTATGTGCTTAGCGGGTCTAATGAAGCAGTAAATGTAGACTTAACCTAATGGGCCCATAATGGGTGCACCCATTAAGGTTTCAATAATTGCCACTAGGTCCCCTCCTCTAATCCTATAATGCACCACTTTGGCTCTTCTGGAGAATCATCCATAGACACGAAAGTGTGAGGTTGTTGTCCTTATGTTGCTCGGACTCTTAAAAAACGTCGACGCGTGAGTGTCAGATCCTCCAAAAATAGTGTATTTGTGAAGAATCCGAAACAGGTGTAACAATATTTTTAGAGAGTCCGAGCAACATAGGTTGTCCCATTGACACCACTTTAACAATAAGGGTAATAGAGCGGGAGACCTAGTCGGTTCTACAATCAGTTATGGCTCAAATAGGTATGCCATTCGATATATTTGTGTCCTATTATCATGTTTGCACTTTATAGATTTTGTATCCTATTATCATGTTCGATCTTGAATTTATCATGTTAAATATCTAACATAACCAAGTGCTTATAAATCACTTTTTTATTATTCCCTAACATTACAAAAGTGCTTAGAAACTACTTTGGCTTAAACACACTTAAAATAAGCCAACCCAAACAAGTTCTTAGTATTAAATAACTAAACAAAGTAGTAGTACTCAAATTTAGAGTTCCAAATCATCACTAATAAAGTTAATTTAATAAAATACACCCTTAAATAAAAGCTTTCTTAAGGATTGTGACAAGTCAACATGGGTCAAGTAAAATGAAACAGAGGGAGTACTTCCTTAGTTTCATTTTACTTAACCCATGTTGACTTGACACTTTCTCTAAGAAAATACTTTATTAGGTGTTTATTTTACTAGACCAACCTTATTAGTTATGATTTGAAAATCTAATTTGTATACTACTAGTATTTTTGTCTAGTTATATAATGTTAAGTGTAGTGTTAGAACAAAATAACAAGTTTCTTTGGATTTACTAGAATGGACAAGTATAAAAAGAAAAATCTACTTTTAGAACAAGGGCCAAGAAAAATGAAACCGAGGGAATGCTACGTACTAGTTTAGTTACTATAAATTATAAACTTGATGGTTCCGTTATATCCATCGAACTTTAGAAAATAATAAATGGCACATTTTGGTTTTACATTTAGTTAATCAGTAAATTATTGCCATAACTAATGACTCATTTTCTATGTTTAGTTTGGAACGACCAGATGACAAAAAAGTACAACATAACCCATTTTCACAATGCTAAGACTATAAATATAAGAATGAAATATGTGTACAATGTCTTTTGTGTTCTAATTAATATTAGGATTGCTGAAAGGCATACCTAAAAAGCGATATTAAAAGAATTCAATAAATATTGATGCATAATATGTTAAAATCTGGGTAGATATGGGCTAACCCATTTTCAACATGCCCATTAAAGACCCAACCAGATTTGACCCGCTTGAAATATGGGCGGGTTGGATTTAACACCTTTTTGTTCAACTTGCTTCCAACCCGTCCAAGTGCCACCTCTAATATCATAGGGGAAGCAGACAGTTTGTCAGTTTGGAGGGAAGTAGGATTGTTGTTTTATATCACAATTTTATTCTTCAACTGCATGTTTTATGCATACAAGTATACTTTTCTTTCTTCTTTTGTTTACTAAAAGAAAATAGGCAACCCGGTATACTCAAGCTCCCGCTATGCGCAGGGTCCGGGGAAGGAACCGACCACAAGGATTTATTGTACGCAACCTTACTTTGCATTTCTGTCAGAGGCTATTTCCAAGACTTGAACTCGTGACTTCCCGATCACATGGCAACAACTTTACAGCAAAAAAATTCTCATGTCCAAAAAACAACTCATCCAGTCCTTATTATCCTTGAATTGAGAATTTTATAACATCTTTAGTCTTCCCTAAAAACTTCCCAGTTTCTTATCAATAACTCAAACTACCACTACTTTCAACAATATGACATCCCAACCAGTGAACATCACAAGATTGTCTCTCTGCTATATTTGTCAATTGTCAGCAAAGCCAAAAGGAGGACTTGGGACAACAAGAGACTTCTCGGTCTTTTTTTTAGATAGCTGTGGTGCAGGGGCGGACCCACGTAGTTCGTGCCGGGTGCTTGAGCACCCATTGACCCCATAAATTTTTTATATATTTATATAAAAAATACAGTAAAGTCGGTTATAATGTATTGTTAAGCACCCATAGACAAAAATGGTTGTTGGGTACTTTGGCTTTGGTGTGGAACTTAAGCACCTTGATGCCTGAAGTTGCGTGGATTCGATTCCTGGTAGCAACACACTTTTTTTTTCTTAAAGGAAGTGCGCACCCATAACCTTCAAATCCTGGATTCGTTCCTGCTGTGGTGTTCGAGCCAGCTTGCGTGCACCTCGACTAATTCCACAGGATACCTGTCACCTCCCACCAGCACCAGGTACCAAGTAACTCTATCCACCTAGCCCTTAGGCTAGAACAGATGAGAAAAAATCACCTAGTGTTTGTCTCTATTGGGAATTGTGAACCTGAGACCTCATAGGTGTAACCATTTACCCATATATGGGCTTGTCTCTAAATGGTCTTCTTATATGGGCTTGGACAATCCCCCCTCATGAGCTAGCTTTTGAGGTTGACTTAGGCCCAAGATCCAATTCTTTATCATGGTATCAGAACCAGGCCCATCTCAAATCTTTGTTCATCGGTGATGGGCCCCCCATATTATATTATCTACGCTTCAGTTAACGAGGCCCAAGCGTGCGGGAGAGTGTTAAGTATCCCACATCGAAAAAGGGATAGGTAATTGGTCTTTTTATATGGACTTGGACAATCTTCCCCTCATGAACTAGCTTTTGAGGTTGAGTTAGGCCCAAGATCCATGCTTTATCATGGTATCAGAGCCAGGCCCATCCCAAATCTTTGTTCACCGATGTCGGGACCCCATATTATATTGTCCACGCTCCAATTAACGAGGCCTGGGCATGCGGGGGAGCGTTAAGCATCCCACATCGGAAGAGGGATGGGTAAATGGTCTCCTTATATGGACTTGAACAATCCTCCCCTCATGAGCTAGCTTTTGAGGTTGAGTTAGACCCAAGATTCATTCTTTACAATCTCCATTAAAAGATAAATATCAAAGGAACCAAGAACAAATAACAATTATAAACATTCATAATGAGACACAGTTCCTACAGCTAGAGCAATATCTCTATGTAAACCAGTAACTTCTTATAACCTTAGATCTCAGTGGAAGTTAGATGTTCTTAGATGGCGATATTCTTGCATGTGTCTTTATAAGCCTATGAATGCCCCATAACTTACATATTCCATCCTTCCCTTATCATTGGTCCCTTTACAACAATGATAATCCTGACTCCAACTGAAAAAGCATTTGCAGGACCATTATCATATTTCAAAGTCCTTAAGACCAATGAATACACCAGTAAATGCAGGTGGATGATGGCATAGAGTTCAAAGTCAGACAACATGCGGAAACAACTCAGCTTGAAATAGATCTTTCGCTTACAGTTTTGCAGTGAAGCATTCGAATTAGATACCTGCTTCCTTTAACCTATGATCGATAAATAGCTTTTTTAAAAGCAAATGGAGGTCTAAGAATTGTCAATAGATAGAGGCACAACTAGTTTAAAATGTGGGATACCACTATAACCATAACTCATTGTCACCTTTCTAGCAATAGGTACAGATTTAGAAGAAACTTATATATTATCCAAAATTTTATATACAATTAAGTCTAAACTAGCAAGTCCGCCTGCACTGATTACTGATGGGTACATGCACTATTGTGGATCGGTGTCACTATTAAGCATGTTCCATCAACTCAATATACAGATAACATACTAACCAAACGTAAACATCTAAAAAGCTCAGGAATTACCCTTCCGTTAAGAGAATTCAATGCATTCTGGGCATCTGCTTCTGACTCAAAGGTAACAAATCCAAAACCTTTAGGCCTTTGCGTTCTTGGATCTTTAACAAGCCTAGCTGCTCACCCAATTAACAAATCCATATCAATCAACCAATCAAATCAACTTAGCCTTATGGTGTGTTCGGTATGGAGGAAAACATCTGTGTTCGGTATGGAGGAAAACATCTAACTTTTTCCATGTTCGATTGATCAAGAATTTTCAAAAGCATTTTCAAGTTGCTTAAAAATGAGGATAATAGAAGAAGTGGGGAAAACAAGTTCTACAAGTCACATTCCACATTGATTGTATTCTCTCTACCCACCACCCCCTACACCCACCCCCTTTAGCCCCTATCCCCACCATGGCACGTCCTAGCCCCACTCATACGTCCCATTGTATTATTGTAGAGATATGACTAGAAACGGGGATATCCGATATAAGGTGAGAGTGACTTCGGTAGAAGATAAAATGCGGAAAGTGAGGTTGGGAGGTTGAGACGGTTCAAATGCCCCAGCGCGGAGGTGTGAGAAGTTGGCTATAGATGAAATCAAGAGAGGTAGATGTAGACCGAAGAAATATTGGGGAGAGATGATTAGACAGGATATGACACAATTTCACAATTTCAGCTTACTGAACACATGACCTTAGAATAAGAAGGGGCGGCAAACACGAATTAAGGTAGAATGTTAAGAGGTCAGAGTGAGTTCGCAGTACTACGCTTGTAGTTTTTTGTTCTTGGAATCTTGATGATATATGTTTAAGGTAGATTGCTTGTAGTATTATTTTGTGGTAATATTGTTCTGATAACATCTGTTATTGCGCTACTCCTTATTGTCTTTTGTACCCCTTTTACATTTTTTTTTGGACTAAATTTTGTCTTTAAGCTGACGGTTTACAAGAAACAATCTCTCCACCTCACCTCTAAGATAGTGATATGAATTGTGTACACTCTACCCCTCCCCAGACCCCACTATGCGAGAAATACACCGGGTATGTTGTTGTTGCTTTTAATAAAATTAATTTTTGCTAACGTACCAAACACAGGAAAATAAATAAGAAACCACTTAGTTTACCTAGAAAACATTTTCCACGGAAAACATCTTCTTCCTTCATACCGAACACATAATCTCAAACTAGTTGCAGTAACAATCCCATCTTTATAAAGAGTAACAGAGCAACAATGTACAGTAGATTAAAACATCAACGAAGAAAATGGAGAGTAACCTTCGGTAACAGCGCCAAAAGGTGAAAAGAGATTCTTCAACTGTTCATTCGTAGTGTAAAATGATAACCCTATTTAAACAACAATAATAAAAATCAAATGAATCAGTATTGGGTTTTTTCAATTAGTACATAAATTATACTATAACAGATTAATAAAAATATACAGCATGAGTATATCAAAAGAGAGGAAGGGGGGGTGGTGGTGGTGGAGTTTTTACTGCTAACGAATAGCTGCAACCCTTTTGCCATCTGAGTTTCCGAGAGCTGCGTTCTATCAAGTCAAAGAGAACACTGCATTTGTTGAAATTGCAACTCGGTCACTTTCTTAACCCAAATTTCATTTTGGTCCCTACTGTTCTATCATTCTTACTTTTTCCCCTCAATAAATGCCACAATTTAGGGAATGTTGTTCGCCCATCAAGGAAGAGAGTACAATATTTTTTGATTTATTATTATTGTTATTATTAACTTTTTTTCTTTTGGAAATGGGATTTGCATTGTGGGCGAACTCTAAAGTGTGGTTTGATAGATGTATGAGAATGATCTTGAATAAGGTGTTGCATTAGATATAATGACATTTATACGTTATTTGGTCCAAGCTCATCATCCCTTCGCCCCGCCCCCTAAGAAAAAAAATATTTGTTAGTATTTCTTTACCACACTATGAGATAATGATTTAATGCAAAAGTAGTTAGGTATCCAGTGATATGTTCATCAATTGATCCAAGTTGAACTAATTTCTGAGATCAGTTACTGGCTGAGGTTGAGAAGGATGGAGAATCAGTTTTCTTATCCTATCAGTGAATTAACATTGACGGATATATGGTGTAGACATTGACAGATCAGTGAATTAATTTTGCCGCTATGTTTAGATGAATATGCAGAAGTGAATGATTAAGCAAACAAACATACAGCATCAGAAATGAATGACATTGTTTTGATTTTGTATGTAGTAAGAAATTTTAAAGAAAGAAAGATAATATAACTCAACATCAATACTTTTGCCGGTAAATAATAAAGGTCAAACACATTGCCAGAATCCTCAACATGACACGATTTCTCACTTCAATATCTAAAGTGGACAATGGACGTTTTTAACACCTTAAATAACCATCAACTGTGTCACTTTAACACGTTTTACTGACTTGGCACATTGTGTGTCTTGTACACATTTTTAGTGTGTTGTTAATTTAAATATTACGATTCTTCTTCTTTTTCCTCCTCCACTTCTTCCTCTTCTTCTTTCGCTTCCTTCTCCTCTTCTTTCTCTTCCTTTTCCTCTTCTTCTTTCTGTTCCTCTTCCTCTTCTTCTTCCTCTTCCTCTTCCTCTTCTTATTCCCCTTCCTCTTCTTCTTCCTCTTCTTCTTCCTCTTCTTCTTTTTCCTCTTCTTCCCCTTCTTTTTTTTTTCTACTTCTTCTTCTACTTCTTCTTCCTCTTCCTCTTCTTTCCCTTCTTTTTTTTTCTTCTTCCTCTTCTTCTTCTTCTTCTTCCTCCTCTTCCTCTCCCCCCTTTTTTCTTCTTTTTCTTCTTCTTCTTCCTCCTCCTCCTCCTCCTCCCCCTCTACTTCTTCTTCTTCTTCCTCGTTTTCTTTCCCTTCTTCCTTTTCTTCTTCCACTTTTTCCTCTTCTTCTTCTTCTTCTTCTTCTTCTTCTTCTTCTTTCTCTACCTCTCCCCCCCTTTTTTTTTTCTTCTTTATTTTCTTCTTTCTCCTCCTCCTCCTTCACCACCTCCTCCTCCTCCTCCCCCTCCCCTTCTTCTTCTTCTTCTTCTTCTTTCTCTTCCTCTTCATCTTCTTCTTCCTCTTCTTCCTTCACTTCTTCCTCTTCTTCTTCCTCCTCCCCCTCCTCTTCCTTTTCCTCTTTTTCTTTTTCTTCTTCTGCCTCTTCTTCTTCTTCTTCTTCTTCTTCTTCTTCCTCCTCCTCCCCCTCCCCGTCTTCTTCTTCTTCTTCTTCTTCTTCTTCTTCTTCTTCTTCCTCTTCCTCTTTCTCTTCTTCTTCTTCTTCTTCTTCTTCTTCTTATTTTTCTTCTTCCACTTCTTCCTCTTCTTCCTCTTCTTCTTCTTTTTCTTTTTCTTCTTCTTATTCTTCTTCTGCCTCTTCTTCTTCTTCTTCTTCTTCCTCCTCCTCCTCCTCCTCCTCGTCTTCTTCTTCGTCTTTCTCTTCCCCTTTCTCTTCTTTTTCTTCTTCTTCTTCTTCTTCTTCTTCTTCTTCCACTTCTTCCTCTTCTTTCTCTTCTTCCACTTTTTTCTCTTCTTCCTCTTCTTCTTCCTCTTCCTTCTCCTCCTCCGCTTTTTTTTTTCTTTTTCTTTTTCTTTTTCTTCTTCTTCTTCTTGTTATTTTTCATCCTCTTCGTCTTCTTCTTCTTCTTCTTCACTTCCTCTTCTTCTTCTTCTTCTTCTTCTTCTTCTTGTTCTTCTTCTTCTTCTTGTTCTTCTTCTTCTTTTTCTTCTTCTTCTTTCTCCTCATCCTCTTCCTCTTCCTCTTCATCTTCCTCTTTCCCTTCCTCCTCCTCCACCTCCTCCTTCTCCTCCTCTTCTTCTTCCCCCTCTTCTTCTTACTCTTCTTCTTCCACTTCATCATCTTCTTCTTCTTCTTGTTCTTCCTCTTCTTCATCTTCTTCTTTTTCTTCCTCCTCTCCCCTTCCTCCTTCTTTTCTTCTTCTTCTTCTTCCTCCTCCTCCTCTTCCTCGTCCCCATCTTATTCTTCTTCTTCTTCCTTCTCTTCCTTTTCCTCTTCTTCTTCTTCTTCTTCTTCTTCTTCTTCTTCTTTCTCTTCTTCCTCTTCTTCCACTTTTTCTTCTTCTTCCTCTTCTCCCTCTTCTTCCTCCTCCTCTTCTTCTTCTTCCTCTTCTTTCATTTCTTCCTCTTCTTCCTCTTCTTCTTCCACTTCTTCCTCTTCCTCTTCCTCTTCCTCTTCTTCTTCTTCTTCTTCTTCTTTCTCTTCCTCTTCTTCTTCTTCTTCTTCTTCTTCTTCCTCTTCTTCCTCTTCTTCTTCTTCTTCTTTTTCTTCTTCCTCTTCCTCTTCTTCTTCCTCTTCTTCTTTCCTTTCCTCCTCTTCTTCTTCTTCTTCTTCTTTCTTTTTCTCTTCTTCTTTTTCTTCTTCTTCTTCTTCCTCTTCTTCTTCTTCTTCTTCCCCTTCTTCTTCTTCTTCTTCTTCCTTTTCTTCTTCCTCTTCTTCTTCTTCTTATTCTTCTTCCTCCTCTTCTTCTTTTTTTTTTCTTTTTTTTCTTCTTCGTCTTCCTCTTCTTTTCTCCCCCCTCTTCTTCTTCCTCTTCTTCCTCTTCATCTTCTTTCTCTTCTTCTTCCTTTTCTTCTTCTTCCTCTTCTTCCTCTTTCTCTTTTTTTTTCTTTCTCTTCTTCCTCTTCTTCTGCATCTTCTTCTTCTTCCTCTTCCTCTTCCTCCTCTTTCTCTCGTCATCCTCTTCTTCTGCCTCTTCCTCTCCTCGTCTTCTCCTTCTTCTTTTTCCTCTTCCTCTTCCTCTTTCCTTTTCTTCTTTCTCTTCTTCCTCTTCTTCTTCCCATTCTTCCTCCTACCCTTCTTCTTCTTCTTCTTTCTCTTCTTTTTCTTCCTTCTTTTAATCTCCTCCAACGCTTTCTCCATTTTTATCCACCAACCACTCAAGCAATTATGGCTTCGTCCTTAAGATAGTAAAAAATGGGGAGAATTAATCTTTCATCACCTTCTTCTTCCAATTTTTATAAATCTATAATTTTTAATCACTCATTTTAGCTTAATTTCTTCCTTGATTTTACTCAATTTTAAGTTCCTTCAATGGTGAA
>NC_061121.1:202804212-202820765 GCF_002878395.1 Capsicum annuum
TAAGTTCCATAATCCAAGAATCTCAAGAAAGCTTTCAAGATCATCTCTTAAGGTTTCAAAGTCAAGTTCTTTACATCAAATCAGGTCTATTAAGGTATGTGGGATTATGAACAAGGATACTTCTTTCATCCTTGTCCCCAAAACTTGATTTTTACTTAAGATTTCATAATTTGCAATTAGAGTTCATACACAGAGGATCTTGTTTTCAGTTTATGAATTTATAAAGTGATTGAAGTATGAAAGTGCATAGTTTTCTTGATTTAAAGAATTCTCTTTCATGATTTGAATATTATGAGTATGATTTGAGATGTTGATTTAAAGATTTCCAATCAAGCTTAAAGCATGATATTGTGATTCTTGATTTCATTATCTTGATATTGTTGAAGTATTTTAAGAAGTATATTGATCATGATGTTTTGCTATGAATTTGCATGAGATTTAAAGATGGGCTTTAAGCCCTAAGATTGAGTATTGATATTTCAAGAAGATTATAATTTTAAGCCTCTTAAGAAGATTATAATTTTAAGCCTCTTCGGTTAATGTTTACCAAGATTTAAGAAAGAAATTTGATCTTTTGATCCTAAGATAAGATAAGGAATCCACATTGTTTGTACAGTTTGAGATTTAAAGAAAAAAAGCTTAATTAGTTTTCATTACAAACCCTTGTGCTATTTTAAGGTGGATTTCCTAAAGTTCTGAGCAAAAGAATGAGAGTAGTATTTAGCACCGAGTTGGGTATGATTCCAAGGTTTCATACCCTAGAACTACGTGCCACCGTAGAATTAAGATTAAGTGCCCATAGTGAGCTAAGATAGTGATAACTTAAGATAAGGTTATACTCCTTGGCAAGAGTCTAAGCCCATAGTTGGCTAAGATAGTGATCACTTGAGATAAGGTTACACTCCTTGGCAAAAGTCTAATACCTCTCCCCAACGTGAGGTTTTCCCCTTAGAAAAACATGATGTTGGACTCCATGATGGCTCACATAGTATATGTCGATTAGAAGAATCTCCCAAAGTCCTTAATTCCTAAAAGAAAATGTCAGAACAGTTTTGAGAAAATTAAGTATAAAGGCTCACAAATTTACGCAGATATTATTTTACCTAAGATTTTAGTTGTCATAATTCATCTTTTAGTTTTAAGATTTATAAAGGTGAGTCCTTTTCACACTTAGCCTGGATGATATGAAAATAAAATAAGAGTACAACTTTTTTTAGAACTAAGTGTGGTGGCTCACAAGAATCACTTTTATGCTCTATTACTCATGAGTTATGATTTCACAGTTTAGATTATTCAAGTCAAGGTGAGTCACTCATATTTAGCATGCAGTTTCAAAAGTGTAATTGAATATTGCATTATTATTTTACTTATTCATACACCCCCACATGCTTAGTACATCCCAAAAGTACTGATCCATATATATATCTATGTGCTGCATTGTTTAATAATGTAGGTACAAGTTCTAGTGTTCATATCAGAATCTGATAGTTACAACTTCCAGTCAGTAGGTGATGAGTCCTTTCGATTCAAGTGCTCGAGTCAATCAGAGTTTGTGTAGCATTTTATTTTCTTTATTCATTCAGTTGTATTGATTTAAGATATTTAGAGGTCATGTCCCGAATACCTATAGTCAATACTAGTAGGGGTTTCATAGGCAGTCAGTAGAGTTGTGTATTTTATTTTAGTCTTATTTTATATAATCAGGGTTGTAATCATTTTAATATAGTTTGTTTTTATCATACTAAGAAAAGATGTATCTTTCGCTTATTTCTTTCTAACTTATGTAATTTATTCAGTTGCTTATGAGTTATACCAGTATAAGGGTTAACTTGGGATCACTTATGGTCCTAAGCACCATGTGACGACTAGGGGGTAGTCTCGGGTTGTTACAAACTTGGTATCAGAGCATAGAGTTCAAGTGTCCTAGGGTGTCTGTGAAGCTGTGTCTAGTAGAGTCTTATAAAATGGTACAGAGACGTCTGTACTTTTCTTTGAGAGGCTACAGGGCATTTAAGAAAAGTTTCCCTTCTTCATGCTCTAGATCGTGCTGTAAAGCTGTTTTCTTAGAATCTTTTATCTCTTCATGTGTTACCCCAAAATTCCTCATCTATGACTTATTCTTGAGATAACATGATTAGTAAGTTCCAATTCTTCCCAAGATGATGCTCTCAGATTTACTATCAGTAACTTCAGAAGTCACAAGTAGCTTGAGAGGAGCTCACTAGTATGCTATAAGTTTCTCAAGTTGAAAGTTATTTTCCTCATCCTCATGATTCGTTTAGTTAAGACAGAGTAAGATATGTATTCAGATTCCTCATTAACCCTTCAATATGGATAGTACTCATTAAAGGAGATTGTGTGAATATAGATTGTTGAATAGAGTTTGTATTCATGATATATTAAATCCTAGAGTGTTATGATTCATAAGTAGTAGAACCTTCTTATAGTTGGAAGTATGGGTTTAGAAGTATAGTGACAAGAAAGGTTATAAGGGTGATTTATTAAATGTATATAGCCAAACTTTTGCATACGATTGAGTTAGTAGTGAAGTGATAAATCCTTATGTGTTGTTTAGTGGAAGGTAGAGAATGAGTTATTAGCTAAGGTGAATTGTTGTTTGCTTGAAGTATGACAAGAGTTATTGATGGTATTTGTTGTGTTAGAAAAGTATAGGTTATTGATGAAAGTATTGGGTGGTTGAGTATTGTGAATTTAGGCTTATAAAGCTAAGAAAGATATGTAGGTGTATAGATGAGTAAATAATCGTAATGTATAGAAGGAGGATGCGTTAAAATTTTTTAATAAGGTATGTCAAAGGATTATAATCAATTGTCGTTATTATGAGGTTCTAGTGCACTGGTGTTTCTTGATGCTTTGTTTTATAGCTTCCAGGTGAGAATAGTATGTGAGGATGGGTTGTAAATCATATTTAGCACTAGACATTAAGTTTAAACAGTGGATGATCATCAAGGTGGAAGTAATGATTGCGTAGTCAGTGATGCTAGATATATGAGAGTGATTTAGTAGGCTTGAACTGTGTATGCAAGAGCTTATGTTCATGTATTCGTAATTAAGTTTGATGTAGAGGTGTGTATGGGGCTGCATTATTTTTGAAGCTTATTAAGTATTGTGTGTGGTTAATAGTACCCTTGAGTGGTTAAGTAGAAGAAGGTTAGCTATAGCGTTCATGATGTTCATAGTAGATGAGTTGAGGTGTTATGGATGTTGGTGGTAAGTCTTTTAAGTACGATTTTGATTCTTATGGTTTGGAAAGGATATAATTTTGAGATACGATCTTGGTAGGCTATGATTATTTGTTTAGTAAGGCAAGTATGTTTGTCGAGTTAATAAAGTGTATGTCTACGATGACGACTATTGAAGCTAAAGGAAGTTAAGAGTGGTATGTACTAAGAGAGTGACCAAGAATGAAGTTAGTATGGTTCATTAAAGGGTTGGGTTGAGCTAATAGAAATAAGAATTGAAGCTCTAGATAGTTTGAATTTAGGGTATGGTGATACTCATGAAGATTCTAAGCTAGTAAGTGTTCAAGTTATTACACAGTGATTTTTGGGGCAATAGAAATCCAAGGGTTGAATCTCGAAAGGAGGTAGTAGCAATGGGTGTTACAACATTAAGATATAGTCTTTTAGGGTAAGTTTAATTTTTATGTGTACTGTTATACCCAGACTTTAGAGTAAAATGAGTGCAGTTTAGATTAGGTTCAGTAAAGGGTCCCACATGCTTAAAGTGATGTCTTAAAGCTAAGGGGGAGAAGGTAGAATGAGTAACTAAGTCAGGCTTCCATATTCTAGTAGTGATGCCAGTGTAGTGTAGAAAAGCAATAATGGAGGATGATGCCCAACCCATTCTCATCTCAGTACAAAGTATTATACTTCAGTTACCATGATATCTACTCATGCCTTACGTGTCAGCTCCATGACCACAATTCATAGTTATGTACCTTATAGGAAAATCATGTACGCTTCCAAATTCCAGTATAAGAAACTCCAGTTCACTCATCAGTCAGAGTCATATTCTCCAAATTATGAACTCCAAATCTAAGTCATGCAACTCATGACTCATGTACTCATGCTTTACAGTATGTTCAGTTCCAGTACTCATGCAACACTCTTCATGATCAGTGAAATTCAAATTTATATCCTATATATCCTCAGATGGATCTCTTTAATGAAGCCATGCCTTTGACATTCTATTTCTCAGGCCTCAGTTAATAGACCAAGTTATGTATAGTATTCTTTTGTGCTTTAGGTCTTCATGTGTTAGCCCTTCAATGGCCTCTTATTATGTTAAGATAGTGGTGATGATAATGGATAAGTAGTGGATTAGATGAGAGGGAGTTGATGACCCTTATTAAGAAAGATTATTTATGTTTTTCTATCTGAGGCTAGAGGATAAGGGAATATTGAGGTAAATCTTTGGTATATGTCATAGTTAGTGGAGAATTTTGGGTATTCCTTCTGAATGCATAGTGCAAGAAAGCTGTTGTTGATAGAGATTTAGAGAATACGAGAAGTATGCCTTTATGGGTGGTTGTCTTAAAGTTCATATGTGGTTATAATGATAGGCTTGAATGTCATGTTGGGATGTAAGTGGAGGAATACAATATGTGCAAAAAAATCCATAGTAGGAGTTCAGAGTTAGTCATTGAAGTGGTAAGGCATGTTATGCTTAGGGTGTGAGCTCTAGAAGAGACATAGAAGATTGAATCATGTAGTTTAGACTAGTATTATGGTGTAGTGTGTTGTATCTTGTGATTTCAAGTTAGGCTTGATCATGGTAAGAGAATTTAGTTCATTTTAGACTTTAGTAGATTGGATTATCAATGCCATTTGAAGATTTATAAGTTGAATCAAATGGGTATAATATTTAAATAGTATAGTTGATGGGGTAGTTGAAAAGTATTGCTAAGCTTGAAAGTAAGAAGTTGCATCGCCTAAGGCCTAGTAATTCTATCTTAGTCTATGATTTATATATGTCACATACTACAGAGTTATAGCCATGTTACGATTCCTTATTCAACTATCTTATTCGGATCATGCCCAATAATTCGTTGCTCTCTAATGTTATTAGAACTTATTAGAAAGAGTGTTGAAGAAGTACTGCGGTTGAGTATAAGCTTTTAGTGATTTAGTTCGTATAGCCTGCAATCCAGTTTAGCAATCAAACAGATAAGCTTCTACAGATTTCCAACTTTCTGTTTAGTTTTACTATTCAAAGTTTTGTGAGTAAGACCACTTCACGAGGTAAAATTTTCATTCGTGCAAATTGCAAATTCACCTCAGTCCATGCACCAGACATCAGTTACAGATTCAGATATTTAGTCATAATTCAGTTCATAAGTGTTTATTGAATGATTTTAGTTTTCCAAGTATTCCAGCTCAGACAGCGTAATACCCATTGTATGATCTTAGTCTCATTTTCTAATGATTCATGCTTGCATAAGTTATCACTTCGCAATTCTATATGTATGATTGTTTCACGAACCCTTCAAATGAATTTTAAACTCGTAGCATGAATCGGCTCCTTATAGTAAATAAAGGCAAGGCAACTCAAAAATCAGCTTCATGATAGACTTTGTAAAGTTTCAGCTCAGCTATATCTATCATTAACATATATGTCATGTCTACATTATTCCATACTTTTAATGTCTCAATAAGTTCCTACCCATCATTCGAGGATGAATGATTTCAAGGGGGAGATAATGTAAGACCCCGCATTTTTTAAACTATAATTCAAACTATCCCTCCAATGTGTATAGACCCAAAACCAATGTTTCCTTATTAATATATGTATGATGATCAATTATATAGTATGGGAATACCGTTGGATATGAATTGAGGTCACAAATATCTCTTAACTCAAAGACGAGTTAAGAACGCTTCTATTGGTTAAGTTTTAGTGAACATTTCAGCTTGGGTCAACTTTCAATGACCACTACTCCTTGTACATAATGAGTTGCGTGTCCTACTTTATATCAAATCAAATATCTCTGAATCTTCTTTCCAACTTATTTGGTTTCACCTTAATACGATATCAGAGCAAAAAGTTATACTGATTTTACTTCAGTATGTCTATCTATAAATAAGTGATGACATGAGCTGATAGGCTATCACATATGTGACGACCTATCAGAAAAATAGTCAGACCAAACCAAAAACCTATAAAATTAAGCTCCTAAGTGACGACCTGAGCTGATAAGCCGTTAATTATGTGACGACTTATCTGACCAAGTCGTCACCCATGATCAAACTTGATTAACCTCACCCTTAAATAATTTTGGAGGGGTATTTTGGTCTTTCCCCTCACCTTCCACGACATAAATCACCAAAAACACGTATCGATCCATCATAAATCAATTTTGGAAACCCCTAATCCTCTTTATTCACAAGAACAAGATTAGGGTTTCCTCTTAACATCCTCTTCCAAGAACTTCAAAACTCCATTACTCATTCTTCAAGATAAGCAAGAATCTAAGATTTATAATCCAAGAAGTTCTAGAATATTCCCAAGAATATCAAATTCAAGTTATCCTCTTTAAGAAAGAAACCAAGAATTAAGTTCTATAATCCAAGAATCTCAAGAAAGCTTTCAAGATCATCTCCTAAGGTTTCAAAGTCAAGATCTCTACATTAAATCAGGTCTATTAAGGTCTATGGGGTTATGAACAAGGATATTTCTTTCATCCTTGTGCCCAAAACTTGATTTTTATTTAAGATTTTATAATTTTCAATTAGGGTTCATACACAAAGGATCTTGTTTTCAGTTTATGGATTTATAATGTGATTGAAGTATGAAAGTGCATAGTTTTCTTTATTTAAAGAATTCTCTTTCATGATTTGAATATTATGAGTATTATTTGAGACGTTGATTTAAAGATTTCCAATTGACCTTGAAGCATGATGTTATGATTCTTTATTTCATTATCTTGATATTGTTGAAGTATTTTAAGAAGTCTATTGATCACGATGTTTTGCTATGAATTTACATGAGATTTAAAGCATGGGCTTTAAGCCCTAAGATTGAGTATTGATATTTCAAGAAGATTATGATTTAAACCTCTTTGGTTATTGTTTACTAAAATTTAAGAAAGAAATTTGATCTTTTGATCCTAAGATAAGATAAGGAATCCACATTGTTCATACATTTTGAGATTTAAAGAAAGCGAAGCATGATTGGTTTTCATTGCAAACCCTTATGCTATTTTAAGGTGAATTTCCTAAAGTTCTGAGCAAAAGAATGAGAGTAGTATTTAGCACCAAGTTGTGTATGATTCCAAGGTTTCATACTCTAGAACTACGTGCCATCGTAAAATTGAGATTAAGTGCCCATAGTGGGCTAAAATAGTGATCACTTAAGATAAGGTTACACTCCTTGGCAAGAGTCCAACACCTCTCCCCAATGTGAGGTTTTCCCCTTAGGAGAACATGACGTTGGACTCCATGACGGCTCACATGGTGTATGTCGGTTAGAAGACCTTCCCAAAGTCTCTAATTCCTAAAAGAAAATGTCAGAATAGTTTTGAGAGAACTAAGTGTAAAGGCTCACAAATTTACTCAGATATTGTTTTACCTAAGATTTTAGTTATCAGATTTCAGATTTTAGTTTTAAGATTTATAAAAGTGAGTCCTTTTCACACTTAGCCTGCATGATTTGAAAACATAATAAAACTACAACTTTTTTTAGAACTAAGTGTAGTGGCTCTCAAGAATTACTTTTATGCTCTATTACTCATGACTTATGATTTGACAATATAGATTATTCAAGCCAAGGTGAGTCACTCACATTTAGCATGTAGTTTCAAAAGTGTAATTGAATATTGCATTATTGTTTTACTTATGCATTCACCCCTAAACATGCTCTGTACATCCCAAAAGTACTGATCCACATATACGTCTATGTGCTGCATTGTTTAATAATGTAGGTAGGGGTGTACATAGGTCTAGTTGGTTTAGTTTTTATTAAAAAAAAAACCAAACCAATCATATAGGTTTATAAACCAAATCAAACCAACATAAAATTGTATTTTTTCAGTTTAGGTTTTAGTCGATTTTTTTGGTTTTTTTTTTTTATAATCTTTAGTTTTTACAATTATATTGTGATCAAAGATTAGATCAAATATGTTTTCACTCATGTGCTAATGTAAAACCATAATTATGGAAAACTGAGGAGCGGAAAACTCTCTTGAAACTAAAAAGTGAGATGAAGAGTGAAAAGTTTAGGTTTTAAGTTTATATTGAGTTTTTGATCATTTAATTAGCAATTAATGGACAAATATTATAACTTAAAGGCCCAATCTAAATATAAAGATATATCTACATCTACTTTCAAATTATTGAAAATTACTAAAACTAGTTGAAAAAGAATTTAACAAGTAGATTATAATTAATATTTTATGTATAAAAAGTTCGAATATTATATATATATATATATATTATGTCGGTTTGATTCAGGTTCGGTATGACTTTTTTTTGGTTAACATCAAACCAAACCAAGAATGGTCGATTTTTTTTCTAACGCCAAACCAATCAAACCAAACCATAAGTCGATTTTTTTCGCGGTTTGGTTTGGTTCGTCGGTTCGGTTTGACTTGACGGTTTGGTCTGTACACCCCTAAATGTAGGTATAAGTTGTAGTGTGCATATCAAAATCAGACAGTTGTAGCTTCCAGTCAACAAGTGATGAGTCCTTCGATTCAAGGGCTCAAGTCAGTCAGAGTTTGTGTAGCATTTTATTTTCTTTATTCATTCAGTTGTATTGATTCGGGATAGTTGGGGGGGTCATGTCTCGACTACCTATTGTCAATACTAGTAGATCCTACAAAGGCAGTCAGTAGGGTTTTGTATTTTATTTCAGTCTTGTTTTTTATAATTAGAGTTGTAATCATTTTAATATAGTTTGTTTTGATCATACTCAGAAAAGATGTATCTTCCGCTTATTTCTTACAGACTTATGTAATTTATTCAGTTGCTTATGAGTTATGCCAGTATAAGGGTTAACTTGGGATCACTTGTGTTCCTAAGCACCGTGTGACTACTAGGGGGTAATCTCGAGTCATTACACTAATACACTCTACCAAACGACCCTAAGTATTATTTTTAAATTTTTTCATAAACAAACGAAATGATAGTTAGTTAACAGACGTGACACTATTCGCCAATATGTGGATGGAGTGTTCTTTTTGGTGTTTTTTTTCTGAGAGTCTCACTTTTGATTCATTATGTTGAAATTGTTGCTTCTTTTGGTGTCGTAGCATGTTTGACCAAGCTTATCTTTTCAAAAGAAATTTAATTATTTTATAAAAGTGCGGTGTTTGATCAAACTTTTGAGAGAAACTTAGTGTTTCTAGGGAGTAGAATAAATTGTTTTTCTGAAGCTAAAAAGAATAGGTTCTTTCTAAAAATATTTATTAAAAGGATTTTTTTAAAAATATATACTTAAAATACTTTAAAAAGTTTCACCAAACACCAATTGCTGCTTAAAAGTATCTTTTAATTTATTGGCTAAATACAAATTATTATTCACGTATGGTTCCTTTTTGAAAATATTTTTAGAATAAACATTTTTCAAAATAAAGTGATGTTAAAAGTTTAGCCCTACTAAAACTCATTAGGCAACATCCCTAACCAAAAATAGAAAATATAAGACCTAGGAACAAAATGCCTAAGTTTCTCAACTCTATAATGACTATAGAGGAAGATATAAGACTCAAACGTCTAACCGACTAATAAATGGAATCTATATTATTCATGGTTTCAAAAATAGTTAATTGAGAACACAATCTAAAAACTAAAATAAACTTAAAATTTTAAAATACAACACATGAAAACAAACAGACAAATAGGTATTAATAATATAGATATTCATATTATCCATTCGGATATCCATTCCTTAGGAAACAATATGAATAATATTCATATCTGATCCGTTGCTCACACAATTTTGTGAACCTGTTAATATTGGTGGAGAAAGTATCTAAAGATTCAAGAAGATCAAAATGAATTAAGATAAGTAGAGTTTAACTCCCTATAATGGTGAACTATATTTTTGATATTATATTGTATATTATCTTTCCTAAATTGTTCATGGTTTGGACTTTTTACTATATATCTATAATAATTTCAACAATCTTAGATTATTGTCATTCAAAATCACTAATATTTTCTTGTACGCTCAATTTTGTTGTGCATTCACAATAAATGCAACAACATTGATATTTGTGCTTTGGAGCTATTGCAAACTCACTTCAACAAAAAAAGTTTAGCCAATGTATTCGGTATCTTCTCCATCTAATCGAAAGGACATGGAAATTATGTATTTTTCAAAATGTAATGCACAATGAGGAAGATGTAATTATATTGTATTCTCATCTTAGCAAAACTATAATAAGACATAAGACATATAATCATTTATATAGTTAGCTAAATTGGATCAAGATTCTCTTTTTGAAACTTACACTTACTTTCTTTAATTTGATCATTAATATGGGTTAGACGTTGTCACGATGCCATGACCCAAAATCCAAAGAGTCGTGATGGCACTTGTTGCAACGAACCTTGACAAGTAACCCTATCACCCAAATTAATACACAAAGAAAAAAAGACAATAATAATCCCAAGATAAGGCATCTAGAGCGAAGTCAAACCATACAAGTATAATAAATACAGAAAGAAACACAACAATGCAGCCACAAATTTCAAAACCAGGTGTCAAAGTATAAGAACGTATCTAGTACAACTCGAATCCAAAGAAATACATAAGATATCTAAATATAAGAGAAACTCTATCTTTGAATGAAAATAAAGATATAGTCTATAAAAAAAGGTAGCATAAGACATCCGGACACCTGAAAATCATCAACTACCTTGAAAGCTCCAACAATCGCCCGAGTCAAGCAACGTGGGGCACACTCGAACCTGAATCTACATTGAAAAGGTACAGTAAGAGTGAGTACGGTCCCCTTGTACTCAGCAGGTATCATAGGCTGACTGAGCAAAGTAGAAAATAAAGTACATAAAATACACACTAAAGGCACGACACCTGCAATCAGAACATATCCTACAATGGTAGTCCACGCTGCTTGCACTAATAGTTCTAATATATATATCACAAATACAACAACAATCCAACAAGTATAACACAAGTATACATTATATCACACGTAAGTATAAATACAGAAGAACATATATATATACAGAATGGTCAAGTAAAAATAACAGGATTAGAGCAAGTAGACATATAACAAGTCAATATGAAAATTCAATCACAACATCAATTACAATAAAGCACATGCAATGTATAATATGATGATGATGATGATGCATGAGGTTGTCACATTGCCTTGAGATTGCTACAAAACCTTGAAATTGGCACATAGCCTTAAGTTTGGCACACAACCTTGAGCAATAACCCGTATTTTTAGTGTTTTTCATATTTTCAGTAATTTCAGTATTTTCAGTGTTTTTAATTCTTTAGTAATTCTAGCATTTCTAGTGTTTCCACAACACATACATAACATAAGATACAAACCAAGTACACAAACATAATAACAAGTAAATATAAAGCAATAAAACAAACAAGTGAAATGATGCATATGATGACATGAGTATGATGATGCGAGGTTCACAATCATTCAAAATGAGTATTTTCACAATCAATCCACATGATGTATTATTACAACCAATCCATATGAAGTATTTTCAAAACTAACCATAATGTTACAATTTCACAACCACGTGAGTCAATATCCACTCACTATTTCCACTATACATGAATATTCTACATGAGTCACATGTCCATAAAGTATGATTATATCACAATACGTCAAAGGCATCACAATAGACATTTCTAACAACACAATACAATTATTCTCATGTATTCAAGGCTATCAAATCATTACATAAGATCCCACACGGTCACACATATCACAGGATATCTTAGATTTAACAATTATATCACATTTAGTCCCCCACAAAAGCATAACATATAGATATCCGTATTTCATGATTAATTCCCATCCTTAACATACATTTTGGTATATAAATTAACTACCTAGTCAAGTCTGAAGAGTTAAGTCATAACCTACCTCGAATGTCGAAATCAGTCCGCTATACTTTGAACTCACGACCTTACTTCTCACGAACGATTCCAAAATTAACTAAAATCAAGAAACATAAAAATACGCGTCAAAACAAAGCCAACGATATCCATATTGCCTACTTTTAGTTCGGGGTCAAAACAGACCCTCGAAATAGATTTTCAACAAAATCATAACTTTACTTCAAAAATGTGTTCCCCATACCTTTAGAAATCTACAGTTTAAAATTCAAGTCAAATCAAGTAAAAATATGGTTCAAATCAAAGAAAAACCATTTTTAGTCTTTATCGGGAAAAACTTTTGAAATCCATTAAAATATCAAGAATAGAGCATGGTTTGAAGATGAAATCGAAGAAAATCAAGTAATTATAGGATTAGGAACATTGTTCAAGTAAAAAGGAGTTAAATTTGAGATTAAATCAAGTAATAAGGTTTTTGGGGTTTTGAGAAATTAAATCAAGAATTAAAGTAAGAAAAGGATGAAATCTCACCTTAAATTCGTAAAAGAATCAAGAAATAGACGTTAATATAACTTTTCAAACACCTACAAGTTTCACTTTTAAGCTCTCACACTATTTTAGAGTTTAACTCTCAAGAGCTAAGGTGTAAGAATGAGTAAAATTATGCCAACAGGGCTTTATTACTTACACCAGGTTGCTAGAAAAATAAGGCATAAATCGCCCTTGCCAAATGAGATTTATTACCCTTTATTTGCCAGGTTACACCAGCAATCTGGTACACCAGAATTTTAAGTCCAAAGCGGATTTCAATGGGGTTCCCGAGATTCATTCAGAGTCTAGTATATACAAATGAATTATGTAACCACACTAAATTCGATGCTTCGAACTCTATGGAGATATCATAATTTGAAAAAAATATCATTTTCACATATTCGATCCCCGAAATCCGAAATTATAATTTTTCAAATCGAGGATCAAAATAAGATTTAAAAATCATAAACCTAACCAAATATGTTACCACCCTATATCAACATCCCAGATGCGCTAGTGAAGTCAAAATTTTCATCCGAGGTTGTTTTGATCAAATATGGGTCCGACACCCATAATTTTAATTTTTCAACTTTAGAATAATAGGTCAAAATGAGCTCGGGTGCATCGAGACCTGAATAAAAAGTCTACTAAACCTAAAATCGATATTATGTAGCTGTTGGCGTAGTCCATTCAATCATTCATCATACGGATCAAAAGATAACCACACAGGTCTATAATAAAGCTCTCAAAGCCACCAAAAATCACAATTTCGCATAAAAGGCACCAAAATACATCAAAAATCATATCAGTTAGCCCCGCACCCCAGAAATACCATAATGCAACTATGAGGAGGGGTAAAATAGTCATATCACACAGAAACACATATTTCACATATTTCATCAAATTTTTAGGTTTTTACAGACGATTCTAAAGTTGAGGCCATAATGACACCTACCTTGATCCAGTCTTGGTAGGTAAGTCGAAGAACCCACAAAAAAGGAAATGCGATAAATGAAAAAAAGTAACTACATACGAGACTTTTAGAATGAAGTCAGACCATAACTATCATAATTTAAAGTATGAATAAAGTATAACGAAATCCCAAAACTTGGTATCATAAGTGTAAAGAGTATTAAATACATAACCGAATCTGAAAAAATATAAGACTATCTCTGAAGTAAATAAAAACAAGATAGAATAGGAAGAGGTCCAAAAGCTGTCCAAACTCTGGAGCTCACCCGTACCTTGAATATCAACTCTAATAGCACGAAATTAGCCATCATGGGTTATACTCGAACTGGAATCTACACCAAAAGGGCACAATAAAAGTAAGTATGATTTACTTGTACTCAATACGTATCATAGACCGACTGTAGAAAAGTGAAAAATAAAACAAGTAAAAGATACTATGAGCACGTCACCTGCAAATAGAAAAGTTCTCAAATGGCAGCTAACTCTATCTCTACTAACATTTCTAAGATATACATATAATAAAGGAAACTACACATAGAATTTAACTAAGGAAATTAAATACACAACAACAAATACATAAGGAAAATACAACGATGTAATGCAATGCAATGAAATGCTGGGATAATATGATGATGGTGAACGTAAGCTATCTGTAAGACCCCGCAGAAAGTTTCATCATCTAAGTCTTTTAAAGCATGTCAAGGGAAGTCTCACACTTAGAAAATTTAGCTAAGTGTGGGGACTTAGTCATTTCCAAGTCCTCCAAACTTTGAAGATTTTATTTATGACCTTCCTGACCTTAGTTTGTCGATTAAATTAATTCATGATCGGAGAAGTCAATAGTATGTCTCGGGTGAGTTTCATAATTTTCAAACTAGCGTAAGGGTGAGTTTGGATGTCCAAAATAGTGAGCTCTCGCGATAAGCCCGCAACGCGAGATTCATTTCCTATTTTTAGAAGTCGCGACACGAGGTTTATTCCCATTTCTTAGAGTCGTGAAATAAGATTCATTCCCATTTCTGGGAGTCACAACGCGAGATTTATTCCCATTTCTGGAAGTCATGACACAATGGTCAGTTACACGGGAAAGAGAGGCCAAGGGGTAGTATAGTGTTTTTACCCCATTCCCAATCCGTCCAAACACAAGATTAAAGACTTTCAGAGGCATTATATGCTAATTTTCATCAAAGTCTCTAAAATTAAGAACCCTAAGTTTCAATACCCAATTTCAAGAATCTTAAGATTCCACAGTGGTATTTTCAAATTTCTTCAAGATTCAGGGTCCTCATTTCAAGAGCTTCAAGAATCCTCATCTAAGAGTGCAAATAGAGTCTCTATAGCAAGTTGTCATCCAAAGTTCATAATGTAATGTATGTGGGATTTTTTAATAAGGACAATCCTTTCGTCCTTATGCCCAAAACTTGTTTTAAATTACAAGTTACTGAATTTTATGTGATTTTTCATGAAATTAAAGTTAGGGTTTATACCCAACTCTTATTATTTGAAGATTTTGAGATTTCAAGTGATGGAATATTGAATTTCATGACTATTTTCATATATTTATGCACGTAATGCGATTTTTTAGATTTTCCAACTGAGTTTAAGCATGATATTGTGATTCTTTATTTTATTATTTAGATATTGTTGAAGTATTTTCAAGAAACATATTGAGAATGATGATTTTCTATGAATTTTCATGGGTTTTAAGCCCTAAGATTTAGTATTGATATTTCAAGAAGATTGTGATTTTAAGCCTCTTTGATGATTGTTTACCAAAGATTCAAGAAAGAATTTGATCTTTTGTTCCAAGCTAAGATAGGAATACACATTATTCATGCAATTTATGATTTAAAGCAAAGAGAAGTATCATTGGTTTTCATTATAGACTCTTGTGCTGTTTTAAAGTGGATTTCCTAAAATTTCTGAGCAATAAGTATGGGAGTAGTATTTAGCACCGAGTTGGGTATGATTCCAAGGTCTTATGCCCCAGAACTACGTGCCACCTTATGTTTATGATTTACCATAGTGGGCTAAGATAGTGATCACTAAAGTTAAGGTTCTTTTCCAATAGCAAGGGTAAAATAACTCTCCCCAACATAGGCAAGACGTTGAACTCCTTGTCAACTCACATGGTTTATGTCGGTTAGAAGAAACTCCCTAAGTGCCCCAATCCCAAGTCTTTGAGTCCCAAGTCCAATTCAAAGGTTTCCAAGTTTCCACAATTCCCAAAGATCTATAGTCCCTAAGTTTTACAAGAGGTCTCTTATTCTCCTTAAGCTAAAAATAGTTGTTTTGAAAGTTATTGTTTTAAGATTCCTTTTGTGTACAAGCTTTGAGAATAAGAGTAGAATACAAATTTTAGAACTAAGTGTAATGACTCACAAGATTTATGCTACACGTTTCATTATTTATGATTTATGAGATTTAGACTTCAATTTCATTCAAGCTATGTAAGTCATTAATATCAACATGCATGGTTTTATAAAGAGTAGTGTCATTGTTTACTTATTGCATACACCCCCATATACTCAGTATATCCTCAAAAAACTGATTCACCTATACGTCTGTGTGCTATATTATCTTATAATGTAGGTTCAGGTGCTTAGTCTCAGCAGCGACAGTGATCTTCGAGTACCTCTATCTACACTTTTGCAGTTGGTGAGTCCTCATGGTTCGAGGACCTATTTCTTCAGACTTTCAGTACTCATAGTAGTTGGTTTATTTGTTTTCAGTTTTAGTCACTTGGGGTTGTTCCTAATGACTCTCTAGTTCTTTAGCAGTAGAGGCTTGTCAGACTATCAGTTGTGTTTTATAATTTTTAGTATTTTGCTATTCAGACAGTATCTTTTTCATCATTTTAGTTTAGACATGATATGATAGTTCCATTGCTTGATCAAATTATCTTGAAGTAATCTCTAGACTTAGTAGCAGGCTCAAAGGGTTAGCTTGGGGATACTTGTAGCCTTAAGCACCGT
>NC_061121.1:202823765-202836159 GCF_002878395.1 Capsicum annuum
GTGACTCTCTTAGATTGTTGTTAATTAAAGTCGGACATATAAACTACATGATTTTTACAATATGTCCTTGTTTACTATGTCTAAATTATTTTAAATATCATTGTTGAAATATGTTAAAATTACATTTAAAAATTTATTTAAATATGTAATTTAAAATCATTTAAACATAAAAATTGATAAAATTACTTAATTACTTGATCACCAGCTATGAAAACGATACGAAATAGAAGCACGAGATTACAATATTATTGTATGACTCTATTGGGTGGTTATTATCATAAAATTTCAAACTAGAGATTAAAAAAATTATATTTATCTATCTGATAAAAATACACAATTAAGTAAATATAACACATAAATATATTATATTAAGTTCAAAATATTTCGAACAATACAGCTTTGGCCACACTGATTTTTACCATATGAGAATATAATTTAATTAATTTTATAATGTTATTCCTACACTAGGTTATTCTTTTATGCAATAAGTACTATACAATTATACTTATGAAAATCATGGTAATTTGTTCATTCTGGTGTATTGAGATAAATTTCAATATATTGAAAAATGGTGATGAATAAAGTAGTGATAAAATTTTAAATTTCGGACGAAAGAGGCAAAAATGTCCAGATGAAATTA
This sequence comes from Capsicum annuum, assembly GCF_002878395.1. Classification (NCBI taxonomy): domain Eukaryota; kingdom Viridiplantae; phylum Streptophyta; class Magnoliopsida; order Solanales; family Solanaceae; genus Capsicum; species Capsicum annuum. Next base: position 202,824,406 of record NC_061121.1, read on the forward strand.
CTCCCTCCGTTCGTTTTTACTTGTCACTAATTTCTTAATTGAGTTTTTTACTTTTACTTGTCATTTTTGACATATCAGGAAAAGACAACTTCTTTTTTTCTATTTTATCCTCGGTATTAATTGATTTTTCTCCAAATTAATTTCACGATATAATGTAAACATCATTTAACAGGGTACTATGGTCAAATTACCATGTTATTAATTATTTTTCTTAATAAGTGTGTCAAGTCTGCTAGAGAGGTGTTGGGTGTCTCGACAGGCTGGTTTGGCAGGTATCAGGGGGATTGGTGGTGGAATGAAGATGTTAAGAAGAAGGTGAAGACGAAGAGGACGACTTATGCTAAGCTAGTTGAGAGTAAGGATGACGAGGAGAAGCGGGTAAGCAGGGAGAAGTACAAGTTAGCTCAGAAGGAGGCTAAGGTAGCAGTACGACTGCTAAGACACTAGCCTTCGAGAGTTTGTATAAGGGGTTAGAAGAGAAAGACGGGGAGAAAAGATTGTTTAGGCTGGCCAAGGCTAGGGAGCGGAAGGGTAGGGATCTGGACCAAGTGAAGTGTATTAAGGGGGAGGATGACAGAGTATTGGTGGAGGACATCCTCATTAAGGAAAGATAACAGTCTTATTTTCATAGGCTCTTGAATGAGAAGGGTGACGGAGGTGTTATGTTAGGGGAGTTGGTGCACTCCGGGGAGCGTCACGATTTTAGCTATTGTCGGCGTTTTAAGGTTAAAGAGGTAAGATAGGCTATCCGCAAGATGTGAAGGGGCAGGGCGATGGGGCCCGATGAGATCCCGATGGATTTTTAGAAGTTTTCTGGTGGGGCAGGGTTAAGGTGGCTGACCAACTTGTTCAACAACATTTTCAAGTCCGCAAAGATACCCAAGGCGTGGAGATGGAACACGATGATTCCTTTATATAAGAGCAAGAGTGACATTCAGAGTTGCAACAACTACCGGGGTATTAAGTTATTGAGTCACACGACGAAGATTTGGGAGAGGCAGATGGAGCGGAGGCTGAGGAAGATTGTGTCTTTTTTTGAGAATCAATTTGGGTTTATGCCTGGTCGCTCCACCACTAAGGCAATTCACCCAGTGAGGAGACTGATAGAGCAGTATAGAGAGAGAAAGAGGGATCTGCACATGGTGTTTATTGACTTGAAAAAGGCATATGACAAGGTCCCCAGGGAGGTTCTTTGGAGATGCTTAAAGGCGGGGGGTCCCTGTGGCGTACATTCGAGCGGTTAAGGACATGTATGAGGGAGCGAAGACTAGGGTAAGAACGGTGGGAGGAGATTTCGAGCATTTTCTAATCTTGACAGGGTTACACCAAGGATCAACTCTTAGCCCTTTTTTATTTGCTTTGGTGATGGATGTGTTGACGCGGAGTATACAAAACGAGGTGCCTTAGTGTATGCTTTTTGCGGATGATGTAGTTTTGATTGATGAGTCCCGACAAGATGTTACTGATAAGCTGGAGGTTTGGAGACAAACCCTGAAGTCTAAAGGTTTTCGGTTGAGTAGGACCAAGACAGAGTACTTGGAGTACAAGTTTAGTGAATTGAGGCAAGAGGACGAGGTTGGAGTGAAGTTGGATGCCCAGACGGTTTGTAAGAGGGATAACTTTATGTATCTTGGGTCGACTATTCAGGGGAATGGGGAGATAAATGAGGATGTCTCTCACCGTATTGGGGTAGGTTGGATAGAATAGAGGCTTGCATAGGAAATTTTATGTGATAAGAAGGTGCCCCCAAACTGAAGGAAAAATTCTATAGAGTTGCAGTCAGGCAGGCTATGTTATATGGAGCTGAGTGTTGGCCGGTTAAGAACTCTTATATCAAAAAATTGACCGTTGCTGAAATAAGAATGTTGCGTTGGATGTGTGGTTTTACTAGGGCTGACAGGATCAGGAATGAAATTATTCGGGAGAATGTGAGAGTGGTATCGGTGGATGATAAAATGCAGGAAGTGAGGTTGAGATGGTTTGGTCATGTGATGAGGAGGGGCGCGGATGTCCCGGTTCGTAGGTGTGAGAGGTTGACTTTGGATGGTTTCAAGCGGGGTAGGGCTAGATCTAAGAAATATTGGAGGGAAGTGATTAGACGTGACATGGAGCAGTTACAGTTGATGGAGGACATGACCCTGGATAGGAAGGTATGGAGGAAAAACATTAGGATAGAGGGTTAAGATGGGTGGATAAGTCATAGTCAGTAGGTAGGAGGGCTTAGGTGTCTTTTGTTGGAAGCATTGCATATTTTTGTGGATGACGCATCTATGTTTTTATCGTGTTCCATACTTTTGATGTTCTCATATACTGTTCTTTGTCTTGAGCCGGGGGTGTATCGGAAATAGCCTCTCTACTTTGTTAGAGGTAGTGGTATGGTCTGCGTACACTCTACCCTCCCCAGACCTCACGATGGGGAAATTTACTGGGTTTGTTGTTGTTGTTATTGTAATAAGTGTGTCAAATCAAAATGTGACAAATAAAATCGAACGAAGGGAGTGGTTTATAGTGTGAATAGATCTTTATACTATTATGGCCAAAAAAATTTATCACGAATTTATTACTTTTTACTTCTTGTACAACCGTTCTTTTTGTTTTGGTTGCATTGTACAGCCTTTTTTTTTGGGGGGGGGGGGTCATTGTACAACCGTTATTTTAATAGGACACTTTTTTTTTTTGGTCTCATTGTACAATCGTTTTTTTTTTGGTGAATCATTGTACAACCGTTATTTTAATAGGAAAGCGGAAAAAAAGATGACTTTTACTATTTAATATTTTTTGAATTATTATATTTTATAATAATTTAATTTAAATTAGAATTAAAATGGTAATCCAACTTTGCATTTTGAAGCTTTCTACTTTTAATATAAAATATGATAATTGTAAAGAAAATTTTGTTCTAAACACAATAAATGATATATCCAGTTTTTAATAAAATACATCAAATACTTGACAAAAATTAATTCCAGCACTATAATTTCTGCATTATTAATTCCAGCCCTGCTAGTTTCTGCATTATTTGTATTGGTATCAAAGGACCCCTTAATGGAAGAAAAATTTATTTACTTGATTGAAGTTTTGAACAATAAATAGAGTAAATTAATATTTATAAAAATTAAATATATAATTTTGTAATTAATTAATATATTTTTAAAATTATTTTATTGTTATTTTATTTGATATAATATTAAAATTCTTGTCCTCATCCAGCATTGTTGAGTGATCCTTAAGATCGAGTCAATTAAATAACTTTTACGTTTGACATAATGTTAGTTAGCAATTGATATAGATTGTCACGATTCAAATTATTGGATCACGAGGACACATATTCTAGTCCACTAGATAGGAGAACCCCTTACAGTTCCTTAAAAATATCAAGCGAAAGTCTTTAATTAAATAACGAAACCAACTTTATTATAGAAAAACCCTTTCAAAACTGTAAGAAATTACAACTACCCTAGGATCTAGTCTAAATAGGTACAAAAGTTGCTAAAAAAATAAATCGGGCACAACTTTCAGTATGAATGAGACAAGTGGGATCTGCTGATGGAGCACCACCACCACAGTCAAGAAACCAACACTGATTCTTACAAAAGACTTTGCCCCCAAAAAGGTATAGTGAGAGTAGCATCAATACAAACCACATGTACTGATGAGCCTCACTGGTTGACCCGAATTGGCTTACACAAATATAACCTAAATATTCAAATAAAAACATGCATGCTTTTAGACTCATTACCAGATTCCATATTCCACCTCGTTATTTACTTTCGGTTATGAATTCCCGAACCCCATTCTTTCTCTTGCGACTCTACCATCCTAGACCACTAAGTCTGAATTTACACCGAGAGTAACATAACTTATAAAAAGACAACCACAACAAGGAAATAGCTTTAAACCTAAGTCAAGAACCTAATAAGTCACCTAACATATAGGGAGGAGGTCCATTCAGGCATGTGACCTGTCCATCCAAGCCCCCGAACGTTTGATCGGATTTACCCATAACTTACACTCGTCCTTCTCCTCATTCCACTGACATAGAATTTCATAATCCACTTTAACCTTATTGTCCATTTTCTCACTCGAGTTAATATTACAAGTCAGGCCACAATAAGAATTGCTAGCCAAATCGTAAGCAGTCAACACTTAACTGAACTATGGTATCACAAGTTAATATCTGCTCAACCAACACACACTTAGCACAACAAGTATCAAATAAGCAGTTAGGATTACAATCAACGAGTTAACATATTATCACCAAGTCAAGTTTAATCAAGCTAAGACAAAACAAGTCAAGAGACGACAAGTCAAGTCAATCATGACCAAATCAACAATCTTGACTCTAACAATATTCAAGTCAACAAATTGTGACTCTGATAATAAGAATTCCAATTATATCAAGTTTATAAATATGATTCCCTGGTTCACTCATAGAACCTTCAAGCTCACTGATCCTTTACATACACGTTATGGGTGATGCATTCACCCTCTAGACATGTCATGTAGGGGATAAATTTCATCCATGCACTAAAATTTCAGAAACAACTGTCTGCCAAACTTGTTTTGCCAATAATTCCCGAGAACGTTTTAAGTACCAAAATATTTCATATTAAACAATAAGGTAAGGCAAGATCATACAATAACATAAGATCATTTGCACTTATCACACCAAACAACATGCATTAATAAGCCACATTACAAGATAGTTATTATACGCATATAACATAAATTGAATTAAACTTCAATGTCATCACCTACATTGCCGAGCTTTAATCATGTCACCTACCGCAACGCTCTATTTTGAATGACAAAAGGGTTACCACCCTAGATTATCCAGAACCGAACGCAGTCTGAAAGAAGTTAAGCCATAACCCATCTCAAAATGATAAAATTTTTAATATTTTATCCTCATTGTCCTGACTACGAATCACCTGTCGAGTTGTGGGAATTCTTAACGAGTCATTGGACCAAACCGTAACTAAATCAGAAAATGTGTGGCTGAGTTCTGCTCTGGGTACGGGTGGTTCACTATGAGTCATAAGGACTTGTTACGAGTCATTAAGTGTAAATCGTAGGGTGTCCAGTGTATATCCCAAATGGTTGTTGGGTTGACTACGACTGAGGCCTATTAGTCGTAGAGTCCCATTACGAGTCATATAGGTTGAGTCGTAGGAGCAACGGATTGTGAGTGCCTTGGAGATTTTCTTGGCTACGACTTGGGATGACGAGTCATTATGAGTCTATACGAGTCGTATAGAGACTCGTAATCATTGACGACAAAATTTTGTTTTAAATTAAGAGCACTTTGGACAATTTTCTTCTCACCCAATTAAAACCTCAAGTTCATAATGCACTTAAGAAGGGTTATTTCTCATTCATAACGTACTCAAACACTTCCAAAACTCTCTTAAATTCTCTCAAGCAACCATACTTAGGGGTTCCAAGAAGCAGCTCATCTAATGGCTCAAGGGTTGAATTCTTTCTGTGAAACTTGGTATTTCAGGCATATTACTCTTCCTTAATTGCTAATTTGTTAAAAATATATATTTATAAAGTGTTGTTCGTATGGTATTGATATTGGTTTTGAAATATGAGTTGAGAGTTTTGAACAATTGTTGTTTATGTAATGTTTCATATTTACCCCTACATGGGTTAGTTTAATAGGTAACAATTATCCAAGCAAAGTGTAACATTGGGTAATGAGGTCCGTATAGAATAACTGACATTAATTAGTCTCCTTATTATCCACACGTTACAATTGTTACTTTGCAAAAATCGTAAACATTAACGGAAATAAATAAAAGTCAAAGAATCCCAAAATACAGCCATTAGTTATCCTCAATCTGGATCACAACAATCCATATTTTTTAGATTTATCAAATCCGTTAAAATTGATCTCATATATATATATATATATATATATATATATATATAATATTTTTCACTTTTTTAAAAAATTCAAATTTGACATTTATTTGAAAACAAACAAGGATGCTAAAATAAATTCGAAAATGTTGGCCAAAGCAGCAAAAGTTTTCAGGCGGGAGAAGGACCATTTAACCATAAATAAACAAAGCATTCGAATTCATAATCTCCTCCGTTTCCTATTGGTCCATTTAAAATGACGCGGATCAATGGCCAGTCAGTTTCCACCGTTGATTAAATCTCAATCTAACGGCCATAAGCAACGATCCTCAAACCAAAATGACAACCCAAATAGCTCTATAAAATCCATTAGCAGATTCCGACCCATTCCATCATCTCTCGCTCCGATAAACAATCAACCAATTAAGTATCTCTCTCTAAGAATTTCTCTCGTCGGAAATGGAGTCAACGGGAAAATCGAAGAAGGGTGCCGCCGGAAGAAGCCGTGGTGGCCCAAAGAAGAAGCCTGTTTCCCGTTCTGTCAAGGCTGGTCTGCAGTTTCCCGTCGGTAGAATTGGTCGCTTCTTGAAAAAAGGCCGATACGCTCATCGTGTTGGTTCTGGTGCTCCCGTTTACTTGGCCGCCGTTCTTGAATACTTGGCTGCTGAAGTAAATTTCACCTCCCTTATTCTTCATTTTTTGCTTCATTATTCTTGTTAATTTCGTTCAATTTAGATCTAGGGTTTCAATTTTGTGTTGAAATGCTTCTATTTGGTAAAATCCGCATTGGGGTTCTTTCAATTTTTTCGATCCTTTTTGGCAAATTTTTGTGCTGAAATGCTTTTATACGGTGAAATTTCCATTGGAGTTCTTTTTTAAATTTTTTGAATTAGATCGTCTGTACTTATTTTTGTTGTTAAAATGTTTCTATATGGTGAAATTTGTTATGGGTTTCTTTCATTTTTTTTCCCCGATTTTTTGATGCGTTAGTCTGATTTCCCTGTTCTATGTGGCAAAATTTATATTGGGTTTCTTTCAAATGCTTCAGTTTTTTTGGTGGGTTTTTATTTTTGAGTTGAAATGCTTGTATATGGTGAAATTTGTATCGGGTTTCTTACAAATTGTGAATTGGTTTGATTAATATAGGTGTTGGAATTGGCTGGAAATGCTGCTCGTGACAACAAGAAGACTAGAATTATTCCAAGGCATTTGCTGTTGGCAGTGAGGAATGATGAAGAGTTGGGGAAACTTCTTGCTGGTGTGACGATTGCACATGGCGGTGTTCTTCCAAACATCAACCCAGTTTTGTTGCCAAAGAAGACTGGAACTGCTGAAAAGGCGCCTAAATCTCCTTCCAAAGTTCCCAAGTCTCCTAAGAAGGCCTAGATTGATGACTGGTTTGGGTTTTTGGGGAGGGGGGGGGGGGTGTTTAAATCTTTTTGTGTATGTAATTTTGTTGTTTTAGAAGAATCCATTGATTGTGTCCTTCATGGATAGTAAAATGGGATTAGCTGGGAAGTATTGTTAGATCTTGTGTTAGGTTTTTCTCTATTATCAATGAAATGAAACCCCTTGTTTCGAGTTTATGATTTTCTTTCTTCATTTCTTGGTATTCTGTACGGTTTGTGTAACAAATCAATGAAATGGTTGCTTTTAGCTTTATCTGGATGTTGTTAACTGTTGAAAGAATCATAGCATCATCAATAAAGTGTAATGATTGAAAAAATTGGTTCTCTCTACAATTGAAAGGCCGTGATATATGCCTTCAAAGATTCGTGAATCATCATGGTGGTTGATTAGTTGACTCTTTAGATGTCAGACCTTAGCCATTGGTGTCTTATGATAAGCATTGATTGGTGAAGCCCGTCTGCATTTCAATTTGTAATGTATGAGTCATTTTTCATAGAGGATATGTAGTTTGGACAAAAATTCTAGTTGGTAAGATTGTACTATATATAGTCCCTGGTACACGAAGATCTTTAAGGTACTTGAAGCAAATTGTTGGGATTTTAGCCAGGTTGGTAGAAAGATCTGATTTTGAGAATCTGTTTCGGTTAGGACTTATACCTTTGAAAGACAAAGCATTTACAGTATTTCTCACCAGCAATGTTGCAATTGATGGTTTTTTCTCCTACTCAGAACTCGGAAGAAAAGCAACTGAGTTGGGAATTGAAAGAAAATGGTCCATGTTGCAACTACTAATGACTCCTATTTTGGATCTACATAAGGATGGCAGGTCACTAAATATATTCCTTTCTTGTTAAATCTTGCTATAAATCAATGACATGGTGCAACAGTAGCTTTTGTCGTTGGAGAAGAATTGGTAAATTAAATACCCTTAAGCCAAAGGTATCGTGTTTTTCTTGGCTAGTGGTTTATCAATGTCTAATCTCTGGAGAAAAGGATAGCAACTTTGTAAGAGATGTGCCCATTGCGAAGTGATTACTTGTTTTTGCACAGTAAAGTCATCAACCAGATTTGGAGCATGGTTCGTGCAATCTTTTGCATGACCTGGACGATGCTCGATACAATCGGATTTCTTGCATTGTTTGAAAAAGAGAAAGCACTCAAGATAGGGAAACAAAGGAATTTTTGAAGTCAAGGAAGTGCATAATCACCGGAAAGAATACCGTTGCATTGAAGGTGTATAAATTTCTACTCTTAGTTACATTAACGTCAAGAAATTCCTCTAAACATGTAATAAGGTATATTCTCTTCAAAGCATTTGCTCCTAACGGGCGATGAAAGAATCAGAGAACTAGAGTTGGGTTAGCTTGGGAGCTTCCTGAATTGTAATAACCACCACAGCTAAGGACCAAAGGTGCAATAAGGAACACATCTAGTTACATTATTTATAACTTGCAGAGACGAATGTATGGTAAGTTAACTCAATATATTGCTTTTGGGTTTGGCTCTATGTATTTAATATTTATATATACAAAAGGAATTTAAAATGTGTCAAAGAAAATCTATTAAATATGCACAAATATAAATTTCAAATTCAAATGAGAAGTGGCATCTCGAAACCACTGGAACTCGCAAATTTCACTCTTTAATCGAGACTGGTCACTACAACCATTCTTGCATCATTTTGTTTCCATCACTTCTGCTCGACAGTCAGAAGCTTAAACTCAAGAGAAATACGCGGGAAAAATAATTGATTGGAATTAGAGTGAAGTTATACGTGTCAATGATAAAATGTAACTCCACTCTGGGTAAAGTTTACTAAAGAAATGGACTATTCCTATGTTTGCTTTCTAGTTTTGTTACTTTTGTGGGTGAATTCGAGCTAATTTATCAAAATCATTTTATTTTGATAGAATAAATGCTTTTTATCAAAAGATAACTTTCACATAAGTAGTTTGAGAGAGTAATAATTTGTATTGACGTAATTGTTTACCTCTAAATTCGTGATTTAGAGTAATGATTGGATTTGTTTTAAGTGGTTCAAGGACATGCATATTTTAATGACCATGTAGCAAGGTTCTTAACCCTAAATTGAAAATTACACAAATACACCACTTATGTTTTCAATATTATAAAAAATCCCAACTCTCTAAACATATTACAAAAATCCCAACATATACACAAAATATTATGTATATGTCGGCTATACCTGTCAGGTGGGCCGGGCCGGATCAACCCTGAATCGGCCCGTGAAAGTTAGCAGGGTTGTGGGCCGGTTCGGATCCGGGCCTGGTTAAGCGGACCGATCTGATTCCGGACCTAACAGTAAAAATTTTCAAAACAACCCTAACTCGGCCCACTTAACCCAATCCGGTCCAACCCACCTAAACCCGGTTAAAAATTCGATCAAAATCGATCAAAAATAATTTTTTTTCTCTAATATACACTATATATACCCACCTATATACATTTTAAATAGAGATAATACCCCCGAAAATACCTGAACTTTGACCGGATTTTCAGTTGAGCATACTGAACTTTGCGAGGGTCCTATTACCCCCCTAGATTTTTTTTTTTTGTATTTTAATGGCATATATCTGCCAACTTTTACATGTGCGTGTAATTACCGACTTTGGGCGCGTGATAGTGATAAAAAATTATTATAAACTTTAATTTTTGATCAGAAATCCCCTTAATTTATTTTCTATTTTTTCATTAAATTCCTTACCTCCTTTCTTCTACTCTTCTCCCATTTTCATCTCCATTGTTGAAGGTTTCATCTCCATTGTTAAAGGTAAGATTTTTTTTGCTTTCTCAACAATTCCAGCCATAATTCTCCAAAATTAAAAAAAATTAAGGCAATGGTCAGTTCAATTTTTGACAAGCTATGATAAAGTGGAGGATATTAAGAATGAAAATTAAAATTGATTATGGTGTCGAATAATCCAATGTTGAAGGTAAGAATTTTCTAGTTTTCTCAACAATTCCAGCCACAATTTTCAGAAATTAAAAAAAATTAAGGCAATGGTGAGTGCAATTTTTGACGAACTATGATAAAGTGGAGGACATTAAGAATGGAGATTAAAATTGATTATGGTGTCGAATAAGAATAAAAAATGTGTAATGATTTTGAGTTTTGGGTATTGTATTGTGATTTTAGAGTGAAATGGCTTGTGGGTGTGGTTTATTTTTTGTTAAATTGATCTGGGTTGCAATCTTTTTTAAGAAAATTTTTTGAATGGGTCATCTTCAACACAACCTCATTTTTCAATTTTTCATTTTCTTCTTATGATAAATCACTATGGAACCTGAAAGAGCCATTGCCATTGAAAATGAAGAAGAAAATCAATGCGGAGGAGAACTGCCCACCAAACGTTTGATGAAATGTCAAGCTCAGATTTGACTTACAAAAGTGTGGAACAAAATGGGAAATGGTTGCTAACTTGCTGTTGAAGAAGAAAATGGAGAATGGGACAACCAAATTTCAAACATTAAGAATCAAGATTTTTGGTGAAAAAATGATAAAAATAGAGAAGAAAATAAATAAAAATTAATTTTAAATAAAAATACACATGTCAATATCAGTTTGGCGCGTGTATTACACTTTCTACTCCAAAACTAGATATAGAGTTTTGGGAGGGAGGGGGGTAATAATTCCATTTTAAAAAGTCTAGGGGGGTAATAGGACCCCCGCAAAGTTCAATATGCTCAACTGAAAATCTAGTCAAAGTTCAGGTATTTTCATAGATATTATCCCTTTTAAATACGTTAAAAAATTTATATACACTCTATTTAGAGTATATACTACATTAGAATTTTAAAAAAATATATACACATATACACAATTACACATGTAATCGTGTATACGACTATACGTTAGTTAAATATATATATTACTCTAAATAAAATATATTCTACAAGATATATACTACAATATAATGATATATATAACAATTTATAAAATATATACACATGTAGACGTTAAATATATACGTCTATAGAAGATATATACACATATATACGTACCATTCAAAGCATACGTACTACTTTAAATAAAATATACAACAATATATATACACACACACACTATATATAGTTATACACTAATTTATAAAACATATACATATGTATATGTTAAATATATACGTTTATAGAAGATATGTACACATATATACGTACCATTCAATATATATGTACTACTTTAAATAAAATATACTACAATATATATATATATATATATATATATATACACACACACACACACACACACTACAATATATACACACACACTATATATATAGTTATACACTAATTTATAAAACATATACACATGTTTACGTACCATTCAATATATACGTACACATATAAAATATATGTATTTCTTTAAATAAAACATATGCTACTTAATATAATAAATTAATAATACTTTATAGTAAATTAGTAATATATTAAAACTAAGTATTTAATTTAAACTAAAAATTT